>NW_028327179.1:100396305-100699336 GCF_987537825.1 Furipterus horrens
ACAGGCTTCTTTTAATGTTTTCTAAATCTCTGCACTTATATTCAGAAGCCCCGCCTATTTCTAACGCTTTGCATTTCCCTCATTTCTTTTTTTCTTGAACAGACTCGGCACAGGTTTATCCACTTCACCGGTCTTTTCCGAGAACTCAGCCTTTGTTTTCGGGGAGCAGGACTACGTTCTCTGTCCGATTTCCCTGACTGCCGTCAGTTCAGGAGACTTTGAGGAGGGACAAGGGACAAATGAGGATATTTGGCAAACTGTCCTGAATCGCCCGCGTGGCAGCCCGTTCAGTCACTCCGGGCCGCTGATGCCACTCGGTCTGACGGACTCGCTGCAGGGGACCCGAGCCTGAACGTATGTCCACGAGCGCCTGCATGTCTCCGGGGCTCAGCCACACGACGAGCCCGTCTGCCGCAGGCCTCGGCCGCCTGAAACACAGCGCGTCACGGCTCCTAGGCTGCGGGGCAGCCCTGTCAAGAGTTAGGGTTTCCAATCAAAAAAAGAAACGATGGTTTGCAGAGTGAGGTGCGGATGGCGGGCGCTGCCTTCACCAGCACGGGGGCCGCAGGCCCTTCCGTCCAGTGGGCCCGGCATAGGCCAGCCTCCTCCGAGGGGGACTCCAGGCAGCCGGGGAGCCGGGCAGTGAGGGCAGGAGGAAGCGGGCGGACCCAGGCCAAACCCGGGTTGGAACCGCCGTCCCCTTCTGCGTGACCTGGAGCACACGACCGATCCCTTTGAGTCTGCGCTTCTTCGTGTGTCAGGCGGGGACAGCACCATCTTCCCCGCAGGGTGGTTCTGCAGGACGGGGCCCAATGAGCTCACACAGCCAGTCCCGGGTGCCACGTGTGTGGGGGACAGGCTGGCCTGGAGGGGCGCTGTCCCTGGATGACGCACTCATGGGGACGTTGGTTTTAAGTTTTGGCTGCGTTGCCTTTTCCGGTCCTTTCTCAGGCATCACTGTGGTTACATTTACAGAGGCGACTCCGGGGCAGGGACTTGGGGTCACAGTCAGGCTCCTTTCCCATGTCATCCCACCAGCCAGGCTCTGCCATTCCTCCTCACACGCGAAGGTGAGGCCTGAAACCCCTTGCATGAGGGGTCACCGCGTTCGAGGAGGAGAAATGGGGCTCCAACCTGGGGCTGACGCACCCTCTCGATGACGGGGACTCTTAATTACGCATGCCGCTTCAGGGTGGCACACCCCGAAGCTGGAGAAGTCGAGGGGACAGGGAGGGCCAAACAGGGGACCTACACAAACGCGCGAGGGTGTGGGTGCGGCTGCTCCTAACAAGGTCTCCATGGAGTGAGTCAGCGCTGCACTTCAAGGGGGACGCGTAACGGTCTGTAAGGTGACACTTTCACACGTGAACGAAGCACGGAGGACCGGAAGCACGTGAATCCCAGCCTTCTGACACCTCAGGGACGTTACGTTAAGCTCAGGTCCCCGGGAAATACGTGGCTCAGAGGGAGACAGAAAGTCAATAAGCACTGAAAACGAACTCTGATGCAACCCGCAGGCTCCCAAACTAGCTTCCGCCCCACAGCACCGCCCCGCTGCGTTATCAGAGGCACGTGGGACGCTTCCCCCAACATCTGCACGAGAGCGACCACAGCAGCGAGACCTAGGACCCTTCCCTCGGGCTCCAGATTCCATAGGCCTGTCGTCATACTTCCGTGCGCGCTTCCTGCCTGTCAGCTGTCCCCGCCTGGGGGTGACGAATACACTCGGACTTCCCACTAAGGCGGGAGACACATGGGTCACCTTTCACGGTGACACTGCCCTGGGAGCAGCGCACATTAACCCAGTGGAGGGACGTCCCTTGTCGCCTCAAACAGGAAGAAATGCCTCAGTCAGTCTTAAGAAGTAACACGGACCCCCTGGAGCACACGAAGCCCGTGTGTCAGAGCACGCGGTGAAGCTTTTACACACACCTGTGTGTACAGATACACGTCCCCTCCGAACACTTACTGAAAACCAGGCCTCCGACACCACGATCCCTCTGAGACCCGGTGAGGGGCACGTGTTCACCCTCCCGGAGCTCACGCTCAGCGGCAAAGAAACTGAGTAAATGTGGTTCCCCTTCACAGCCCGGGCCACCGTGAGGGGTCGCGAGGCCACACGTGAAGTCCCGCCTGGGGCTTCCGCACAGGCTTCCCCAGCAGGGGACACGGAGGCTGCAACCCGGTGGCCAGGAGAGGGTGGAGGCCGCAGTGGCCTGAGGGACTCAAGAGGCCAGGAGCGCTGGAGGGCAATGCGAGGAGCAGACAGGAGCCCGCTGAGGCAGCGCAGGCAGGGGGAGCAGGGACACCGGAGGACAGTGTGACAGACGCGGGCTCCGGCGAAGGGAGACCACCGAAGACTCTGAAGCACGATGTCACGTGATCAGGCAGATGCTTTCAGAAAACATCTCCAAGGGCAGCGTGTCAGAGTGGTCGGAGGGGCCGCAGTCCACGCTGGGAGAGATCGGGCCCCGTAACAGACCACGAGAAGGGCAGGAGGGCCTGGCCCGGGGTCGGGGGCGGCGCAGAAGTGGCCGTGAGCGTCGTATTTAGGAAGCAGGACTGAGAGGCCCCAATCACTTGGGTGGGGGACAGTGAGGGAGCCGCAGCGAAACGTCATTCTTGTTACAAAAGCACAAGAGAACGAACTCGGAGGACGCAGCGCCGCTTTCTGGGTCAGACGGGCTCCTGCGCCATGGAGGGGAGGGCGGGAAGGATGCCAGGCAGCCGCATGGAGCAGGTAACCAGACACTCAGGTGAGGTCTGGCTGGAGATGTCTACCTGGGATCATCCGTTATTAAAGCTTCGTGGTAATTAAATCCGCGGGATTAGAACACTGGGCAACAGGAGTCATGGGAACTGAAGCCACAGAAGGACCGCAGATGGGCTGGGACGAGGGCGCAGAGTGGGGAGGGGCCTGGGACAGACCCTGGGGACGTTCGAGTCTAACGATGCGGAGAGAAGGGTCGCAGTGTGGTGTGTAAACGCCCTCGCTAAGCCTGTTACCAAACCAGAAGTAAAATAAGGGAGAGTAGGGACCATCCATCAAGGACACACACACTCACGAGGAATACTGCGTGGGAGAAGGAACAGCCATCCCTGCTGACTGTAAGGAGGAGCCACTGTAAGCAACTCGGGAGCTGGTGGGGGGCAGTGGTGAGACCCGGCGGAGGGGGCCGAGGAGGGGGGAACCGGAAGGAGGGTTTCCGAGTACAGGCTCCTTCCCATCCGTCACCTGCATGGCTCAGAGCGCGGCCTGCGGCTCAGAAAGTCTGATCTGGAGACCCGGTTCCCCCCACTTCCCAGAGACGTCCTCCGAGGGAATTTCTTCAACCTCTGACTTTCTTGATTTCTTCCCCTACGAAAGGGGGTGCAGACCACACGTAGTTCCTACGGTTGTTCCGAGGAGGAGAGGCACGGCATGGGAGGTCCTAGAACAGGGCCTCGCTACCCAGCTGTCATTGTCAGCCTGACACAGGATGCCCAAAGTCTCCCTTAGTTTCCAAGTGAAGGCCAAACACCTTGTCGTAGCAGCAGTTTTCCGACTTTGAAATTCACAGGTAAAATGTCACGTCGCAGGGACCCTGGAACACCTTTTCCGGGTCTGCCCGCCCCAGGCAGAGCTGTAGGTTGGGCGCGCTCCGGTCACTGGACGACCTTCTGCACCCCCGTCAGTATGGACCCCAGCTGGGTGACGGGTGGGGCCAGAGCAGACTGCCCACCAAGGAGCAGACAGAGTCAGTCTCGAGAGAGGAGGTGACAGAGCTCCCTCATCACGGAGGTGACCGAGGCTGGCTTAGTGCCTGAGGACTTCCCGTTACTGGGCAGCCTCGGGACAGCCCCACTTTCAGAAGTCTCTCCTCTGCGCCACGGTCAGGCCTCTTTGCACTTCAGGTAACAAACCCCTGGGTCTCCAAGACAACCATTCTCTCTCCTGGAATGAAAGACCCCACCGGCAGGAAGCTATGTCCTGACTTCAGAGACAACGACACGTGTACCTAAACTTGACGATGCTAAGCTTTCAATGTGGGGCCAGCTGGCGAAGAACACATTTCTTATAAATGTTGCATAGAACTGTTAGCTGCTTTCATAACCAAGAAACAACAAGCCTCCCGTCTCAGGTGAGTCCGCAAACTCAGGGGGGGAGGGCAGCCCAAGGAGCGCCCAGCTGTGCTGCCACCACAAGCCTGGCACTTGACTGTCTCTGCCACCAGAGGTCACTACCTGTCACGCTATGGTCTACGAGCAGTCAGGTGCATGCCCGAGTCCCTCTGAAGCTCCGTGACAGGGACCACTTCACCAGGTGACCATGACAGACAGACACTTCTCCCTTAGGTAAGTCCAAGCAGCGCTTCTCAACCATGGTCTCGTTATCCAACGCCTCCCTTTTTATACATGTTCCCCCTAACAGCCCTGTCCCCGGGAGCTAAAACCACGGACACAGGCACGGCCTCCCCGTCCCTGCACTACGGCCCTGCAAATATCCAGGCTGACCAGTCTTGCTGGCTATAAATCTGAGTTTTCGTTCCAAAAAGTTTGTGCTTTGGAAAATGCCTGACAGCTGAAGGAGGAACAGCCAGGACAGAACGTGTCACCTGGGAGGAAGGAAGTAGGCGGGGGGCGGGGGGGGCGGGGGGGAGGCTGCTGGCAGGACAGGTGGACAAAGGGACCACAGCCCAGTAGGGGAAACCTGCCACACCCAAGAGTCTGTGACAACTGGCAGCACAAGAGGGCAGCCAGGAGACAGCAGAGGAGATTCTTCAAGCGCCAGAATGACAGGCGTGTTCATCATGAACAAGCTGGTGAGCACTCACCCACTTCAGAGAGCATTCAGGGGCTGTGTTTTGGTGCTTAGAAGTGCTCATACGTGGTCCCGCCATTAAGTAAGTTCAAGACAATTAATCCTGATACACACGCACACAGATACGACGGACAGGATAATAAAACACTTGGAAAGCAAATACATGACTATGGCCTGGCCACTGTTCTCCCCACTTTGCATATACTGAGCCCAACGTTCCCATAAAGTAACCACTGCTGTCCCCCCAGATCCGCGGGCTCGCTTTCTGTGGTTTCAGTTACCCACGGTCAACCGCAGTCTGAAAATATCACGTGGAAGATTCCTGAACTCGGTAATTCATCCGTTTTAAACTGCATGCCATTCTGAGCAGCATGATGGAATCTCACGTCAGCTGGCCCCGTCCTGCCCAGGATGGGGCGCCTCCCTCAGCCCTGCGTCTCCCCTCACTGTGGGCACTCCTGCCCGTGAGTCACGTCGTCACTGCTATCATCAGACCCCACGGCTCTGATGGGGCGCTGCTGGTCTTTGAGCCACCCCGATTTCACTTAACGATGACCCCCGAGCATGAGCACAGCGACGCCGGCAATGCGGGTCTGCCGAAGAGGAGCCGTCAGCAGTTCCTTTACGCGGAAAGTTCGCACGTAAGGTGCGCACGCGTCGGGGAAAACAGGGCATCGTGGGCTTTGAGACTATCCGTGTTTCCTGCATCCATGGGGGTCCTGGGACGTGACCCCTGCAGATAACGAGGGACGAATGTATAAACCTCAGCTGTACTCACTGACGCCGAAATACTGCTGAGCACCGACTACATGCTCTCCACATCAGACACCAGGGAGGGAAAGGTGAATTGTCAGAGAAGGAGAGAAGGGACTCGGGGCACACCTTCAAAGGGGGGGGGAGACGTGGGCTGGGCCAGAAAGATCGGCGCGGTGGGGGGCGGTAGCAGAGCAGGTTTTCCTCTCAAAAAGTGTAACACCTGAAGGCACAGAGACAGGGGCACACGCCCAGACTGCAAGGGACACACCACGCAAACTACGCCTGGGGACCACATCTGGCCCCTTCGTGTGTTTGTGAGGTTTTACTGGAGTGATCTGGGGGACGGCTGCCTCCTGCCTCGCTGCAGCACGGGCCAGCCGGGTGGCCGTGCCGGGGACGCAGGCCAGCCGGCCCTTTCCGGAAGCTGGGACGCCGGTTCTGGAGCCTTGCTATTCAGAGAAGGGTCGGTGACGCAGGCGCGCCTGGGGATCTGGCAGAAACACAGATGCCTGGGTCCCATCCCAGGCCCACGGAACTAGAACCTGCCTCCTAAAAAGACCCCTGGCGACTGTTCTGCCCAGAAAGCTCTCCTGTCACTGGCGTGTGTGGCTGGGAGCGGAGGTGGTGAGGCCGCAGGGGAAGAAAAAGCATGAAGACTTTCCCATGGAGGAGTGGTGTCATCAGGCCACGCTTCTAGAAAGGTCCCTCAGTCAGAGTGTGATGGTCAGAGCAGCTGCCAGCAGAAAGCAGAGTCCCAATCCAGGCAAAGGCCCAAACTACGGAGGGACATTGCTAGATACCTCCTTCTTCTTCCCAGAAGCAAATGACATTTTTAAGACGTTACCCCCGTTTCACTAATGCCTCCGATTTGCTCCTCACAGATAGAGCATCAGTGATAATTTATTAGGAAACAGAAAAATACTTAGTAACAAAACACCAGTAACCACGCGTTTCCATGTACACCAAGTGTATCTCCGTCTGAGTATTGCTTCCGCCCGTAATGCATAAATTATGACATTAACTGGATGAGAAGGAAGTTTAAAGATTAAATGATGATCAACTCATCAGCTATCTATTATGCAGGCTGCTAACACATCAGTTCACAGGATATTTAAAGGTGTAATGGCTTATGTTAGAATTTTTCTCTCCCCCAAAATAAATGCACGATTCTGCCTGATATTCAGTTTCTTCGTATTTTGGATGAATAAGCAATCTAAAGTTTAAAAAAAAAAGAAGCCCAACAACCCAGAGCAGCATTTTAGAGAACACGCCACCACCACTCCTGCTCCGAGCTCGACTATCAGCTTCTGAGCAACTGCTTAGCATTCTGCCTCTGAAAAAATCTAGAAAAGTTTGACAGGGTTATTTGTGGGATTCAGCGAGCTTTAACGTAATGACAGCGATAGAGATAAAAATAGATGAGCAAAAATGGGACATTCCCTTTCTTAGAAGTGCTTAGGTTTCCTGCTTTATATTCATTCTATTGGCAGAAACAATGCAAAAGAAATGTCTTATGTATCTGTTCTGAGAATTGAACCATAATTAGATCAATACAGCTCCAGTGAGAAGAGAACCCACGACCTCCTGCTGAGAAAAATCTGTTAAAATTCATCGATAAAAGCCTTAGGAAATCCATGAATTCAGTACACTGGTTAACGGCACTTAGGAGGTAACAGTTAATAGCATTTACAGAGGACTTCCTCTGAGTTTACACTGAACTTGTAAACATCACTGTCCGGACTACTTCATTTCATCCTCAAAATGCCCTGATAGAGCCCTATCTCATAAATGGGAAAACTAAGGCACAGAGACGTGAGATTACTTGTCCAAGGTCACACAGCTACATAAGAAGTGGAGCTAAGGTTTGAGGCTGGGCCTGTGCTTGGGCCATAACTGTGGCAACGCTATCAGCACCTGCCCCCCATTTTCCCCGTTCCCAGCTGCATCTGCAAAAATGACTAAACGCAGGGGGCTCTTATTGTTACTAATATCACAGACAAAGAAAACCCCTATGAGTCAGATTCAAAGACTTAATGGCAAGGGGGACACACCAGATAGCTCTGTGGACAGTGGTCAAAATTTAACTTGTGATATAGTAATAAAACCAAAGAATAATGAGGTGGAGTCCTCAGTCGGATAATTTTTCAGTAGGATAAAATACAAATGAAGTCTCACTAAAATTCTGGAATGCATCACGTAACTGCTTGTTAATAATAAATAAGGATGCAGGCTTTTAATGATAATTACCATGAATGCATTACTTTCTAGCTGAGACGTTTGTGAAATGCTACAGGGAACCCAAACCAAACAAACGCAGGCATTGGCCTGATACCACCGGCTCCCATTCTTGCGTGGACTGTGCGTGTTAAGTCGCTGCCCGACTGTCCGTGAACAGAGGTATTAAAGTTGGCAGAAGGCACAAGCATCCACATGGCACATTCTTTGTTCCAGGAGCTTTATTCTAGCCATCTCTTGGAAAAACGAGAAGTCACCAAATAAATAATGCACGTCCGCCCGACAGTGTGCAGGTCTTTCAAATTCCTCAGAATGTCAAGCGTCTTCTACACACTTTTCCCACTTGGAGCTCATCATGTTCCGCTTGAAATACTAATTTCACCCCAAATCAAGCTATTTCCCTTCAAGTTTTTAAGTTTCAAAATAAGAGCCAGAGAAGTAAGAAAAAAACTGGCCCGGTGGGGGCGGGGGGAACCAAGCACGAGAAGAAGAGGCGACAGAAGTGATGGAGTGACAGAGCCGCCTGAACTCCACCCCGAGTCCCGCAGCCGCGTCAGGTGTTCCCACTGAACTTCGCGTGTTTACACCCAGACGACGCACCCGGCGGCGGTCCCTCCGCAAACACGGGCGAAGGGAGCAGTCTGCGTTCTTGGCGGGGAGGGACCGGGAACAGACGGCGGGGGTTACACCTGCGCGTACGGCGGCATTACCAGCAAGTCCTACCGAGCGACACTTACTCTCATTCGGGCTCGGCTGGCGAGGACAAAAGGGGCGACCATCCTGGAACCCCGCTCGGCTTCCCCTGCGGAGGCGCCGCGGGCCACTGCAGACGCGCTCCGCCAGCCCCGCGCCTCCATCGCCGGCCGCCGTGCAGCGGGGCAGCCGGGCAGCCGGGCCGGGCGCGCGGCCTCCGGGGCGTGGGGCGCCGGCCGCCCGGCCGGGGGCGCAGCAGCGGGGGCGCGTCCCGGCGGGGGGCACTCACCTTCTTCTTCCAACTCGAATTTCTCCAGCATGCCGGCTTCCGCGGGTCCCGGGGCCGCCGCCAGCGCCGCCTGAGGAGGAAGAGGACAGGGATCAGCGTGCGCTCCGCGGCGCTCGTCCCCGCGCGGGGCGGGGGCGCGGGGCGGGGCGGGGCGGGGGCGCGGGGGCGGGCTCTGCGGCCCCGCCGAGCGCTGCGGCCTCACCCGGCGCCGCCGCCGGAAGGAGGGGCCTCCGCGCGCGGACCGGACAGAACGGAACGGAACGAGGCGCAGCCCGCCCCCGCCCCAGGCCGCGCCCCGCCCCGAGTGGCACGGTCCGCCCTCCCCCGGCCTGCGGCTTTGGTACGGACCGGCGGAGGAAAACGCGTGGGAAGAGGACCCCCGCGGCGCGCGCGGCTGGCGCATCCCCGTCCGCCGCCGCACTCCTGTCCCGGCCCCTCCGGGCCTGGTGGCCATCCGCGGAGGAGGCCCGTGTCCCCATCGCCGCCTCGCCCTCCCGCCGCGCCGCGCACCCCGCTCACCTCCCCCGCACCCGCGGCCAGCGCGTCCCCGCGGGTCTAACCTGCGCAGGTGCGGCCCGGGCCAGCCTGGGGGAGGGGCACGGGGGGCGCGCCGCGTGGGGGTGGGGCTCGGGGGGCGGGGCGACGTGCGGAGCGAGGGGCGGGGCCAGAGGCGGTGGCGCCTCCGGGGGGCCAGGGTGGCTGCGTTTCCTTTTTAAATTTCAGGTTAAAACTGCCCCCCCATATTACAGAGAACTGTTTCTTGGGCCCCCGGTGCGGTGCTGGCACTTGGTGGCTGTCCCTGTGACCCAGCCACGGAGTCTCCGTTCGCTTCCTCTCTCCGCAGACGATTCGCTCCGTTGGGCGAGCCGCTGCCAGAAGCTGACACAAATCTAGACCTGGCCCTGGGCACTGTCCCCTGGATCTGGGTATCTGAGCCTCGGGTTGGCCGGCAGCGCGGCTGGCAGCGCAGAGCCAGCCGCCTGGGGGAGCAGCGGAGCGCCCCGCCCCCGGGGCTCTGCGCTGGGACAGCCGGCTTCTGCCCCATCTCCGGGGGGGCCCGCAGCTCACGCCCCACTGTTAGGCCGTGATAATGAGCTCCGCTCCCCGGCGCTGCTGAGCGCTGTTAAGGGGCCCGGCTTCTGGAAAGGAACTTGGTTTTATCGCGCTGGCCAGCCCAGCCGGAGGAGGAAGTACTGACATCGCCTTTGCGGGTTTTTTTTTTTTTTTTTTGCGCTGTCATCAGTTGGGCCTATCCCGAAGTCTTAAGCTTCCTCCAGAAAGATGGAGGTGGGGAGGTGTGGGAAGAAAAAGGACAAAATGCATTTTGTAAGAGGATTGGTGGCAGGAAACAACTACAGCTATGTCACGTTTAACAGCAAAAGACTGGATGTGTTTCCTCTAAGTTCGCGACCAAGGGGAGGATGTCCGCTTTCACTCTGCCCTTATTCAACACAGCACTGGAAGTCCCAGCTGCTGCAATAAAGCAAGAAAAGTTAATAAAAGGCATGCAAATTGTAAAGAAAGGCACAAAACCATCCCTATTTGCAGATGACATGGTGGTCTGCATACAAACTCCCAAGGCATCTAAAAACAAGTGAAGGAACCGACAAAAACACCCCAAACTAGACCTCGCGAGTTCAGTGTGTGATACAAGATCCACACACAAAGATCAATCTCATTTCTATATACTAACAATGAGCATGTAGAAACGGATACTAACAATACTATTTACAATTACGGCAAAGGAAATTAATGCTTAGCTATATCCTTCAGGAAACATACAAGATCGATATGCTGAAATTTACAAACTGGATGAAACAGAGGGAGACCTAAATAAACTCAGGCACGGCGTGTTTGTGGACTGGAAGACCTGCAATGTACAGATGCCAGTTCCCCAGACTGAACTCGGGGGTTCATGCAATTCCCACTTAAAGTGCAGTGTTTTTTGTAGACAAACGTCATTTAAAATGTACAAGGACGCACTCAGGTTCTAGAACAGCCAAAGCCTCCTGAACAAGAAGAACGAAGCAGGAGGGACCACTCAATATTAAAGCTTGCTCCAGCACTGCGGGAACTCCGGCGGCACGTGTCCCGGGTGCTTTCTATTATATGTGGGATTTAAAGAACAAAGTAAACGAACAAACAAAACAAAAACATTTACAGACACAGAGACCAGACCGATGGTTGCCAGAGGGGTGGAGCTGTGGGGGGCTGGGTGGAAAAGGGGAAGGGATTAAGAAGCGATTAAGAAGCACACATCGGTAGTTCCAGAACAGTCACGGGCTGTAAAGTCCAGCCTTGGGAAGAGAGTCAATAATATGGTAATAACTATGTATGGGGCTAGGTGAGCACTGGAAATATCGGGGAGAACCCTTTGTAAAGTCTGTGATTGTCTAACCACCATGCTGTATGCCTGAAACTAAAACAAAATGATACCGAATGTCAACTGTAATTAAAACATAAAATTTAAAGAGACTATGTAGTATCAACAGAGGGACAGACACACGATCAGTAGAAACAGGGAGTCGGACCCACATGGCTGTGTCCCACTGATGTTTGCAAAGGAGCGAAAGCCATGATGGCCAGGCAACTGGACATTCACAGGGAAAAACATGTCCCAGCGGAAGCCTTGTACCCTACACAAAATGGGCTCAGACTGGATCACAGACAAAAATACAGTGTAAAAATGAAATGTTTAGAGAAAAACAGGGTTACTATCTTCAGGACCTATTGTTAGGAAAGAGCCTTGGCCTCTAAAGCACGATCCAAAACGGGGAAAATTAATAAAGTGGACCTCGTTGATACTAAAATGTTTGCTTTGTGGCAGCCTCTGTTACGAGGCTGAAAAGAGAAGCTACCGGGGGCAAGTGAATACCTGCAAACCACTGAGCCAGCAAATGACTAGGATCTGGAATATGTCAAGAACTCTCAAAACTCAACCGTAGGGAAAAAATCCAGTGAGATGTGGGCAAAAGATACAAAGAGACATTTCATCGAAAAAGATATACAGAGGGCAAATAGCACATGTAAAGATGCTCGCTGTCATTAGCCAGCAGGGAAAGGCAAATTAAAACCACACTAAGCCCTGGCTGGTGTGGCTCAGTGGATTGAGCGCCGGCCTGTGAACCAAAGGGTCACCGGTTCGATTCCCAGTCAGGGCACGGGCTTGGGTTGTGGGCCAGGTCCCCAGTGGGGGGCACTCAGCAGGCAACCCCACATGGATGTTTCTCTTCCTCTCTCCCTTCCTTCCCCTCGCTCTAAAAATAAATAAATGAACGAAGATCTTAAAAAGCAACACACTAAGTGATCACTATCCACCTATTAGAATGGCTGAAATTAAAACAGTCCATGCCATGAAATAAAAACAATCACTTCTGCATGCTATGGGGACGCAAACCTGTACCGCCTCTCTGGAAGATGACTGGACAGTTTCTTATAAGACGATACACTTCTCCTTGTCACATGACACAGCCAGTGCACTCCTGGGTATTTATCCCAGATAAGGGAACGCTAGGTTTACACAAACACCTGTATAGGGATGTTCACAGCAGCTTTATCTGTAACAGCCCCGCCTGGGAGTCACAGGTGTCACTCAACGGGTGAATGGTTAAGCCAACCATGGTCACCCGTCACTTGGCGATGGGGATGTGTTCCGAGAAACACGTCGTTAGGTGATTTTGTCTCTGCGTGAACATCACAGCGTGCATGTACCACAAACCGAGACGGCCTAGCCTACGACACACCTGGCTCTACGGTCTAGCCTGCTGCCCCGGGCTACAAGCCCGCCCAGCAGGGTATGTACTGAAGACGCTAAGTACGTGTGTATCTAAACAGAGAGCATGTTCGGTGAACACAGGGCATGAGAGAGAAAAAGTGGTGCCCCGGTGTACAGCACTGACCATGCACGGAGCTCACGTCTGGGTGTGTTTCTGGAAGCTGCTCTGTGTGCATTGGGGAGCCATGGGGCCTGAAGGCAAGAGTCTGGGATGTGACTGTCCACGGCTGTACTTTCCCGACACCATAACTTAGGCTACGTTCAACTTATAAAATAATAGTTCTTCTTTCTTCAATAATCAACCTTAGTATATGGTAACTTTTTTACTTAATAAAAAAATTTAAAACATTCTGACTCTTGTAATAAAAATTAGCCTAAAATAACAAATGGCTGTACAACTATACAAAAAATATTTTCTTTATCTCCTTATGCTGCGCTTTTTCTATTTTAAAAAATTTTAATTTTTAAACTTTTTGGGGGTTGAATTTTTTAGAAGTATGGTGGTCCACAGTGGAAGGGTCGATCATTTTATTTTGTGAAAAGTCTACATTTTAATGTCTTTGCAGTCATTTTAGGATAATTAAAAAGTCCGTGGGAGTGAGGCCGGGATGGTCGGAGGAGGGCCAAGGGCGGAAAGTGGGACAACTGTAATAGAATAACAATAAAAAAATCTTCAAAAAAGAAAGACTAGTTCTAATTCTGTAAAAAAAAATTAAGAAATTAAAAAGAAATCTCTTGTTGTTGCTTATTCAGCAAGACATCATTTCCTGGAGGCAGAAACGGGTGACAGCGGGTGTGCCGTGTGCACTGCATGTGGCCGCCCACGCTGCAGAAGTGGCCCTCGGACGGCAGAGTCCTGCTCCCGTGACTGCGCAAGTCGGTGGCGAATACAAATGGAAACCAATTACTGAGAGTCGCTTAGGGGTGATGTCACTCGGTAACAGGTGCACAGGAGGCCAACATAAAAGCGTTTGTGTCGCCCGTGAGTGAGGCTGGATTTATGTCCACAGGGTGTTTTCCCTTGGAAATCTCACGTCTCCATCCTTGGAAAGGAGCACAGTCCCAGGAGACGAGAAAGGGCAGGAGAGGAAACCTCTTCATAACCCGCGCGGCCAAGCGAGTGATGGATTCATTCGCGCAAGTAATTTCAAGTCGGTGGTTGTCAGGTGCCCTTTCGTGGCGTTTTCTTGAAGTCTCAACAGACCTCTAGGCCTGACTTAAGTTTTGCAATTTCAAAGACCGGGGGGGGGGGGGGGGGGGCGGAGGCAGGAGGGCCAGGGAAGGGCTGGGGACATGTTACCTGTGCACACAGAAGGGGCCCTCATTTGGGATACGTCCCCCCATTCCCCCGGAACTCGATGGAGCTCTCAGTTGAACTTGAGTGAGAGATGGCCCGAGAAACACGGAGCCACGGCGCGGGCGACCTCTCAGCTGCTGAGAAGGGCTCCATCATTAAGGTTTGTGGTTAGGTGCCACACACTATAGTATTTTGAAGGACTCTCGGGAAGGAAAACCTCAGCCTGAAAACGTAATCACAAAACAACTGCCGCCGAAGGTTCCCTTTATGTACGGAGGCCGGACACGAGTTCGCTTTGCCTTTAACAAAGAATTGTCATCTTAAATAGCTACTGCAAGAAATAAATCAGCCTTAACTACTGGGTAAGGAGCTCCTGAATAACTTGGGGCCTGGAACCCATGGCTCCGAAGCTTCCCCCATTTTGGTGCGGTCTTTGAGCCCTGGCTTGGCTCTGTTCTGCAAAGACGTCCTCGGTGAGGTGGAAGAGGCAGGTCGGGGCCCTGCCACCAGCACGTGGACAGGCGCTGAGCTCTCGCCCCACCTCGGGGCTGACCGCCCCAAGCCTGCGTCTCAGCTGACAGGTCTCCTGAGCGAAGGCGCCCGCTAATCACCTCCACAGACACGCAGACAGTTCAGACTCCGCCTCCTAAAACAGTCCCGGTACCCTCTCCCTCTGTCACTTCGTGTCCCCTGAGGCTGCCCCACCGGTCTGCATCTCTGCCAGCTTCTCCGTTCGGCGTCCGCCGTCTCAGCCTGGTCACGGCAGCAGCTCCAGCTCCTCCTGTTCCGCCCTTCTCTGCCCTGGGGCCACGGCAGCCTTTTCACACACAGACGTGTCCTTGTTCCTCCCTGTGTGAAACAGCTCAGGAGCCCTCAGGAATGTCAGGCCAGCGCCTGGGCTCAGCGGGGCCGATCGTTTCATTTCTTGACCTTCTCCTGCCAAGTCCCTCTGTGTCCTGGAGCCTCAGGCGCGGTCCCCGCTCACTGCGCGGAGGGCTTTGAACATTCCGGCCTGTCTCCTGATGTCCCCGCCGCTGGGCTGGCCCCTACTCACTCCTTAACAGTGGGTCTCACGATGGAAGCCTCGGTCTTCCTGGCTCCTGGCCTCTTCTCACAACTTACTGGGGCGGCCAAAAAGTGCCTTCGGGTTTTTCCGCACGATGGCTCTAGTAGCGCTTGTCTTTCACGTCATGCAAAACAATTTTGTGCGATTGTTGTGTGACAGCTGTCATGTCAGCGTGCATTAAAAAAACGGATCAAAATTGGTGAATTTTTGTGTGGCCATTTTAATATTGAAGATGGAAGAAGATACACAACATTTTCAGCATATTATGCTTTATTATTTCGAGAGAGGTAAAAATGCAACTGAATCACACACAAAAATGAAATGAAATAGGAAGCTCGGTGCCGTGTTTGGAGAAGGTGCTGTGACTGATGGAATGTGTCAGAAGTGGTTTGCGGAGAAGGTCTGTGCTGGAGAGTTCTCGCCGGACGACGCTCCCCAGTTGGGTGGACCAGCTGACGTTGAGAGTGATCAGAGAGACGTTAATTGAGAACAGTCTACCTTATACTGTACAGGAGACTGCTGACATATTAAAAATATCCAGATCCATACAGTTATTGGTAAAAATGAAAAATGTGTGTTTTATTTTATGGGGGAAAAATATACGGACGTTTTGGCCAACCCAGTACCTAGCTCAGCTCTTCTCTAACCACACACGTTCATCAGGCACTTGACACAGCTTTGGGGCTTCCTTTTCTGTCTCCCCGACCTCCCACACACTCTTTGAAGGGGAAGAACAGCTCTGTTGCCTGAGCCTGACACATGTAGCCATTCCAAAGATATTAGGGTGAACAAGATTGTTCATTATTAGCACGTCACTGAAACACGTGGTGGGTAAGCAGGTGATTTAGTGCAGAGATGATGTCATGCCTGTCACTCATGCCCCTGCTGGACCTCGTTCCTATTTAGAAATGATTGTACCCACCTTCCCTTCCGTGCGGGACCTGACATTTGCGGGGGGGGGCAAAGGCGACCGGGCTAGGAGAGAACGCGGCAGCCGCTGCTGTTGAAACACGCTCTCCGAGGCCTCACGGTCGCTGGCGCCGTGCGGTTTAAACATTCTCAGAGAGCTTTGCCGCCTCTCGTCCCCACCCCCCTACTTTAGTTTCTGTTACGTGACAACAATTAGTATTTTAAATGGTGTAGACACTTGATAGAAATGCAGAAAATATCGAACATCATAGCTATTCATCCTTCTGATCGATTTTAATCAGAATACTTGTGGAAAACGTTTTGTTCCTTGTGATACTTTTCCAAATAATGTCAGATGCTCAAAAGACAGTTCCTTCCTAACATTTAAAAATGATTTCCTTTAAAGAACATTCATTCTGTAGTGGCTTTTCAGAGAGCGTGACAACCAAGTTCCACAGTTCAACGAGTCAGCGGAAAACCTGTGTCAGAGGCAGTGTTGTTAAGAGAATGCACTACACCCGAAGAGTCCTTTCTGTTTGGATACTTTATGTTAAATTATCATCTGACTTCCAGAACGTAGACAGTGCTAAGATTTTAAAGACATTCAGCACATATTTAATATCTGCTATGAGCCATGAACCATGGGAAGTGTGTACATAAAATATTCAGTATGATTAGAAATTCCTATCAAAGATATGAAGTAGGAACCCTATACATACACACAGGGTCAGCTTGTTACTCCTCAAGTTCTAATCCTGTGGAGCTCATCAGTCAGGGTCTGAAACAGGTGTTTCTCTTGCCTTTCACAAGTAAATCCAAATGAGGTTTTCTCTTTTGCTGCTCAAAATATTTTATTCTTAGGTTTGTGTTTAATATGACTCGCTGGGGCTTAATACGTCCTTACAGAGCCAACTCTCATCGTCCTGTCATGCTTTGCAAATAAAAGAACCAGTTTTGCTCCACAAGTTCAATAAAACTTTCTGTTCTTAAGGCATGAAGCCGTGAACTTTGAAATGAGTTGTATTTCTAAGATAGAGCAACACAAAAAAAGGGACACAAAGTCGCAGGGAAGCCTTTCTTTACTGTGCCCCACTCTGTCCCCGCCAGCCAGCCTGCTCATTAACCACCCCCCCCCCCAAACAGACCACGGTGCATCGTTTTGCCGGCCCTCCCATTCCTGAATGTATGGAAACTTGTGAAAAGTTACAGAAACGCTTGGGACAGCTTGCTCCCACGTTTGTTCCGTTTCGTTCCACAGAAAGCCATCGACGGGAAGGACAATAAACGGTCAAGGTGCAATTACAGGGATCTATACTTGCTTCTGGGGACTTCTGTGACCTTGATCCCTGGTCTCTGGTGCGATGTAGCCACCCAGGGTGGACTAGAGGGACGGCGGACACAGTCAGCCACAGGCAGGTGGAGGACCTGCGTGTTTCCAAATGAGAATCTTCCACGAAGGATTTTTTTGTGTCTCCCTTTTATTGTGATATAATTTCCCTACAACAGCCTGTATCCATTTCCGGCGTACACGCTGATGGGTCAACATGAAGTCACTGCTACAGTCAAGGAAAAGAAACATTCTTCTCACCTGAGAAGTTTCCTGGTGCCCCTTTGTGGCTCACCCCGCCCTCTCGCCCCACACAACGGTACAAAGTTTACCTAAGCGGCATCCCATGGGTGCTAAGGAACACTCGGGGGGTGGGGGTAGCTGCCACAGGAGCTGCTCTGGGGCTGATACTGGGCAATCGAGGGAAGAGGAGCATTTCGGGTGATGGCAGAGGAAACCTCTGAAGGCAAAGATATTTGCAGGACCCAGCAGGCCAGGTGGCCTTTATCCCAGGATGAAGTGTTCTTTCTTTCTTTACTTTCAAAAGCTTTTAAAAATTTATTGATTTTGAAAGAGAGAGAGAGAGACCGACATTGATTTGTTGTTTCACTTAGTTATGCATCCCTGGTTGAGCCCTGTACATGCCCTGACCGGGGATCGAACCCACAACCTTGGCCTATGGGGACAATGCTCTAACCAACTCAGCTGCCAGGCCAGGGCAGAGAGCAGAAAAAGAGTTAGAAACTACTGAGAGCTAAAGGAACGAAGTGAGGTCTCATACAGTCGGAGAGAAGAAATGAACGTCAACTTCCTCCATCTGTTTTTGGCAATATGAAAAGATTTTAATATCTGTGTCAAGTGCAGAGGGGTGCCTCTGGGAGAGCCGGGGAGTGGTGAGAATATTTAAGATGTCTTCACCGTGAATGTAAAAATTCAGCGAGAAAGTCTGAGAAGTATTGCAGAAATAAAAATAGTTTGGACTTGGTATTAGGAATTAGGAACTAAATAGAAAAGAAACCAGAGTAATACTTAGAAATGGAAGCATCAAAAGAAGCCTTTAACTACAGCAATGAAGTCTTTATAGAAGCAAAGACAAGCCTATAAAGGAAAACAGACGGGATCCCCAAGGCCGCACAGCATGGCTGTAAATACCACTCAAGAGCTTCTTGAAGTTCCTGCTTAGTTTGCGAAGGCTTTGCCAACAGCTTTTTATTGCCTGGGCTTCAAAACGCAGCGGCTCAGCCTTCGCATCCTATTCCGTTTGTAACTCTCCCGAAAAGAACGCGCCTGGAAACCTGAAGTTTAGATTAGTACTGTTCTCCCGGATGGATCCTGAAGAGCGGAAAAAGTTTTTAGTTTGCTGTGTTTTCATTGATCACAACATTTTTTTATTTTTAAAGCTTCAGGACCCCCAGCACCTCAGGACCTTTGCTCTCCCCAACCTTCCTTAACCGAGGCCAGGTCTGCACGGGGCCGCTTTCGGGCGGCTCAGGAAGGGTTTCCCTATGAGGTGGCCCTGGGCTCAGAGCATCCAGGAGGCCAGGCAGCAGAAGCAAGACAAACACCGAGGCAACCCACTAGGTGTGCAGGATTTTAGTTTTTAAATGTTTTTTTTAAATACTCACCTGAGCATATATTTATTGATTTGACAGAGAGAGACGTTGATCAGCTGCCTCCCCATATACACCCCAACCAGGGTCAAACCCACAACCTAGGGACGTGCCCTGACCCGGGATCAAACCCGCACCTTTTGGTGTACGGGATGACACCCAACCCATGAGCTACCTGGCTGGGGCCAGAATTCTAGGTTTCAGAGGCAGAGCAATGATCTAGGGTTGAATGAAAAGGAGCTCACTGCAGGGAACTGTATTTTTGCCCCGCAAACTTACTGTCCTGTTTGATACCTGAGACAGGGTCACAGACAGGACATGGAGACAAATGAGGAGGAGGAAGGTCAGAGACGCTCGGGATGTGTGATTGCTGTGGCTGAACTGACCTTTAAAATTGAAATTTTTCCCAAATGTAGCCTGAGGGGACGTGCCCAAACTCCAGGTACAGCTCAGGATGTAGGAGAACAGGTAATTTTACTTTCCTGCCGAGGCGGTGTGTCCTTGGGCAGTTTTATCAGTGGATAAACCATGACGACAGAAAGCTCAGTCTAACCCTGGTACCTGGGCAGCACCACACTGTTGTGGGAAGCTAATAAAGTAACAAGCACTTTGGTCATCGTGGCCGTAGAGAAATACAAACGTGTTGTCTGAGGGGCCAAGAAAAACTGGAAATAACTAGAAGTTTAAAGAGGATGACAACATCCCTGGCCAGGTGCTCAGTCAGTCAGAGCGTCGTCCCGAGACGCCAAGGTTGCGGGTTCGATCCCTGGTCGGGGCACATGCAAGGATCCACCAATGAGTGCATCAGTCAGGGCAACAACAAATCGCTTTCTCTCTGTCTCTGTCTCTTTTCCTCTCTCCCCCTAAAATCAATAAATAAAAACTTTTAAAAAATAGAAAGGCTGAGAGCACAAACCAGGCTTCGTGACATGAAGCAAAGCCACAGTTAATTTCCTACGCGAGACTCTAAGTGCAACTTCGTGACATGAAGCAAAGCCACAGTTAATTTCCTACGCGAGACTCTTAGTGCAACAATGTATTTCACGCAGCGTAGATCTTCGCAGGATCGGATCCATTTATCAGATCAGAGGCGAGAGGTCAATGACTGGGAGAGCCCGTGGGAATAAAGCCAACGGCTGACCTTTGTTTCCGGACCGAGGGAGGGGAGGTCACTCGGTTGTCCAGGATCAGTCAGCACTTTGATTCACGCAACATCACGGAATTTGAAAGCCAACGGGGTTAAAAATATCAAGGGGGTGTCATCAAAAGTACCAACTTCTCTTTATTAAGGTCTCCAAGACTCATCTCTACATTGAAACGTGTGAACAGAGCGTAGGAAAAATACACCCAGCAGTGCCGCTGGGAAAAAGGGGAGCTCTGACCTCAGAGCTCAGGCCCCTCCGCCCGCCATGTCCTGGTTCTGCGCCCGGCACGGCCCCACGGGGCGGTGCGCTCTGCACGTTGGTCTCGGAGCCTCATGCTGGTGCGTGCTGTGCGCCTGGCACCGTCCTCTGGCTCAGGCCTGGGGCCCATAAATGATAGCTACGCTCCATGTGGGGGCTGCCCTTGGGAAAAATGAAAAACCGCCGCCAAAACGACACAGGTGTGGAAGGCAGGCCTCCATCGGAGTCATGTCTACCATTTACCAGTCAGCAGGTCTCAGCCGATGAGTTCATTATTGTAAACCTGGGTTCTTACCCTGAAGAATGGAGACACAGCAACGATGTCTCCTGTGCAGGGCTGGCATGGAAATAATCGAACAAGTGTATGCCTGGCCCTTAACAGGGACCAACTCCATGAATTGTAACTGTGTCCCGAGTTCCGTCGTTGGCAGGAGACACTGAGGGCGTCAGGTTGGGATGACGAGAAGTCAGAGAACCTGCCTCTGCCGGGAGCATCAAATGTGCTCAATGCTTGTTTTTATTTGTAAAGTCTCTTCTATTCGAGGAGTGGGGGGTTCATCAGTTCCACAGACCCCAGAGCCTACGGTCCTCCGCCTTCTCCAAATCTACTGAGGAGCATTTAAGACTGGAAATGACATTTTCACAAGCTATTTGCCACCAAAGGTACCCGACCTGAGTCAGTACAGGGCTGAGAACACACACAGAAACACTATAAAGTAGGACTGTCCCAAACACCTTAGACAGGGACATATTTTAAGATGATTTTAACTAGCCTGCAGCTAGTATTCCAAAGCATCTAAAAGCGCGTTGTAACCATGCCACCAAGGACAGGGTGCACGCAAACCAAACGCACGTGTGAAAGCCGCCTGCAGTTACGCCTGGTGGGGAACAGACGTTCCCTTTAACTGCCCATGTGTCAGCCTGGCTAAGTGGACGGGCAGAGAGAAAATGCAGCCCTGTCAACGGCCGTATGTCCTGAGAGCAGGAAGGATCGCAGATTGCTGAGCCTCTAAGTCCAGGCCTCTGTATTGAACATGATTTCATTGATGACTGCGGCATGGAGTGCTAGAGATAGCCCCTTGGGGGGGAGGGGCATACGAGACATTTCCTGAATGAATTAAGTATGTACTTTCCGCTAGCTGCGTTCGAACACATCAAACGTAGCTAATAGAAAGTTATTTCAGACATCTGTTTTCACATGCTGGAGAAGAATAAGCCGTATCGATATCACGTCTTAATTCAGTGTCATTAAATACGGGTAGCGAACATACCCATGAGTTCTCGGGCAGCCCCCCCTCCCCCCAAACGACCTTTAACGGCCAGACATCATAAAACTGAGAGGCCAGATGCGAGTCCAGAACAAGGGCAGATCTGAGGATAAGAAAACTCTTTCCTCTCCTGCCCACCTGACTCCTCCGAGGGGCAGCTGAGCCCCGGGCCGGGAAGCAGTTCAAAAGCCCTGACGGCCTCCAGGTACGGAAGTATCTTGCACTCAGTTTCTTAAAAGGATTTCACTGCTAACGAGTAACCCTACTGAGATCGCAGTGGACGCAGTGTGCTCTCCGTGGGACGGCTCTGGCGGGCACGCTACGCCCAGTGTCCGGGCTCTGTGTAACGCCTGCTGTTTCCTGCATGAGACCCAGCAGTGCCTTATGATCTGAATAGTACAGGGCAAGAGTTAGTACTGCGTGACCACCAAACTTTATGAAAGTAAGACTTAAAATTTTTCATATTTTTTGTTTAAAAATTTTAAAATTTTTACTTACTGATTTTCGAGAGAGAGAAATGGGCGGGGGGGAGAGGGAGAGAGAGGGAGGGAGAGAGAGAGAGAGAGAGAGAGAGAGAGAGAGAGAGAGAGAGAGAGAAACTGATCTGTTGTTCCACTTATTGATCCATCATTGATTGATTCTTGTATGTGCCCTTACTGAAGACTGAACCCACAGCCTTGGCGTATCGGGACGATACTCTAACCAACTGAGCTATGTGTCCAGGGCCTAAAAAAATGTTCAGCGTTCTAATTACAGTTGACATTCGATATTACAGTAGCCTCAGGTGAACAGCATACGGGTCAGATATTTATACAACTTACGAAGTGATCCCCGTGGTAAGTCTCGGACCGATCTGACACCATGCATCAACATGAAACTTAAAAATGGCATCCTCCTAATAGCCAAACTACGTATATGGGAGGCAGGGGCCTGGTTATCACAGTAAGTGAAAAGCTGAGCTGCTGAGTGATCCCGCCATAGTCCGGTGTGCGAAACACACCTGCTTCTAGTCCGTGCACAAAGGCACAACCAAGGCCAAGCAAGCACACACACACACACACACGCACAAAACCAAACCGAAACCAAAAATAACCCCTAAGAAGACATCACACCAAAATTCGACTCTCTCAAAGCGGACAAACTGCAGGGCATTTTTCTTCTCTTTATGCTTTCCTTTTTATAATCAGAGGAATTTAAGAAATTTCTAATCGTGGTAAAATGCGTGTAACATAACCCCTACCCGGAGCGTTTTCAGAGCCCAGTTCGGCAGAAGGACGTGTATTCACGCTGCTGTGCAGCCGACCGCGAGACGCTTTCGTCTTAGGGAGACGCTATTTCTGCAAGAGATGATCAACTGCTTCTCCAGATGAATCCAATTTTTGAAGTCACGTGCAAAGGAGGTAAACGAAGGGGCTTAATCAGGCTAAACTGAGGTACGTGAATGAGCGTACCAGCTTGTGAATGTGCGTGCAATAAGCAGGGGCCTTTAACCGGCGTGTGATACGGTGCACAGAGAGGCGAGAAATCACGTGAGAACACCCTGCGTCGTGCCTTAGAACCGCGGCTTCCGTTCCCTTTCCTGAATAAAATATCCCTCTCCTTTGACCATGCTCAGACGGACCCAATGTCATTCTCACGCGGGACCCCACATCACGTCACTTTCGGGTTCCACGCCAGGCCTCGACACGGACAGGGGACGCGTGTGAGCACACAGAGCCTCCTGAAACAGGTTCCCAGGGCGCGGCCAGAGCGTCCGGGCGTCACTCATTAACAGGCCGTGCGCGCCCTGCTCAGAGAGACACCGGAGCAGGCTTGTCTGCAACTTTCCCACTGTTCCGACGGCGAGTCCCGCCCGAGTCACTGAGGGGACGCTGTTAACACCGCTGTTGCACCAGCGATTCCGCACGAGTTCAAGTTAATGCTTTCCTAAGGGCCGCGAGCGAGGGCGCGAGCCGGGTTCGGAGCCGAAAGAATTTCCATCTAAATGCAAATCAAGACAAGCCCGACCAGAATGCATGAGTAGGTGCTGTGATTTTTCCACCCCCCGATGTTCAGCCCCCCCCCCCCACCTCCGATGATTTTCTTTCTTTAAAGATTTTATTGATTTACTTTTAGAGAGAAGGGAAGAGAGGGAGAGAAACATCCGTGTGCAAGGTTGCCTCTCGCATGCCTGCCCCTGGGGACCCTGCCTGCAACCCAGGCCTGTGCCCTGACTGGGAATCGAACCCGCGACCCTTCCGTTCACAGGCCGGCGCTCAGCCCACTGAGCCGCCCCAGCCGGGGCCCGGATGCATTTCCAACAGCTGCGCCGGTAAAGGATGGCTCCTTATTAGCTAAAGCACGCTTTTCCCTTCCCTGCATCCGCGGCGGGACAGAGAAAGGTGCCCGGAGTCCTGATGTCTTTTTCATTCGTGGAAAATAAAATGGACAAAGGGGATCCTTTTTCTAACCTCTGCTTCTCCACCCTAGGGTGACATATCCAGGCCCCTAATGTCTCTCTTCAATTTCCCAAAAGAATCAAAGAAACTGTGCCCAAGATGACCTTATCTTTCGCCCCCCAGTCCACGTCTCCTTCCTAATTCAATGACGCTGCCAGGAACCAGTCACCCTGGAGGCCCCTCCCACGGGCCACGAAGCTGCGCGTCACCAAGACCAGCCCGTTTTGTCTCCCACGTATGTTTGTAATGAATCGCTCCCTCTGGACCTTCACTTCGGTGGCCTTACCTCGGTCCCCTGGCATCTCTCCTGGGACCAGTGATTTCTGACTAGGGCTCTTGCTTAGTCTCCCCATCAATTCCAACCGCGAGCCTGTCACCGGACTGATCCTTCTGTTAAAATGCAAGTCTGGCCCCGGCTGGTGTGGCTCAGGGGTTGGGCTTCGTCCCACAAACCAAAAGGTTGACGGTTTGATTCCCAGTCAGGGCGCAGGCCTGGGTTATGGGCCAGATGCCCAGTTGGTGTGCAAGAGGCAACCACACATGGATGTTTCTCTCCCTCTCTTTCTCCCTCCCTTCCCTGCTCTCTAAAAATAAATAAATAAAATCTTGAAAAAATAGTTCTCTTAAAAAAATCTTGAGGCAAAAAGATCCAACATCCTTTCCCGGGAGCTCAGCTACCCCGAGGAACAGAATAAACAAGAACCCTCAAGACCCAGGCCACCGCTCAGAAAAACAGACGCGGCTCTCAGCCAAGGTGGCCTCTCTGATTTGGCCTCTGTCTTCTTTCTGATCGCTGAGTCATGACTCCAGGAGGGCGGGAACACAGGAGAAATGCCAAGGACAACACCTTTGCTTGACAGCCTGGAGGACAGAGCGTCTCCGGTCTCTGCCACCCCCCAGGCCAGGCTGGTCTGCGCTTGGCTGTCGATGACCAATCCCTGCAGCTCCGACTCCTGGGCCCAGCGCGAAATTCCCTCCAACTATTTTTACAGTAGCTCATCTGTTGGGAGTAACGGACTGTGGGACTGTTACTTCGCCATTTCTGGGCAGACAGTTTTAACAGCAAGGCCTTATTAGGGTGTAACTTGGTATTTAACAGGGGGAGACAGGAACACAAAAACAAAGTCGTGCGTGTGAAACCTTTAACTGCTCCTTAATGTCAAGTGATTTGAAATATGTTTAGATTTTAAAAGCGCTTTCCTACGTTTTTTATAAAAGGTAATTATTCCAAATAACAATCTTGGAAGACTGGTTAGTGATTTCCTTCCAAATATTCCTACTGGGAGTCTTGGAGATGGATTCAGTGGGAAGACGGTCAGATTGAAGGAGAAACTCACAGTTCATGAATTCTCTGACTCACGTCGCCTCCCCACGTACGTGATGAAACAAGTGTTAGCCTCTGTGGATACACAGCAGCTCACCCCCAAAACTCAGTGGCTAAGACAGCAATAACAATTTATAATCTGGTACGGACTAACCTGTGTCCTCCCCCGACACTCACCTGTTGAAGCCTCCACCCCCCATGTGACTGTATTTGGAGACGGGGGCCTTTAAAGACGTTACCAAGGTTAAACGAGGTCGTGAGGGTGGGGCCCTAAGCCAACAGGACTGGCGTCCTTCTAAGAGGAGGAAGAGGCACAGGGACGTGTGAGCCCGGAGGAAAGGCCATGTGCGGTCACGGAGAGAAGACAGCCGCCTGCGGCCCAGGAGAAAGGCCTCAGGAGACCCCAGACCCGCCGCCCCCGGGGCCGGGAGCTCCTGCCTCCAGAACCGTGAGAAGTCAGTGTGACGTCTGAGCCACACTGCCGGCGGTGCCTTGCCAGGGCAGCCCGAGCAGACGAGCGCGCCGCGTCCGTGGTTTCTGGGGGTCAGGAGCTCGTGAGCCGTTCGGCTGGGTGGCCCGGTGCCGGATCCCTGACCAGGTCTCCCAGGGGTTGGCCACTCTGCTGGGCCTGGAGACCCGGTCGCTCCCTCCAAATGCGTGAAACCCAACGGCATGCATTCCTTGGCTTCTGGGATAACGTGTTTGCCTGGTTTTCTGCCAGCTTTCCCGGCGTTTTCCTTTGTTCCTCGAACATCCGCGTGTTTCTAGCTTTCTTCTCCCGACCACACGCTCCTCTGATTGTTTCATCTACGTGATGGTGTAAGCACCACATCTCTGATGGCTTTCAAGTGTCAATCATTAGCTCCAGACACACACATCCAGGTGCTCTTTGGACACCTCCCCTTGAATGTCCTACAGATAACTTACTGTACTACTACTGCCACCTACACACACCTCACACATGCTCAAGCACACAACACCACGCTTACATGCGCACATGCACACACACAAACACATGTATGCAACACATGTGTGTGCACACGAGCATGTGCATATCGTGAAACACACTACACTCATATGTGCACACATAGCACATACTACACTCATATGTCACACATATGCAGTCTGCTCCTCCCTCCTCTGTTCCTTATCCCAGAAAACGCAACATCTTTCTAGTTTCCGGAGGCAAGGCCTCTGGAATCCTTTGATTCGCTCTCTTCCCTGCAACTAATCAACCAGACATTCCAAATTCCTTTCAAGGCGCCCTCTTAAATAGCTCTTTACTTTTTTAAAATCCTCACTTGAGGACATTTTTTCACTGCTTTTTAGAGAGAGAGGGAGGGAGGAAGGCAGGGAGAGAGAGACACACTGATGTGAGAGAGAAGCCTTGACTGGGTGCCTCCTGTACGTGCCCCAACGGGGGACCGAGGCCACCTTTGGGTGACGGGACGAAGCTGCAGCGGCGCCGCCCGGCCAGGGCAGTAGCTCTCTCCTTTTTCACGCCAGTCCCCCTCTTCCCACTCTGCGCTGCCAGGAGACCTCGGCGTCTCATGCTGCATCTCTGCCGAGCCCCCCTGCTGCCCAGACCCCTTCTGGGGGCTGCCTGTCTGCACTGTCTCCTAGTCCGTGACCAGGTTCCCACCTGCTCAGACAGGCCCTGCCCCAGGCTCCCGCACCGCGGCCTCTCCCTTCTCTGAGCTACATGGAACACTCATGCCCACGCCAACTCATGGCTAGTTTTTTTTTTCTAGAAGGCTCTCTACCTGTCCCCTTCAATAATTAAACTCTCCCAATGACTCAGACTCAGCTTGGCAGGGACCACTGCATCGAGCCCTCTCTGCCCTTAGTGGACGGCGGCCCGATGTCCCCTTCTCCCCTCCTGCCGTCACCAGACTGTTGGCTTCACTGGGCATCCCTACCCTGGGCGCTTGCTGCATTTACGTAACGTGTATCGAGTGCCACTCTGCCCCAGGAAGGCTGTCGCCCCAGAAGGCGGAACCGAGCGCTTGCACTTTGTCCTGCGGCGCGTCAAACGGCGGGGCTCTGCTAGGCCCACCGCTGCTAAAACCGCCTCTGGTGGAGCGCAGCCACGGCCTGTGCTCTGTGGGACACGCACACCAGCACATCTCCTCTCTCCCAACATGGCAACTGTCCTGGCTGGCATGTGTCCCCCCCAAAAAAGTGGCATGGCGGTCCTAACCTCTGGCACCTGGGAATGTGACCTTATTTGGAAGTAAATCTCTGCGGATGTCACCAAGGTAAGATGAGGCCATTCTGGATCAGGCCGGGCCCTAATCCAGCGTGGCCGGTGTTAGAAGAAGGGGAAAAGCTGGACCCAGACACACACAGAGGGAGACAGCCGTGCATGGAGGGAGACAGACACTGGAGTGACGCTGCCCCAAGCCGAGGAGAGCCCGGGGCTCCGGGACGCTGGAAGAGACGAGAAGGACCCTGCCCCTAGAGACCCCGGGTGGCAATCGGACCCGCCAGCACCTGGGTTTCAGACTTGCAGCCTCCGGGCGGACACGCAGCAGCTTCCTGTGGTCATCAGGTTCCCCAGTTAGTGCCCCTTTGTCCCACCAGCCCCAGGAAAGGACAACAGCATAAAATATTACATCCGTACAGATTGGGCTTGGTGACGTGGCTCTCATGCGCTGGCTTGGGCACAGACGCCTACCGCGTGTCTGTGGTACCGACGTCAGATCCGTTGGGCAGAGGGGGTGGGGCCACGCGTGCACGTGCAGGGCCCCGTGGGGAGAAGTAGGGGGCCTCCTCCACACATCCCCCAGGGTCTCCTCATTCCTGAGCTGCTCCGCCCCCACTCCGCTCTGAAAGGCTCGGCAGCTCACCGATGCTTCCCCCCCAACTCAGCCAACGTCAGACTTTAAATCTGAAAACTCCCAAATCACATTCGTATCTTTAAAAAGATTTGTTTGTTTCTTTTGTGTGCTTTGCCTGTGACTTGTTACTTTCGTCTGGCTCTCAAGATACATTCAAACGAAACTCTGAACGGCTGATTTTCGAAAAGAAGCTGAGGGAACCAGAAAACTGTTTCTGGTCATGTTCCGGGGGTTGTCCCTTCTCCCGGGATTTCCAGCTGCCTACGGGGCCCTCCCCGTGTTTGCTCTCAGCTGGTGACTTCTGACAAATCACCACCCACGCGTCCTGAGGACACAGCCTTGGCTCCAGTGGGGGGAGCACGGTGGGACGCCGCCCCACCTCCGCCGCCCGGCCGCCGGCCTGGACTTACGGTTCTGCAGGGAGCGTAGTGAGCCGGGGATGCCGCCGGAGGCCTGGCCACGCCCTGGAAGGAGGACGGGCAGAACCGCTGGCCCGCGTCCGGAGGGGAAGACGAGGCATGGATGCGGTTTTCCAGTCGCTCAGGCTCCTGCTTATAGGACTCCAGAGGGAACGAGTGCTGCTTGGTCACCTGCGTGGGCGTGGACGGCGAGGAAGAGAGGCCCGAGGCTGAGGAGGAAACGCAGTGCGGTTAGAGGCTGGCGGGGAGGCAGGGCGCAGCGCGAGGCTCCCGCACTCCCAAGGGCCACCAGCTCACACGGCCAGGAGGAAATGATCCCATTCCGAACGCAGAGACAAGCTCTTGTAAACCGATTTCTCACCCCTTAGTGTGAGCTGGGCCCAGAAACCCCCTCATCACCTAACTTGGGTCATGGGCGGGGTCCCCTTGCTGCGGGGAGGAGGCGGGGAGGCGAACAGTTCAGAGGACGCTGTCTTCTTCTATTTAGTCAAACACCCTCTGACCCCCGGTCCTCCCCTACACAGCGCCGCGCAGACAGCACCTGCGGGGGATCCCCCGCCACCTGAGCTAAGACACAGGCAAGTCTACAGAGCAGTCAACAGAGACGAAGGTCAACGGCACAGACACCACGCAACAGCACACGCCAAGGACCAGGGGAGACGGGCTGCTGCGGTCACGCTGTCCAACAGGAGTGTTGCTTCTGGGAGCGGGCGGCGGTGAGAATTCCCTGTGAAGGTGGGTGCTGGGGGGACCGCAGGGGAGGGGCCGGGCCGGGGAGGGCCTTGAAGGTGATGCTTTAGATGGGCCGGAACCGGGAGGAAGCCGACGGGGAGACTGGGGACATGAATGTGCCCGGAGTAGAAGGCTGTCCACCGGACCAGGGTCTGTGCCTTCCAGGGGGCTGTCTAGGCCGGCGGTCCCCACGCAGAGGTTGCCAAAGACCAGTGTTCTGGGTTCAGCTGTGCCCCCTAAGGAGGTGCGGTGAAGTCTCGACCCCCAGCACCTGTGAAGGTGACCTTTTTTGGAAATAGCATCTTTGCAGTTAAGATGAAGTCACACTGGAGGAGGGTGGGTCCTCTACCCCATGAGACTAGAGTCCTTAGAAGAGAAGAGGACACAGAGACGCACACACAGAGAGGAGAAGGCCATGTGATGACAGGCAGAGGCTGGAGTGACGTAACTATCCCTAAGCCAAGGAGTGACAAGCCACCAGCGGCTGGGAGAGGCCAGGAAGGATCCGACCCAGAGTCCCCGAGGGAGGGCAGCCCCGCGGGCCCCGCAGCCTTGGCGCCCAGGCTCCAGGCCCGTGAGAGATTCAGTCCCCGCTGTTCTGAGCCACCGGCCGGCCTGTGGTGCGTGGCCGCAGCCGCCTCAGGACGCTCACACACCGTAACGCTGCCCGACACTGATCTGTTTTCCGAGAGAAGCAGAGTTGGGATTCGGGTCTGACCGCTCCCATCTTCCGTAACTGAATGAAATTTTTGTTTTAAATGTGTTACTGAACATGTTTCAGTTAGACGAGGCACGGCCAAGGTTTCACAGCCAAGGCCACCCGCTGGCTGCTCTGACCTAGACAAAGACTGGTCAGCCCACAGAGCCGCAGCCGGGGTCCCCTTGGCCCTGCAGCCTGTGCCACGCCCCGGGCCCCTGCCCCCGGTCCCCGTGCACACAGGTGTCCCCGCTTCTGCTCCCACCCTCGCTCCCCACAGCGGCCCCCCACTCAGACGTCGCTCATCCTGTCTCCCTCCCCCGACCCTCTGGCCCCACAAGCCTCCCTGCGCAGCTCACAGCGCGCGTCTCACCTGGACTGTGGGTAACGAGCCAACCCACCGCCCGGCTTGGGGGCAGGGACCCCGCCCATGGCCTGGGGGTCCCCGCAGCCCCCGGTGCTGCCCCGGGCCAGGGGAGAGTTCTAGGTAAATGCCCACCAGCCGCCGACGGGCAAGGAGACCGGAGGGAGCAGGAAAAGGGGAAGGCCTAGGCTGCGTGTTTTCAGGGTGGAAATAACCAATGAAAGCAGGAGTGCCGCTTTCCAGGGAAGCCCCCTATACCACAAAGTCACACCAAGGGGGACGCTCCGTCCCCAGGCCCCAGGCTGGCCCCAGGTGCAGGCAGGACATAGAGCGCGCTACACGGCCCCTCCGTGGGTCATCAGGTAGGAGAAGCCTCGTGCAGCGAAGCCCCGCTGCTCAAAGACAGAAGCTTCCCCTGAGTTTGGGGAAGCAAGGTCTGCTCTGCAGTGGGGCTGCGGGGGGCGGGAGCGAAGGAGGGTGAGGACTAAGAGCAGGAAGGAAGCTGGTGGCGTAGCAGCTCTGGCAGGCAGGACGACAAGGAGGCCCCTGGCCGGGTCCCAGCCCTTCTCCCGGCCAGGCTCCCGCGTCCTTGTGGCACCAGCGCTCCCCAGAGATGCCCCCCAAGGGCGAGGAATAAGGACGCCAGCCGAGGCCCAGAGGGGGTGGCCTGGCTGTCCCAGCTCGTGCTGGGGACCAGGAGAGAGAACCCCTGTGCGGTTCTGTCTGTGGAGCCTGGGCGCCTCCCTGGGCACCCCCAGGGGCGGCGGCACGCTCGGTCAGGGGTCCTCCAGCGAGAGTCCTTGGCAGTGGCACCGGCCTGGCTCCCCACCGCGAGGCCCAGGACGGGCTAGTTCGCAGCATCACAGCCGAGCAGAAAATGCTACAGTCCGTGCTCCCAGCTCTCGCTCTGGCCGCTGGAAACAGGCTTTCTGGGGGGCCCTGCTTGGTGTTGGGGGGCAGGTGGAGACTCAGTGGAGGGACTGAACAGAGCAGGATAGGGTGGGAGCAGCTTAGGGGCAACCACATCCCAACAGCCTGCAAGAGCCCCTTGGGCAGAGACCGTCTGGGGGCTTCGGTTCTCCATGTAAAGGGGGACCTGGCCCCAGTGATCTCTAGCACCCCTCAGGGACAGTGCAAAGCACCCCCATCTGTCCCAACTTAGGGCACAATCTACACCAGCTCCTCCCCTTGCCTGTGACCTCATGTTCTGGCTCCAACCTCGCCCACGAAAGACTTCTCGGAGGCCCAGAGGCAGTAAGCATGTGTGCCCAGGCGTTTGGGCAAAATTCATCAAAGGAACAAGTGCGCACATCCCACACCACGATCCTGCCTCGGGACCGTCTCCCGCAGACACACTCGTGGGTCTGCTACGCGGTGGGTGAGGGCCGTTCATCACCACGGGGCTCTGAAGAGCAGGGACCGGAGGCAGAGACGCCTGCTCCTGGAACGAGGGTCAATGAACCACGGCTCACCCGCACGGACAGCCGCGACTCTGCATCGGGACGCAGCAGGCCCCAGGATCCATCTCCGCGACGCACTGGCAAGTGAGGAAGCAAACCGCTCGGCCATCTGCACAGAACGGCACCACGTGTGGTTTTCAAAGAGGGAAGGAGGGCATCCACGCCTGTCTGCACCAGCCCAGAGTGTTTCTGGAAGGCCCTGGAAACACTGTCACCAGACACAGGAGCAGCTGGTGGGGAAGACTTCTATCGCATGCCCTTTCTAGCTTTCGACTTTCATCCCGTGGGAACATATTAACTATTCAGAAAACTGTGTTTCTTCTGCTTTGAGCAAGAGGCTGAATACCATGGCCCGGAAGCCTCTCCTGCCTCCGACGAGGGTCCCAGCTGCCCCCGTCCCCGGGCTCTGCCCAGGTCAGTCTCCCAACTATACTAGGAAGTTCTCAGAGGGCAGGGCTTGCACCTCCCGGGCTCGCTGCCCTGCCCCCCCCAGACAAAGTGCTATGACACTCCCCCTCGCCTCTGCCACCCTGTGACAGGCTGTCCCACGGGTCACATTCTGCAGGGACCAAGCCCAGACGCCGCTGTGTGGGGACGTTTGCAGCTGGCAGAAGCCCTCGCCATTCTTTGGGCACAGAATGTCAATTTCTCAAGTGTAAATAATTCAGGAGCCCAGCACTCTGCAGCCTGCCACCTAAGAGGGCCCTTTCACAGCACAGCCCGGAGCATCTGCTCCTCCTGGGGCTCATCCCGGGCAGGCTGTCCCCACAGGGTGCTGCCGCCACGGTCCCAACCTAGTGCCAGCCGAGGGCGAGAGAGAAGCCGGGTGCCGAAGACGCGCTGCCCTGGCCTGCGTGGGATGCTGAGAAGACACAGTGGGCTTTTCCTCAGGGGCGGGGAGGCGGGAACAATTTGTTTCCAGTGAAACAGAATGACTCTCCATGGCCCTCAACACACTCCTCTCGCTGAAATCATTCCCGGGTCAAAGGCACTTCCATCACTGGACCTGGCCTTCCTGCCTCCTCTCTGCGCCCTTCCCAGAGCCAGGGATTCCTGTGAATTGGAGGGGGAGGGGGCAAGTAAAATGCCACCTGAAACAGGAGTCTGTGTGTTGTTTGGGGTACAGCGGAAGAGCCTTCCGAAAACCAAAACGCACCCCCTCTTTTCACGGTCCCTGAAATAGCTTTCGGGGGGCAGCGTCTCGCAATAACACCTTTTTTGCAGAACACCCTGCGGCTTGCAAAGTGCCCTTACACACGTCTGCTCCGTGTGCTCCTGGACGCCACCAGCCACAGGGGGCAGGTTTACGCCCACTTTTCGGGGGCAGAAACTGCTGACTGCAGAAGTTACTGCTCCCTGGTCCCTCAGGGGGTGAATGGCAGTGGTCCCCCCTGACACCAGGGTCCTGACTCTGCAGGCTAAGTTCTTCTGCCGGAATGAACCTGGGATATCGCCCAGAGAAAGCACACAGACTTCCAATCACACTTTGGGGGTGTGATGGGAGCAGGGAGGAGAGGGTGGGCTCCCTACGATGGGTGGCCTTGGGTGGGCAAGATGGGCTTCCTCCACAGGTGTTTGTCTCCCATGGCAGCCAGAAAGGTAAAGACACGATCGACGGACAGGACATGTACCCACAGTTAGGCTATTTTACCTGCGTGTGTGTGTGTGTGTGTGTGTGGTGGGGGGCTATCTAATGAACAGGAAGTAGGCAGGTAAGAATATTGCTGAACTTTTTAAAAAAGAAATTGGTGTCCTAATTCATAAATAAAGAGGAAAATCAGGCAAGGCAGACACAAGCCCCTGGTACTTTTAAGTAGAACAATTTCTTTTAGTCGTAGGTCCAGCCAGTCTCTCAGGAAAACCGTGTGTCAGACCAACAAGCCCAGGAGCTGAGGGGTCAACCTGTGATGATGAGTCAGAGTCCCACATTCCCGTTTGGTTGGGGAAAATGGGACAAAAACATAACCCCAACTCAGGTTGACAATCTCACCCAATACACACTGAGAGCCAAGGGTACAACCCCAGGCAGGAGGCCTCAGAGGTGAGCAGGGCCCCGAGGCCGGGGTGTGGGAGCTCCCAGAGACACAGGACAGCCCTGGGCCTCGCCGTCAGCAAAAGGAAACTGATCTGCCCCAATTAGGGGACCTTCTGATGGGCCCAGGAGGATGCATTGTGTCTATCCGAGGCTTCCCTCCCTCTTCTGCTTCTGAAGGACTTTGTTCAGGACCGCCGTCTGTCGCCTCAATGAGGGGACAATGCCTTTGATTCTCCATGGGCAGCGGCCAGGACAAATGAATAGGCCCAGTGAGAGAACAAGAACCGGCTCCTGGCAGCCACACAACACACCAGGCAAGTGGCCCCAGACACCAGGGAGCCAGGAGCCGGTGACTTCATAGGGCCAGACTGTGCTGGCAGGAGCTGCGTCTGCCGCCAAGGGGGTGCGGGCCGAAGGGAGAAGAGGGCGCCACTGGAGGAACGTGAGCAGAGGCCCATGGTTTCACCACGAGTAGCCACGGCCTTAAGCAAGCCAACCCCTTGCCTTGGTGACATAAGGCAGGTAGACCAGTTGGCCGTATGGTGCGCACATGTGTGCATACATAGTGCCAGCCTTTTCCATGTGTGTGGTCTAAAATAACAAGAAAGAAGGAAAAATTCATTTTGTTTTGGATCGTAAAATGCCCTTGCAGACCGTCATTCCAAGAAGCAGGGGATGAGAAAAGCAGATTTTCAGTTTACACTGGATGAGGGGTTTGGTTACACGCAGTTTTTAAAACAGCTACTGGCCACAGTGGTCGTTAAATGGTTGGCTCTAGCCCAGGGGTATCTGCACAAGAAAACTAAACAGAAATGGTGGGGGGGCGCAGCGGAGAGGAAACGGGAGTTTGGCAAGCGCTCGCTTCCAGACACCCCGCAGCCCCAGCGATGTGGCCCTGGCCCCCGGTGGCTCTGGGCTTTGGGAGAGCCATGCCCTCTGTGCTCCTGCCCTCTGTGCTCCTCTGGGGGCCTGAGCTCTGCTTCATGGACCCCCACGTGGCCCTAGACCCATCCTCACTAGAGCCGCCATGCCTTCGTATGTCGAAGCGATCCTCGGGGGGGTGGGGGGAGGAGAGAGAAAAGCCCTCGGCTGCTCGGGAAGAGAGGAGACTCTAGCACAGCGGTTCTCAGCCTTCCTAACGCCCCGACCCTTTAATACAGCTCCTCATGCTGTGGGGACCCCAACCATAAAATTATTTTCGTTGCTACTTCGTAACTGTAATTTTGCTGCTGTTATGAATCATCATGTAAATACCTGATATGCAGGATGTATTTTCATTGTTACAAATGGAACGTAATTAAAGCATAGCGATTAATCACAAAAACAATATGTAATTATATATGTGTTTTCCGATGGTCTTAGGGGACCCCTGTGAAAGGGTCGTTCGACCCCCAAAGGGGTCGCGACCCACAGGTTGAGGACCGCTGCTCTAGAACAATCCATTTCCCCTATGAAACTGTTTCTGAAAAACAACATGCTAAGGATTCTCTGGTGACAGGGATATCACTAGGCGGGGCCCCTTGGGTGACGATACTTTTTGTGGAAGTCCAAAAGCAACAGGATGGCCCTCCGTAAGGAAGCATGGTTGGCGGGTGGCCGTAGCGGACAAACGTCCCATGGCCTCATGTTACAGCAAAAAGTACGGAGACCCTGAGAGGCGGAGCGTCAGGCCCGAGGGCAACAGCAGGATCAGAAGCCGGGTCAGGCACGGGGAAGACTTGGATCTGTAGACCCCCCGCCCCCAGCTGGGCGGTGTCTGTGCCGGGAGGGGTCACAGCCCTGAGTGTGGCTGAAGGCACACAGTCACACGGGGGAGGGCGGGACAGTGGGGGTGCCCTCTGCGGCCCTCGCTGCCTGCCCTCGGGCCCTCTCCCTGGGCAGGAACGTCCCGCTGGCCCGCAGGCCGCACGGGGTGAGGTGGGGAGGGGAAGGCCATGACTCAGGCAGGCAGGACTGGGGCGGGGAGGACTCCAGGTTCCTTCTGGGGTCAGTGTGGTGACTGTCATTTCCTGTGAGGACACAGGGAAACACACTGATGTACCAGGGGGACATACAGTTTCAGCCTTGCAAACTGATGCCAAGGTGCCCGGTGGGCACGGGAAGGCTTTCTCGAGCTCCCCACAGGTGAAGCCAGAGTATTTCTGGGCAGGAGCCCCCCACCCCACCCCCCACTGCCCTTCCTCCGCTCCGATGGGCTCTTAGGCCACTATGAGACTTCTATGCAAGTTCCAACAAGTCTTCCCAACCTTGATCTCCGAGATGCCTGTTTAAAGCCCAGCTTTGCTCAGGCAAATTGCTCCCGCAGAGCCAGCCTGTCTAGCACACACAGGTATCGCTGTGACGTAAACGCAGGTCTGGTATGCAGGCACACGTGAGACTAACCCTGCTGACATGGGACAGGCGGGTCCCCGCTCCATGTCTGGGACGTGACTCTATCTCCACCCCCTCTTGGAATTCCTGGGCATCCATCGTCTGCTTATTATTCTAGCCCCCGGGGAAATTCCCCAGAAACTGGAAGGACGTGACCCTTCAACATCTGTGGGTCCTCAGACCCCGTGACAACCTGAGGAAACTGGTAAATGAAGCATGCACGCACAGCTGCCCTCTCTCTCCTCCTGAAACACCCTCAGCGCAGTCCCAATGCCCCAAAAGCCAGGCTTTAAGAATCTGAGTTCCAAGCGGCCTCCAAACCCTGCCCAGTCCTTATTCCCACGGGGCGGCCCGATGCTCTGGGTCAGCTGCTGCCAGGGGCTGCGTCCATGCTGAGGGACCCGGCAAGGGGAACACGGAGGCCCGGACCAGGGGGACACCGACGTGCTGACCAAATGGAGAGCAGGCAGCGACCGCGCCAGCCCGGGACCCTGGCACACACAGGCTCATGCAGTGCGCGTTCTAAAACCCGAAATCGTGCCCTTGGTTCTTCCTCTCCTTTCTGCAACTCGGGCTGCCCGAATCCCTGAGAACCTCGGTGACAGCGCCCTGCTGCCTTCCAGGAAGGGCTCTGAGCCACTGTCCCCTCCTCGAGGTGTGTCCTGGGTCCTTTCGAGTGTGTAGGTCCCTGACCAGCCAGGGTCCTCTATCCTACCAGGCACCATGGCATGTGGGCCCCGGGAGCACGGTTTCCAACCCTCCCCGCTGGAAGCAGGAGGAGGAGGCAGAGCTGGGGAGGCTTGTGGGTGAGTGTGACCCCCGCCCCCACCGACGCTTGCCTTCCCACTGGCTCCCCCAGGGCAGGTGGCGGCCGGCAGCCAGGCCCGGGCATTCCCTTCCCAGGGTGCCAGCTGCAGCCAGCTGCCACGGGACGCTGACCAGGGCTCTCCTGTGGGTCTGTTGACTCAACACGCATGTCACCTGACACCACCCCGCCAGGCCCTCTGGGTGTGAGGTGCTGGGAGCCTGGCTGGGGTGTGGGCGAGGCCAGGGAGGCCCGGGGCCAGGGAGGCATCCAGACTGGGCCTCGGCCCGTGCTGGTTTCTATGGGCTGTTCTCCTCACTCACCTCCCGGAGAACAGTGACAGCTGACAGCCGCGGGCCTGAAACTTCGCTTGTGCTTTGGGGGAGGACTAACAACTCCACCAGAGGAACTGGGAGCAGAAGCACCTTTCTGGGGAGCTCCGAGTTCCTGACCTTCCAGTGTCTGACCCTACGGAAGCCACCACTGCCTGAGCTTGTTTTTTTTTTTTTTTTAATCCTCACCTGAGGATATGTTTATTGATTTTAGAGAGGGAGGGGGAGAGAAAGTAAGAGAGAGAGAGAGAGAGAGAGAGAGAAGCACTGATCAGTTGCCTCCCATATGTGCCATGACTAGGGACTCAACCTGAAAACCTAGGTGTGTGCCCTGACCAGGGATCGAACCTACAACATTTTGGTGTACGGGACGATGCTTCAACCAGCTGATCCACCTGGCCAGGGCTGCCTGAGCTTGTTTTATGGGCAGGGAGAAGGCAGCCCCCTATTAGCATAATTTTAGGGTTTGGAGAGACCCCGTCCCCCATCCAACTACTTCGCCTGCGTGATGGGTCTCTCTGATGGCCCTGTCTCCCCTTGGGCAGCTGCTGTCACCTGAAAGGCCTGTGCCCTAATCATCCCGGCTAACCTGCTGCAGGCTGGTCCGGATAACCATTCCCCACATGTGGCGCCTCGGAGGGACCGTCACTGGAAGGAAGTACAGGTGGGACCTGGGCCTCGGTGGTACCCAGTCAGCACCTTTTGCCTCCACGAGATCTAACTTTCCCTCTGGTCTCCCTCGCCGGGCGTCCAGGGCTGTGCGTGAGAAACGCTATGAGAACGCCGTGTGTGGGGGAGCGGGTTGCGTTCCCCCCCGCTTCAGCACTGCTCGTGGGCTGAGCTCACTTCTCGTAAAGCCTGCTCTGGTTCCTAGAGCTGATTCTTCCTGCTTTGCGTGTGCCAGGCGCGTCCCAATGCTGTAAAAGAGCACGCCGCGGCCTCTTTTTTACACGCCCCATCTCCCCCAAGAGCACAAGCTGTCGTGAGTGTTATGTCCTGCCGGCACCCCCACACGCAGGTGCCGGCACACGCCCCACTGATGAATATTTGCTGTGTTTACGAGGCACGTTTGGTGAACACACCTTTGTTCAACAAAGCGCCCACCAAGCCCCGTCCATAAAAGAATGAGTGGACAAATTGGGTTTCATCAAAACGTAACACTTAGGGTTATCAAAAGATACCGGCAGGAAAATGAAAAAAATGGCAAGTGACAGGGAGGAAAAGTTTGCAAAACACACGTGACGTGGAACTCCTACCCAGAATACATGAGTGACTCTCAAAACTCAGTAACGAGAGCACGAATGATTCAGTAAAACAAGCAGAGGACGGAACAGAGGCTTCCCCAGAGGAGACGCGCCGTGACCAGCACGTTAGAAGATGCTCCGCACCTTCGTCAGGAGAGAGACGCAAATTAAAACCACCACCAGACACCATGACGCAGCTGTCGGAGCAGCTAAAATGTCGAGAGCCGACGATATGGAGGGCTGGCCCGGGGACGGGAACCAGCAGAAACTCCTACGTTGGTGACGAACCGCAAAGGGACCGGCGGGTTGGGGAGTAGCTGGACAGTTTCCGCTGAACTTGAACGTATACTCCCCAGCAATGCCATTCGTAGGAGAGAGGAGACTTGTGGTCACACAAAAGCCTGATGCTAATGTTTATAGGGGCTTCCGTCACCGGTGCCCTAGACTGGAAATGCCCCAAACACCCTCAGGCTGGTGCATTCACGAGCAGACGGGTGCATCCGTCAGTGAAGAACTACTCGGTAACGCGGAGGAAAGAACCACGGGCTGAATCTCCGGCTGAGCCGGGGGAAAGCAGCCGACCCGAAGGCTGAGCCCGGGTGTCCGCGCGGCCTGGGCCGACCGGCCTGGCGCCCAGTTCCCTGCGCCTTGAGACTCCTCAGCCCTGGAGCCCCAGTCCTGCTCAATTAAAGATAGCAGCTGGCATCCCCACCCTCCGGCCGGACGGTCATCTCAGGAGACTGGATGGAGCCACCACTGCTGAGCAGGGAAAAGGAGTGAGGTCTTGGCTCCAGGGTCCCTGAGGCTCAAGCACCCTGCTCCCACCCTGAGGACTGGCTGGACAGTTCAAAGGTCAGGCAGGGGAGAGGGAAGAAGGTCCCTGCAGAGTGGGCAGCGAGGGGCAGGTCCCAGGAGGCCCCCCAGGCAGAGTCACCCAACCCATGGCCTTGGACAAGTCAGTGAGTCATGTCTTCTCCACGGTCTGAACCCCAGAAAAGCCCCCCAATGTCCAGCTGCCTGGGGGCAGTGCAGGGGCTCCTGCCCAGGCCACTGGGAGACTGTGAAGCTCTCGTTGGGGTGCAGAGGGGTCCCAGAGCAAAGAGGCACGGGCGAGGCCCTGGCCAAGTGGCCGCTGTCCCAGGGCGGCTTCCGCGGGAGGGCAGACTCCAGCCTCTCCTCCCAGACTGCCCACCCCTGCTTTGTCCCTCGAAGCCACTCCAGGCCCAGCGGAGGGGTCTGTGCCCCTGCACAGGGGCAGTCCTCTTGCCAAGTTAACACACCGTGGCAGCCCTGCCTGGGGGGCTCCCCCGGGGTCACACTGTGCACCACAAAGGCTGCAGGTTCGCCCCCCGGCTGGAGGGGGTACAGGAGCAACTGATCGATGTCTCTCTCTCTCCCTCTCTCTCTAATTGATAAACACGTCCTTGGGTGAGGATTTAAAAAAAACAAAAACATTGTGGCAAAATATGGTGTTTTCTTTGGTGTTTTAGAAACCTGTATGCTGACTACATGTATACTTTTTTAATATTCAAGAAATACGTTAGTAAAAATGTCTGAATGGCCTAACTGTTTGATCAGAATGGTCTCTCTTCGAACATTATTAATTGGGGTAAAACATGCCGAGCACAAAGTTTACCGTCTGAACCACTCCAAGCGCGTGGTTCCGCGGCACAAACACACTCACACTGGTGGGCAGCTGCCACATCACCTGCAGGTCTTCCCATCTCCCCGAATCAAAAACTGTCCCCGGCCCGGCCCTCAGCGCCCCGCACCCAGCATTCTCCTCCTGTCTCTGTGAATCTGACGACTCCAGGGACCTCTTACAGGTGGAGTTACACGCTGTCCTTTGAGACTGGCTGCCTTCACCCGGCATAACGTCCTCAAGTTTCATCCATGGTGGAGCGTGTGCCAGAATTTCTTTCTTTCTGAAACTCTGCAGGCAAGAAGGGGCTGGCAAGATATTCCAAGCAAGGACCTACAACCAGGATTACTCTATCCAGGAAAGCTATCATTTAGAATGGAAGGGCAGATGAAGTGCTTCCCAGACAAGGTAAAGCTAAAGGAGTTCATCACCACCAAGCCATTATTATATGAACTGTCAAAGGGACTTACTTAAGAAAAAGGTCAAAACTATGAACACTAAAATGACAACAAACTCACAACTATCAACAACTGAACCTACAAAATAAGAACAAAATCCAACTAAGCAAACCAGAACAGGAACGGAATCATAGGTGTAGAATCATTTGGAGGGTTATCAGCTGGGAGGGGGAGGGGCAGAAATGGGGAAACGGTGCAGGGATTAAGAAGCATAATTGGTTGGTACAAAATAGACAGGGGAGGTGAAGATTAATATAGGAAAGGGTGAAGCCACAGAACTTAGATGCACGACCCATGGACATGAACTACGTGGGGGGGGCGTTGTTGGAGGGAAGGGGGTACTGGGCAGAGGGGAGCAACGGGGAAAAAACTGGGACACCTGTAACAACATAACCAATGAAATATACTTTTAAGAAGGAAGAAGAACTACTGGATCCTTTTAAGCCTGAATAACAGGCCATTGGATGGACGGGCCACAAAGAGCTTCCTTTGCTCGGACGCAAAGGGCCCAGGACAAGGGGGCCGGTGCTCGGTGCACACACGGCTCCTCAGGACTCTGGGGACACCCCCGTCCTTCTCAGCCTGTGGCGCTGCCTGCCCCTTCTTCCGGGCTCTGGGCATGTGCGGGTCGCCTGGTCACAGTCACGGGACCCTCCACGGGTCACCAGGCCGACAGCGGGGGGGACTCCAGAGAGAGGTGCCACACATTCCTGGCTTCCCCGAGCCAAGTTTCCGATGTGCTATCTGAGAAGCCCTGCCAAGGGTACTGTGACATTTACATGACACCTGGTGAGGCTGCCGGGGTGACATAACTGGGGGCGGGGGGGGGGACAGGGGTGTGTCCCCGGGCGCGGAGCCGGCAGCTGGCACCGTCCGATGACTTGGTGTTGTGTAAATTAAACCAGTGGTCACCTGTTCTTCCGCGTCTCGGCTTCACCTGCTCCCTCTGACGTGACCGCAGCATCTCCAAGTCGGTTCCCTCCCCCCCCCCCCCCACCCCCCGTGGCTCCTCAGCCTTCCTGTCCCCACAAAAGCCGCCCGAGAAAACGCCTGTCAGCTCCCTGGGGAGGCTGCGGCAAATGCCTCGCCGTGAACTATCGGGAGGGGCTCCCAGAGAGAGCCAGCCCTTCGCGACAGGCGCCCGTGACAGGCCGTCCTGGGGCTCAGTCACGGGTGAGCTCACTGGGGGCTCCCGGGTGGCCACCCTGCCCGCTTTCAGCTTATTCTGCGGGGACTTGGGCGGCAAACCGCTAGGTCTGCCCCACGAGGCCGCTCCTGTATCATCTGGGCCTCAGCGGGGCCCTCGGTGAAACGGACGAATCACACCCGAGCTCCTGCGTGGTCGCCCCCACCGGGGGCAGGGCGCCTGCACTCCCAAAGCTGAAGCCGCATGCCTTCGCGGGGCCCCGGCAGAAGCTGCCCGGCGTGCGCGGTCCCCCGTGCGCACGTGGGAACAGCAGGCCCCGCACCTCCCGAGCGCTCAGCACAGCAGCAGCAGTCTGGGCTTTGCCGGGCGGAAGTCTGGCGGGAAAGGTAGACCGCACTCTGTGAACACACGACCACCCTTCAGCTCCCTCGCCCGTCGTCCCCACTCGGAGTGGGGCTCTCACGGCCTCAGCCGCAGCGAACGGCGCTTTCAGAGAAAACCCAGTGAGCCGGGCGGGGCTGTCACACCAATATGTGTGGCAACCTAGTGTCGGGTGAGCCGGGGCGCGGGCAGTGGGATGCAGTGGGACCTTGCTGTGGACGGAACAGGGGCTGCTCCGGGGACCTGGGGCAGGTGAGAAAGTGGGGACTCTGGGGGACAAACCTAGGCCCTTTGCGGGCCATCACCCAGCTCTGAACGTCAGCATCTCTGCTCTGACCCTGAACAAGGACCGCTTTTCCTTGCCTAACTCCTGAATGGCTAAGAGGAAACCAGCGCCCCCAGAGACGAAAGGTTACAAGAGGTCCCCCACCCCCGACCTTTCAGAAATGGCTGGAGACCCAGGCGAGGGCAGAGCTGGAGGGAAGGACGAGAAGGGGGTAGCCTGGAGGAAAGTGAAAGGGCAGCAGCCAGCCTGACCCAGTCCCTGAGCTGGCCAGTTGTCCGCTGGGAAGGGACAGAGCCGCCCCACCCAGCGGCCAGGCCTGGGGCTCAGAGCTTGGGGGTGGTGACCGGAGCAACTGTCTTCCCCAGGCCTCTGGTCAACATGGCTGCTGCCTGCAGGCTCGGGCCCTCTTGGCTCACCTGTCCCCAGAGCCCTTGTGAGAGAGACGGAAACACAGGCCCTGCCTCGGGGAGTCTTGGTCCAGAGTGGCAGTGCAGCTGGGCAGGTGTCGGTCTTGACTGGGTCAGAGGGACCCACGTAAGTCCAGGCACTGGGGGCGGGGCAGGAAGACAGCATGGGGGACACGGTGAGGGGCGTGTAGGGAACCGCACGGCCTGCAGTGGTCACCACGAAGTGGGGTCCCCGGCGGCGGCCGCTCCGGCAGGCTCCCGACTTGCTTCCCCTTGAGAACTGTGACAGCTGAGTCATGTTTCGTGGGGCTCCCGAGATGCCAAGTGAGCAGTTACAATGACAGCCTGGGCCGGGGTCCTGCCTGGTGACTAGCGAAAGTACCAACCCCCCCCCCCCCCCGAAGGCTGCCTTCCTGCCCGGGGGAGGCCGCAGCTGGCCTAGTCCCCACAGGCAGGAGCCCGCCGAATGCCTGCGTGGTTAGGGTTAGGGTGACGGTCTCAGTCCCCCGGCTCAGAAGGAGGAGCTGGGGTTACCACGGGGACCCAGTACGCTGGCGGTGGCATGGGGAAGCATTCCTCTTCAGTACTTATCATGAATGAGGTGGTATCAGCAGGTTCCCTTCCCACTGGGCATGTTTATTTTTTGATTAAGAAATGGCAAAGGGGCTTTTCAGAGTACTTTTGCTTTGACATAATCAATTAATGGGACAATAAGTACTTCCCGGGTCCCCGTGACACACGGAAGTGTTTGGAGGGGCTGTGCTTGGGACAAGGGACACTGAGATGGGCCGTGGAGACAGAACGAAATAGATGAGCCCATTAAGCCGCAGTGCAAGGAAGCATACGATTAAGTATGCATAAGTCCTTCTTGGAAGAAGAGGAGGCGCTCATAAATAAATGAACACCGGGGAAGAGAAGGCGCCTGGCCCACAGGAGAGCCAAGTGCTGCAGGCGTGGGTGGGGGGATGCTCCTGGCAGAGGCCGGCCTCGGAGAACGATTAGGATTAAATAAATTGGGGGAACGAGGGGCAAGGGAGCCAGAGGGGGGCGGAAGGGGACAGGGGTCTGCTGCCATAGACGGTCACAAACCAGGGCCCCCCCACACTGCAAAAAGAGTACGCCTTGGTCGGAGACAGCTGCGCCTGCCAACATTTTGCTGTGCCCAAGATGAAGGAATCAGTCTCACTGAAACCCTGCCACGCGGTTCTGCGCCCCGTGGCTTGTTTTAATATTCAGGAGAGCGGTCAGTGCATAAGTTATCGCAAAACGCTTTCTTCCCCCACAAGGGGAACAGGAGACCGCGCTCAGCAGCCCCCTCTAGGGCACCCAAGTATTTTACGGTGAAAGAATGAAGTGTATTGTTTGCGAGGCTCTGTCCCGGCATTTTGAAGAGGCCTAGCCCCCCCGGGAGCTAGGTTTTTAGACCCCGGGACTGGAGGAGTGGGCAGAGGACCAGGCGGCCGGCCTCCCCGGGGCTTGTTAGACATGCAGACGCCCAGCTCCCACCCGGACCGGGGAGTCTGAATCTGCCCTTCAGCACCTCTCCCGCAGCTCGGAGTGGGAAGCAGCCCCAGGCCAGCCGTCCACACCGGGAGCAGGAGTCAGACCCCCGGAGGGCCTGTCCGAGGGCAGGCTCCCGGGCCTCACTCCCACAGATGGCGATGTGGCAGCCGGGGTGGTGGCCCGAGACTCTGCACTGCTAACAAGTCCCAGGCGGTGAGCTGGCCAGGGACTCGCTGTGAGGGCCAGCTGCTTGGTTTCCGGGGAGCCTGGGACTGTCCTGGCCCCAGGTCCCAGGCCAGGCCTGCTGGTGGCTTCCCGGTGTGGCCAGGCCGCAGTCCCTCACTCCCCACTCTGTTCCTCCCATCAGGAACAGCCTGGCTTCATGCCCAGCCCCGGCCGGTCCTCAGCACTTGTCCTGCCCAGTTAGAGGCCACGCATCCCTGCAAAACACATGCATCCTGCCTGGGAATCCGAGGAGGGTCACGCAGGAGGCCCCCGCGTTTCATGCAGACGAGGGAGATGCTGTGCCAAATGAGTCACAAAATACAGACAAAATCTCCCGTCATAGTGGCAGTCCTTTCCCCGTCATCTGTCTGAGGTGAGTGCTGTCCCCTCCTGTCCGCCACCCCTGCACCCTGTCCTCAGGGGCTGCTGTCCAGGGAAGAAGCCTCGTTGGAGCCAGCAGGAGACATCGCAGAACAGTCCCTGGGCGCAGGGTGGCTCTGAACCGAAATACTGAACCTCCAAATTCTCCCAGCACACGCTGCAGCGGAGCGGGCCAGGAACCAGCCCCGAGCCGCGGGGGGCCGTCCACCTTCATAACACACTGAGATAAAAACTTCAGGTCCTCGTTGCCGTTAGGGGCTGACTTGCGCATGCTGAAATCCTACCCTCCAAACTCCCCCGCGAATGTGACTTTCACTGGACATTGCGTCCTTCCAAAGGTAATCAAGTTAAAAGGAAGTTATTAGGGTGGGCGGATCCATCATGGCCGGTGCCCTTTGAGAAGAGGGAAGTTTGGGTCTGGATTTGGATGAGAGGCTTCTGGTCCAGATGGAGGCGCAGGTAAACACGCTTCGCCTCCTCGCACAACAACACAAAAAATGACAACCAGACTACAAAACAATATCACCCAGAACCGTCAGAAAACTGGGCTGTACGGAAGTCCGACCACCAAGGATTTAAAGAATCCACATTGATCCAGATGGGCAGGAGGGGCGGAGATGCAGAGAGAGGTGGAGGGGCAGGGCCCCAGGAGTGAACGGAGTGGCAGCGCCGCGAAAGGTCCCCCAGTCACGTGCGGTGGATAACAATTGGGAGGGATACCCTGGGCACGACGGATCCCAGCGCCACACCAGGACGCGAGCAGTCCAGGGTTCCAGTGCCTGGAAGATAAATCCCCATAACTTCTGGCTGTAAAAGCCAGTGGGGGTTGGGGCAGTGGAAGAAATTGCTGGATTACCAGGAGACACCTCTTAAAGGGCCCACATGGTCTTAGGACTTGCACAGACCCTCCCCTTCTGGGATTCAGCATCAGGGCAACAGCTGGAAGGGCACACGTGGCATCTGGGGAGAGAAAGTGAAGAGACTGAAACAGGGTGAGTGCCAGGAGGCCGCTTCCTCCCAGGAAAACCTCCAGAAGCCAGGTGGTGGCACTGTCCCCTCTTTGAACCCTGCCCCCCGCCACACAGAGCCACAGAGCGGTGAAGCAGGTGGCCCCATGATGGCGACCACGTAAGGCTCTGCCCCACACAATTCATGGGTCTGCTCTTCTACCACAGGCCACGTTACTAAGACGGAGTCAAAGCAGCTCCACCTAACACACAGAAACACACGCAGGGAGGCTGCCAAACTGAGGAGACAAAGAAACGTGGCCCAAGTGAAAGAACAGAGTGAAACTCCAGAAAAAAAATGAAATGAAATGGAGATAAGCAGCCTATCAGATGCAGAGTTCGAAACACTGGTGATCAGGGTGCTCAAAGAATTCACTGAGTGAAACCACAGCATAAAAAAGACCCAGCAGAAATGAAGGTCACCTTAAGTGAAATAAAGAAAAATCTACAGGGAACCCACAGTGGAGGGGAGGAAACTGAGAATCAGATCAACGATTTGGAACGTAAGGAAGAAAAAAAAGCATCAATCGGAATATCAAGAAGAAAAAGAATTCAAAAAAATGAGGAGAGAATACGGAGACCCTGGAACATCTCCAAATATAGCAATACCCGAGTCAGTGATGCCAGAAAGAGAAGAGAAAGAGCAAGAAATTGAAAACTTATTTGAAAAAATAATGAAAGAAAATTTCCCTAATTTGCTGAAGGAAATAGACATACAAATTCAGGAAGCACAGAGTCCCAAACAAGCCAGACCCAAAGAGGACCACACCAAGACACATCATCATTAAAATGCCAAAGGTGAAAGATAAAGAGAGAATCTTAAAAGCAGCAAGAGAAAAGCAGAGAGTTACCTACAAAAGGGTGCCTGTAAGGCTACCAACTGATTTCTCAAAAGACACTTTGCAGGCAAGAAGGGACTGGCAAGAAGTATTCAAAGTGATGAAAAGCAAGGACCTACAACCAGGATTACTCTATCCAGCAAAGCTAGCATTTGGAATGGAAGGGCAGATGAAGTGCTTCCCAGACAAGGTAAAGCTAAAGGAGTTCACCATCACCAAGCCATTATTATATGAAATGTCAAAGGGACTTACTTAAGAAAAAGAGGACCAACACTATGAACATTAAAATGGCAATAAATTCACAATCATCAACAACTTAATCTAAAGAAACAAACTAAGCAAACCAGAACAGGAACAGAATCATAGGTATGGGGATCATTCGGAGGGTTATCAGCTGGGAGGGGGAAGGGGGAAAAATGGGGAAATGGTGCAGGGACTGAGCAGCATAATCGGTTGGTACAAAATAGACAGGGGGAGGTTAAGAACAATATAGGAAAGGGTGAAGCCAAAGAACTTACATGCATGACCCATGGATAGGAAGTAAAAGTGGGGATTGCTGGAGGGAAGGAGTGTACCAGGCAGAGGGGGGGAAAAGGGGGGAAAACTGGGACAACTGTCATAGCATAATCAATAAAATATATTTTTTTAAAAAGAAGAGAGAAATTGGGCCGCAAACATGTGCCTGGGGAGACCAGCACGGGAAGACGGAGGCAGAGATGGGAGTGATGGAACCACAGGCCGGGGACGGCCAGCGACCGCCAGAAGCGCGAGGGAGAAGTGCCTCGTTTTAGGCCACCTGGTCAGCGGTGCTTTGTCCCAGCTGCCCCAGGAACCGACACAGCTGCACTGCCCGTATTTCCGGTGCTCGGTGGCCACCCAGGGGGACAGCCCCGACAGGGGTCTGCAGCATGCCTTTCTAAGGGAGACGCAAAGAGTAACAGTCTGATTGTCAGGAGAAGCCAGTTTTGTTGGGTTAGTCTGGTCCTGCCTTCCATATTCTCCATATCCCTGGCTTTCGAAAGGAAGAGATACCTTCATTGTCAAAGGCAAACTGAAGGCTCTGATTGGCTCTCCTCCCCAACCGAGAAAGTAGCCCTGACATTGGGCCACAGTCCTCATAAACGCTGACAGCAGACAGCTGGGGTCCCAGGTCCCCTGGGAACCCGAGGCCCAGTCCACAGAGTGAGCCCACCCCTGCCGTCTTGCCCTGAGCGTCCTCACTGCTAACTTGTCTTTTATCTGTGGTCCCTCGTCATCTGCCCGGAAGTCTGTCGGGGGCGCGCCATTGCCACTCTGTGCAGAGACAAATGAAACTTGGAAGTTCAACACTCCCGTCAATCATTTATTCCGTAGGATGAGGCACTCATAGTCCCAAGAACCTCAAGTTCACACGGCTGGAGGTAGCAGCCTGAACTGACCCTGGCATGCTCCTGCTGCGGAGCAGTCCTCCCCGTCCTTGTCACTCAGCTGTCCCTTCAGCCAAATGCAGCCCACGCCAGGGTGCCCGAGGGAGAAGGGAAGCCTGGCCGAAAGACACCCCCACCGCGCCCTCCCTCCCAGCCTCTCACTTTGCTCAAGACAAGACGGCTCATCTCCCTCAAATGCCACCACACACTCTGACGTGCTCATCAGTAGAGCCAGAGGCAAAGACGGCCCTTTGCCACCATAATCAATAAGCTCTACAAAGAGATGGCACCTGCTCCGAGCAAGACAATTTCTTTGAAGAACTCCTCCGGCTGGTTTTCAGGGCATCTCCAATTTACTCTGCCAAAGGGCAAAGGAGCCGCTGTCTCGCCCCTGAGCGTCTCCCGCCAGGACGGCAGCCATGCTGCTAGCTCCGGCCGCCACCGTGCCGGCCCCCGAGGTCCTGTCTGCATCATTGATGCAATGCACTCCGATCGCTCCCCTCAGAGGAAGCCCTGAGCTGGACGAGGTTTCTCTGGTGGATCAGACACCATCGCACACTATCGGGTACAGCACGGTGACACAGCTTTGACCGTCAGCACCTAGCGAGGCTTCTTCGGCGCCCGGATACACCGCGAGCGCGGTCGGAGGCACATGCCGAACCACTGAGCTATCCAGCCGCTCTGGAAACCGCTCTGGTATTGGAGTGGGCTGAGGGTGCCACGTTTCCCTGTCATTCTGGCTGAGATGAGAGCGAGGGATGGTTGGTTTGCTACCTTGCGCATGCGTGCGCACACACACACAGACACACCCCCCACACACGATGGGAAGGTAATCCTGCCGGGAAAGTGGTCCGGAGCACTAAGCCCCAAACAGGATTACCCAGCAGGCTGGACACAGAGCCAACGTCCGCCTGCCAACATCCACCCCTCACGCAGAGCTGCCCTCGGGGACCGCCAGGTGGGGCTCCTGCCGCAGCCGCACTGTCTGTGACAGACACTCGGGGAGACAGACGGGGCAGGAGGCTGTGTGCGCATGCACGGGGACGGGATAAAGTGTTAGGAGCACAGGCAGGACTGTTTGCGGCTGGTCGTGCAGGGCCAGCGTCGGGTGGGGCAGGGGCTGCCGGAAGCCAGAAGCAGGAGCCATGTGTCCCTGTCAGGCCGGCTCCTGATTCACTTCTTATGTCAGAGGTCATGGGCAGTGGTCGTGTCTGGCGAACAGAGCGGCTGGGGCAGCGGTAAGGGACACCAGGACTTTTCAGGGAGAAGGGGATGGGAGCGGCGGGGGCAGCTTATCTGTATGCGCCTCCTCAGTGCCTGCCGGGGCTGCCGTCTAAGATTCCAGGGTTTCTCAGTCTCTCTGCCAAAGCGCCCAGGCTCTGGGGTCCCCACCCAAAGTTGGAGCGACAGCCACGGGTCTGCCTGTCCTCCTGGGGCGCGCCGCTCCTGGGAGTCTCAGGGACGCACCAGCTTTACGACCTGGCCCTTCTAACGCGGAGGCCCATGTTGTTGAGGGTCAGGGTTTTCGAGCCTGCACCTCAAGTCTTCTCAGTCCTATTTATCGGGGTAAAGACGAAATGACAACGCACGGGGACCTGGCTGGCCCACCGCCGGCAGGTCAGAAATAGGTGGCATCCGTCTGTGCAGTGAGAGTTAGATACCGACTTCCTACACAATTCGTGCGACCCGGCACAGCAGACACACATGTGACAAGGAAGATCTGCCCAAGGGGGTCTGCACGGGGCAAGCGCAGCCCCTGGTAACAGGTGGCGGCCAGCCCACCGAGCCCTGGCAAAGGCCCCCTTTCTCAAGCCAAGGAGGGTGCTCCCCAATGCCGAGCCCGTCTTTGGCCACCCCCGGGGATACCACCAACAGACCACAACTCCAAACCCAGTTACCGGGGACTGGTGGTGACGAGGCCATCCCTCCCCAGCCACGCCTGGCGCCTCCTGACATTCTGCCACCGCAGCTCTAAGGGCAGGGCTATGATGCCACAGTGGGCCTGACCCAGTGGGCCTCCCTGGGGCTTGTGTGACATATTGGTTGTGTCACAGAATGTCACCTGGTGTCCTGTCTGCCATGTATGAGAAGCAGGAAGCCAGAGGGGCCGGGGGACACAGGAGGGAGCCTGTCTGCGGGAAACCCAGGGCCAGCTGCAGGCTCGGTCACGGCCGCTCACAGTGACGCTGCGGAGTCACAAACAGAAGGCTGATGGCAGTCAGCACAGTGCTGGGCTCCTGGGGAGAAGCCTGTCAGGGGAACTGACTGGATAGAAGCGTGGGTGCTGCAACTCCTGCTCCCGGCCCTGGACCAGGAAGCGGGGCTCCCGCATCGCTCTGCCTTCAACCGGTCGGATCTCAAGGTGTCTGCCTTCACCGCTGTCCCCAGGCCACTCAGCAAGGGTTCTCGGTGGGTCAGAGTGTTATCTCCCCACGGGACACACCACGCTTTCCAACCAACAGCCACAGGGGGCCAGCGTGCGCAACAGCCTCTGATCTGCTTCCCTAAGATACATCCTTGAAATGTAAGCTACAGTCTCTTAACGGCCTAGCAGAAGTCCCTCTCCCAGGGAGCGCGCTCAGAACAAAGACACGAGCCCGCGCCACGTCCCCAGGACTCCACGGCGGCCGCGCAGGACAGGCTCCCGCAGGCTGCCTCCAGAACGTGCCCGGCCGGGGCACAGATCTCAGACCCGACGCTGAGGCCTCTCGGCCCAGGTGCAGCTGGCTCTGCAGGGGCCTCCGAGCCTGCGGGGTGGCCGGCCCCTCAGCCACCGCCAGGAGGCCAGCGCGGTGTCCAGGCTAAGGCAGGACCGGACCCAAGGCCCTGGGCTGCCCCCACAGCCAGCGGGGTCACTACTCAGCCAGAAAACTCACACCAGGCCCCAAAACGGTGGGGTGAGGGCACACAGGGACACGGTCCAGAGCACCGGCCTGGGCCAGGCGCCACCAATGCACCCTCGTGAGGGACTCGGGCCACGGCCCCGCATAGCAGGGGGGTGTTGCCTCCATTGTAAAGTGGGGAACCTCACGGAGGAGGGGACGGAGTTACTCGTCCACGGTCACTTGGCTGAGCTGCACTCGAACGCCGCGCTGTCTGCTCCAAACTCTCCAAGGGGACAGCTAGTGCTCAACATTGTGGAGGAAAAACATGAAGAAGGTCATTTCCCTTGCGCCCTCCCTTCCTCCCAAGTGAGCCCAGAATTCCGTTGGCGGCGGCACCCAGGCTTGCGCTCAGCCGAAACTGCTCCCCGAGGCGTTCTGCTGCTTCTCCGTCCCCCTGTGCCAACCCGGGACCCCCCTGCCACGGAGGTGAGCTGAGGGGGCGGAAGGCAGAGCCTGCAGCACCTCCTACAAGGGGCGTCAGCGTTGTGTTAATGCTGTGACCCCCTCCGCCGCACAGAGCAGTGCTTTTGTAAGGATGGGCTTCAAGGTGCTGAGTCAGCTGGGGGGCGGACCTCGGCGGGGGGCTTGCGGTGCCCCCGACGCCACGCTCAGTTAGCACCGGCTGATGGCGGTTAGAAAGAAAACACTGTTCACGTTCAGTACAGTCCCGTCTTCGTTACCAGCAGCAGGCAGGGTATGCTGGCGAGACCGGGAGTGTGGCCAAGTGTCCAGACACCATGGCAGATCCTGCAGGGACCTTGGCACAGAAAGGCAACCGGCCACCTACGGGACAGCGACGGCCGTACCTACAGTACGGACAGTCCTCAGCGACGCAGATACGCTACCATCTGAACAACAACAGCAACAACAAAAAGCTAGAAAATGCGTAGCGTATCTTCGACAGGATCTGAGGTGTAAGTGTCGCAGAAATACAAGAGGTCTGATGTCCAGGGTGGAAGAACGTCTCCCTTTGTACGTTTCAAATGTTTTAACAGGCACGGTGTTACCCGTTCAATTGCATGCGTATGCCAACTAAACAATACTCTTCTAGGATTGGAGTTGATCTGTGAACTTCTAGAATATTCCGCTACCTGGTGTTGTGTAAATCACTTAATCTGAGCCCCAGGGGCCGCGTTGGCAAAAGAGGTGCCAAGATAGTTCCCCTCTGTGAACGCAGCAGGCCGGGGCAGAGCCTTTTAGACTCCTTCCGCTCTAAGATACAAGCCCCGTGGATGCGGCACGAAGAGGGTGAATCCCAGCGAAGGAGCCCCAGGACTGCCCTGTGGGTGAGTCCTCTGAGCAAAGCCAATGCCCTCCCTTCCTGCTGCTGGTGGGGACCAAGGCCGGGGGAAGCTGTGAGGGTGTCGGACTGTTTGAAAGCTCCTCTTTCACCCCCATCTTTCCCTCTAGACACAAGGACACGCTGCCCTTGGGCTCCACTCCTCCCCTTGGCACCAAGACCTGCCACAGGAAAAGGATCTGTTCTCGGTCACTTGTCCCTGCTCCCTCCACAGTGGCCCCTCCTGGGGCTTATCTCTCCCTGGGACAGGAGGCTTTGTTTCCGTCAAGGAAAGCTGGTCGGTACCAGGCAGGGACCACGGGGCAGAGCCGCTCTGTTCTGCAACCCGTGAGGTCCCGGGGGGACCGATGGAGACCGCAGCCCGGACGCTGCGGGCTCGGCCCGGGCCTGCCTGACAGGGTTTCTGCTGCGTCAGCCGACAGCTCAACACCAGTCCCCGCTCACACGGTGGCCTATCACCCGGCACTTTCTTATTATGGACGTGCCGCGAACACACCCCAGCCCTGATTAGATAGACGCCAGCCCGCAGGCTCTCACCGAAATTCCTCACTTCCCCTGACACCCCGGTATCTTCCAACCGGCTCCCCACTTCCGAGCCTCTAGGAGCTCCACCCCACCCCTCCCTCTCCTCTGCCCTGAGGCCCAGAAAAGGGACCCCAAGCACTGCAGACAGGAAAGGCTGCTGCCCTCCACAGAGGGGGAGCTGGAGAAGCTCTATGCTGGACTCCTCCGCCCTCTCTCCCTCCACAAGCCCCGCTGGGACGGGCAGACCACAGCCACCTCCTGGGTGTCCCGGGGTTAGTGTCGGTAACCTCCGAGAGTCTCCCTATTCCCTTCCCCCGACGCAGTCACCCTCGTAAAGGCCCCAGGTCCCCCTGGGGAAGGTTGGGAGGAAGTGGGCCAGCCCCCGTCGCTCAGGGGCTGGGGGTCTGCACGCCGGCTCCAGCCTGGGCACTGAGGGACTGTGACCGTATTTACGATCCACGTTAGACTTCCGCTTGCCTGACCTAGAACTTTTCTGCATAAACAGACGAAGTAAGAACCAAGTTCACTCCTAGGAACGCCACAGGCACACCGTCCCGTCCCGCTGTTTTGACTGCTGTCCCTGCCGTAACCACGCCCACCTTGTCTCGGTGACAGCATGCTGCCACCTGGATCCAGACAGGATGTCAGTTCGATGCCAGCGGTACCATTGTCACTTCTGCCCTGCAGAGAACAGTGACCCCAGAGCTTCAAGGACGCTGGAGCTTCCCCTACAGATTAGTTATTGCGGGGCTGGGGGCGGGCGAGCAGGTCTTACATGACAACCGACACGTACATCCACCGTCCTAAGCCCGTTGACACCTTTCTCTACAGTGTCCCAAGGCGGGCTTTGCATTTCGACTCCGTTTGGTGTGAGCTGCCTTTGGGGCCCTTCCCAGCCCTCTCGGCAAGCCCAGGAGGGAACATCTCCACAGGGAGCCTGCTCTGCCCCTCCCACGGGCATCGCACCCAAGGAAGGTGACCCTCAGCAGCAGGGCTGGTCCTCCCTCACCTGCGACAAATGCCAGGTGTGCCCCTCCACGTCCCTCTGGGCTTCCTGGGCTCTCTCTACCGGCTCTCCTAAGGACACGGCCCCAGGCCACGCCCGGCACTCCAGCCCTACACCCCCAACCCAGTCACTCCCCTCACTCCCAGCGCTGCATTCGTGGGACAGGCCTCGCTGGGACGCGTGGTTCACAGGCCGAGAGGCACAGAGACCTCGGGGTGTCGTGAGGCTTGTGAGTCTAGGGAACTTTTTGCAGCTTTCAAACATTTCGAAATATTATTTTACTGTATGATTTAAAAAACCCAAGGAAACGCATTAAGAACAAATACATATATTGTCATGGGGGCGAGGGGGTCCTTGTCCTTCGCTTCAACAGGGCGACCCTTTGAATATCAGCTCAGCCCCACCCCCACTCACATCTGCAGGTCTGTCAGCTCCTTTTCATTCGACAGGATTTGAGGTCTCGTTACCACCCTAATTAAGTCCTCGACCTTGAGAGACATTTACAATCTCATAGAAGAATTAAGGTTAAAGATTAAGAACCTGAACAGGGTCCAAACTCAATAAGACTGTTTATAATTAAGTATTCAGCTCTGTGGTCCAGACTCGAAAGGCCAGGACGGCTGAGGTTTAAAGCCACGGGAGACCCCAGCGTCCCTGCGGGCCGGGTGCGCCACCCCACCCCACCCCACCCCGCCCTCTGCGCCTTGGTCCACCTGGGGCCTTGCAGCTGGGTGTGCCCAGCCCTCCCCCACTTTGATTTTCTTTGATTTTTCTATCCCGGGATGAAGGGGATCTATTTTTAGTGTAGAAGCGGGTGTAAGTGAGGAGTTGCTATAGCGACGGTTCCCAGTCATAAATAAATCCGCGACGCAGAGCCCAGGAAGAATGCCGCCTGGGAGACGCGAGTGCCTCCCTGACCCACTGGGGTCCCCGCCTGCGGTCCGCAGGCCGTGCGACGCCAGGATGGGGGACGCTGGGCCCTGCTGTCCCGCCGGGCGGGAGGCGGCCGGCCGTGGCATGTGAGGCACGAGGCCAGGAAGCCCAGGAGGCGGGCCGTGCGCACGCACGCTAATGCTGCCACGTCCCCGCGCGGCTGCACACCTGGGCACCAACCATCGGCTGTCCTCGAACGTGTCCGACAGAAACGCTCACGAACGTACAGGAACGTGCCCCGCAGCTGCGGGAGGCCCGGCCTGGAAACCGCCCGGGGCCCACGCGGGGGCTGGGAGCCCTGGTCTCTGCAGACAGTGACCACAACGGACCCTCCGCTACCCGGCAGCCAAGTGAGTGGGCCACAACCTCGGCCTGGTTGCATCTCCCCAAGTTCAACTGAAAGCAGCCACATGAAAACATAGACCTTGTATAGACCCACCCCCGAAGTTCAAAGCCAGATAACGCCAACCTCGGGGGGCGGGGGGCAGTGCCTGGGTGGGGGTGTGGGAGGCTTCTGGGCTGGGGCGCTCTGCTCCTTCTCTGTGTGGCGGTTACATGAACAGGTTCACACGGTGCGAACTCCCCGCCTGTGGTTGGTACACGTTTCTGCCTGCGTCCACTTGAGCGGAGGGGCCATGAACAAGGTCTGAAAAGTCAGCAACGCACTGTTAATCCACGTCGGAGGCACTCGGGGCTGGCAGAGCTCAAAGCGGTCTGTTCACGGCGTGCGAGGACCTGCCAGGAGTGGACCCCGGCCGCACGTGGCTGCAGTACGTGCAGAGGCAGGACGGCCCAGCCTGGTCATCAGCGAGGGGACCCCTGCTGAGGGGGTGACCCTGGAGAAGGGACGCTGCTGGGGCCGACACCCCTGAGGAGGGGGACCCAGGAGCAGCGGTGGAAGGCGAGGGGTCACCCCTGAGGCTTGAGTGTACCTGGGCGGGGGGTGGGGGTGCTGGCCAGCCGGAAGACACATCTTTCTGTGGTAGCATCTGGGTTTCTCCTCAGAGCCACGGCCACAGCTGCTCAGAGGTCACCTCTAGGCCACAGTCTCTTCCGTTGTCTGTTTCCACCAGCTTGGGCTGCTCTGTGACCTGGCCGAGTCACCCAGGAACAAGGAGCAGAGAGGACAGAGGGGACGTCTGACTCAGTATCCCCCGTGACTCACTGCCAGCTTTGGGGGCAGCCCGAGTGTTGGTGATGAATATGTCCCTGCCAGCGTGGCGGGCCTCATGCCTGGACAGGGCGCCCAGTCTCACCGGGGAGCCCCGTGCTGCCTGGCAGGGGCGGGCACTCACAGGTCTTCTCCGGCAGGGGCCACGTGTGGCCGGCATGGCTCCTGCCTCTCTGGGCCTCAGTCCCCCCTGTAAAAAGGGAACGTCACCTCACCCCCTCCATCTACTCTCCCTGCCTCCACCCAGTGACGGCGTGTACTGCTGCACAGCCTCCCATCTCTCAGGCCTGTCCCTCGAGGCTGGGGACATGGGCGCCCCCCTCCCCCCACCACGGCGGCGCTGGGAGACTTCTGCACAGGAGACGCTCTGGCTCAGAGTGACGGGGCTGCCACAGGCAAGTGGCAGGAGGTGTGGGCGAGGAGCCACCAACATGGGGCTCCTGAGAGAGACTGACCGGCCACAGAAGCAGAAGGGCCCAAGGAATCTGTGCTGACCACCGAAGCATGCTTGATTTGGGAGAAATGGATACGTAACAGACAGATACTTTCATGACGTGACGCTTTCTTGGGCGCGGTGGGGGGGACTTTCTGTACCATTCTTTCAGCTACAGGAACAACTGTAGGAAGGAGAGGGAGGGGCTGGGAGGGGATTAAGAACACCAACACCCTGAAGCAGGGCCTCCTTGAGAAGCAGGGGTGACCGTGGAGTGGCTACGTTTCCGCCCGTCTGCAACCAGCGGTTCCGTAGTGACCGAGTGAGATGCTATAGGTATTAGGCTTAGAACGACGGGTGAAATTCTGCTTTGGGGACCTGGTCCCTGTCCCTGACAAGCCAGGAAGTCCCAGAATAGGCACCATGGGGATGGTCTCAGAGGGAGGAATGGTTAAACTGGGTCTTAAAAGGGGGGCCCACACTGGCCATCTGGCCTTGCTCCTGGCCCCTCTCACACTGACACTCAGGAAAGGCAGAACACACCTGGACACCTGGGCTCCGGTCACCTTGAGCGGCCTCGGCCTGCTTCCCAAATCCCAGAGGAAGCTTCTGGAGGGAGCCCTGATTTCCCTGACCCTGCAGTCAGCACTGGCATTTGCATGTGAGCGCTTGCAAAACTCGGTGGCCATGCAAATATTACTTTTGCGCCCAGAAGCGCGGGAGACAGGGCGACACCTGGATTACACGCGGGGAGCTGCCCGCTGGCGATGGAGGGGCGGTTAATAATGGGCCCGCCTGTCCCCACTTGCAAAACCCGACTTTTAGTCAAACAGTAGACTCAGATTTAATTCTAGGGTAAATGAGGGTTTATTACTTTATTACATCAAGTGTCTTCTTTTGAAACCATGTCTAGGAATCCAGGGCAGGGCGTCTGTGATTCCTCCCCGTCGGGGCGAGGCAGTGACCTTGTTCCTATGGAAATTCACCTTTGTATCCAATTAGGTACACGTTCTAGTTCCGCCCCGAGACTGAAACTCCCTGAATTCCAGAGCGGCCCCCAAGTCCCTCACTAACAGCCCCCAGGCCGCCGGCGTTGCACTGTGTCCGCCGTCAGGAAGCACCTGAGTGAACCGATGGAGCCGAGATGCGGGCAGGTTTTCCAATTATCCTTTTCCTGACCACGATCCCACTCTCTTGTGTTCTGCCCTGGTGTGCTGCCAGTCACTTCCTTATGACAGACACCATGCCACATTCCACCAAGGGACATAAAATGCGACGATCCCCTCGCGGACCCCATTTACCATCACGGGTGTGGGAGCCTGTCCCACTGGGCAGCGGGGCGCTCAGGAATAGCCTGGGTCATGCCGTCAGCATGACCAGGAACAGGTGAACTCCTGTCCTTATAAAACGAAGCCTCCCATCTAATTGGAGGGGGCAGGTCTTCCAGGCGCCAGGAAGCTGAGATGCATCAGACCCTACCTGCCTGATCCAGCCACATGGGCAAAGCCAAATCCACAGGCCCCTGGACACACTCCATTGCAGACGCTTCCCTACCCTGCTCCAGACTCAGGGGTCCCAGCCCCGTGTGTGGAGAAGCTGGAGGAGGCCCCAGAGGCTCGGGAGACCACAAAGCAAGCTTCTCCCACAGTCTGGCAGGTGGTGTTCCCTCTCACGAGGACCCCGACCTGCCCCATGGCTCAGGCATAAGACGCAGGCTACCACAGAACTCCTGCCCCCAGAGCCTATCACCGGGTTCCTTCACACACACACACACACCCCCTCACCTCTGACGGCCGCAAACAACGGCTCTCATCCCTTCAGACCGCCCCCCAAGTTGCTGCGTTTGCCCAAAGGAATGACAGTCTGACAGGTCACTAACCTCATGAGGCCAGGGGGGCGAGAGAGAGGAAGCAGCCCCAGGAGAAGGCGGGGCAGCTGTTCACGGCCAGCACTGCCAACAATAAGGAAACACACCCCAAACACACCCACCTTTTCCGCTAACTGCTGCGGCAACCACGGTCACGGGGAAAAGGAGAGGCTGCCCCGGCTTTTGCTCGAGAATCTGCTCACGTGCGCGAGCACACGCATGCACACGCACGCCCGCCCTGGGGTCCCCCTCCTCTGCATGACCACCAAGCAAGGGGCAAAGGGCAGCGTCCTACCAAAGAGGCCGTGGGGCTCCGACTGGCGCCGCCCGGTGCTGCGGCTTGGCTCCTTGTGTTTCTTCTTCCCCCGGAGGCTGCCGAAGCGCTTCATCGGGGTCTGTGGCCGGAGGAGCAGCGACAGGTGACCATACCAGGCCCCGCAGAACCGGCGTCAGCCCCAGGTGGCAGGGAGCCAGGGGAGGTGCAGCATCCGCCAGTAGGTGTGGGGCGCCCGGCAGCCTCAGTCACCAGCAGCAGCTCAGGGGCACAGCCCGGGCGTCCCGGCGAAGTCCCCGGGGGCCCTGACGGGACGCAGGGTGGTCACTGGTGGGGCCAGCAGCCACGGGACGCACAGGGTGGTGACCCTCCTGCAGCCCTTCCTCCGCGGTGGCTGGGGCAGCCTGCGGGCCTGAAGTGGCAAGAAGCCTCTGGAAGCACCGGCAGATCCTCGCCCGCAGTGGGTCTGTCTGTGCAGTGAAGGTCAGCCTCGTGCTCAGGCAGCCCCCCGCTTCTTTCCTCCTTTTCGTTAAAAAGGGAGGGAAGCCGAAACAAGCCCCGGGAACGCAGGCCCGCCAGTCATGTGCAGGTCTGCAGATGTCTCTTTAAAAAGACTGTAAAAGGAAACCACACTGGGCAGACAATCCTTGGCACCAATTGGCCGGAGCACACTCCCATTATGACATGACATCACACAACTATTTTGATTCATGTGTTCCAAGGGTCAGGAGGCTCCGGCTGCTTCTTGCCGGAGGGGCCCCACGGCCCTGGACTGGAAGCCGGAGAATCTGCTTCAGCTCAGGCTCCTTGTGAGGAAAGAAACAAGCCCACCTCTAAGGGAGGGGACTGGGGGGTCCCCTGGAATTCACTGGAAGGGGCAGCAAAGGCAAACTGGCACCCTGGACTTGCTAAGAATTGCAGAAGAACAGAGCTCAAAAGAGATTTTAGAGAGGGTCTGGTCCAACCCCCCTGCAGGACAGGTGGGAACACGGAGGCTTGGGAAGGGTCGCGACTTGTCCAGGAGGCCCTGTAGCTCACAGGAGAACCAGGACTAGAATTCTAAGCCAAACTCCTGATCTAATAAAGCAAACCAAAAAACCTTTAGTTTGTGGTTTGCAGCCATGAAACTTTGACACCACAAGATTGGGAAAACACATTCCATTTCGTTTTTCTGATATCTACACTAGGCTCCGGGAGGAGAGGGGATCTGCCACCTGGCTTTGTAACCTTGAGAAGGTTTCCTCCAACCCGCGGGCCTCAGTCCCCACTCTGTGAACCAAGATGAGACATGGGCGTATGAGGGACTAGTCTGCTTCTCAGAGTCTGCACTTCTGAGGGCTGGACGCTCAGCGTGCTCCTCCTTTCCTGCTGGGGCTGATGGGCAGACCGGTGGCCCACTACCTGCAGCAGGACGCCTGACGAACAAACCCAATAGGTCCCGCCCTCCGGGATCTTTCAGGGACTCGGAGAGACGGAGATAAACCATTAAACGATACTAACTCGGATTGACAGCAAGCAGTCAGAAAGGATGCGCACCATCGGGACAGATGGACGGAGGGACGGTCCGCTGGCTCAGCTTGGAGAGCAGCGCTTGCGTTGGCCCTGAGGGCTGGAAGGTCCAGAGAGAGGGGAGAGGTCAGGCCAGGCCAACACCGCCTTCAGGGGATCCTCACCTCCTGAACCAAGTCGTAAAACTCACTTCTAGTGGGGTCCCCAATGTATGAACGGGTTACCTCTGTGGTTAACTTACTGTGATAAACTCTGAAAAAGACCATAGAGGTCAGTTCTGGGGTTCCCTCCCTAAATCAGTTCAGCTCTTAATAGGCACTGAATGTTCTGATTTAAAAATAAAACCTAGCCCTGGTTGGTGTGGCTCAGTGGACTGAGCACCGGCCTGCGAACCAAAGAGTTGCCGGTTCGATTCCCAGTCAGGGCACAGGCCTGGGTTGCAGGCCAGGTCCCCAGTTGGAGGTGCATGAGAGGCAACCACACATGGATGTTCCTCTCCCTCTCTTTCTCCCTCCCTTGCCCTCGCTCTAAGAATAGAGAGATAAAATCTTATTTAAAAAAAAATAAAAATAAAACCTAGCTCTGGCCGGGTGGCTCCGTTGGTTGGAGCGCCGTCCAGACAACAAAAGGTTGAGGGTTCGATTCCCAGCCAGGGCACACGCCTGAACAGCAGGTTCAATCCCCGGTGGGGGTGCGTACAGGAGGCAACCGATGGATGTGTCTCTCTCACATCGATGATTCTTCCTCTTTCCCCCCTCTCTCTACCTTCCTCTCTCTAAAGTCAATAAACACACCCTCAGGTGAGGATTAAATAAATAAAGCCTAACTTCTTTGGGAAAGGACGGCTCAGTAAGTGTCCCAGTAAGGAAAAAGGGGGGCCGATTTGATGAAGAGAGAAAGTTTATATCTAAGTCAGTATAATATTCTTGTCTTAGAGGACAAAGGACGAAGCGAGAGAGAACATCTCTATTGCAGTGACCGACCACGAATGAAAATACACAGTGACTGGTTTCTTTTGCTTTTGCGCCGATGGCTCTGGGCCCGGCGTACGGCTGCTCCCTCCCTCACTCACCAAGTAGTTATTAGCCCTCTGCCCAGGGCACGGGGCAGCTGCTGATGGCAGGATTAGGGGCATGAATAATGCGAAGGCATTCTTATCCTCTAAGAACTCTCTTTTCATTAGTAAAATAATAACTCCCGTTTGCTGAGGGCCCACCGCGTGCCAGCCGGAGTGCAGGTCACCTCACAGTCATTATTTCATCCCGTCCTTCCTGCCTCCTCCGGGGCAGGTATGAGCGACACCCTTTTATTTCAAGATGAATAACCTAGAGTCAGGGAAGTAGCCTGACTGGGCTCAGACAGCGAGCGAACAAGGTGGGAGACCACGGACCTGACCCTTATTTATCCGATTCCAAAACTCACATCTTCCCACCGAACCCTGGTTTCGCAAACACGTGCAGAGAAAAGCCCACGTCGGTGAGGCAAGAGGTTGAGTCCTACAGGACGTCAGAGGACCACCAGGGGTGGGAGGGATCTGGGAAGTTCCTTTCTCTCCTCTCCCACTTGCCATTGTGACCTTCAGGCAAGAGAGGACACCCTGTTGGAAAGTCTCCGTTCCCATTTTAGCTCATCTTGTAACACCGACGGGCTGCGGGGGCGCCTACGCCGCGCGGACCTGCCGACGGGGTGGACGCGCCAGGCCCTGGCCGCGCCCCGCAGACCCGCGCGCCTTCCTGGGGACGCTCTGGGGTCGCTGAGCACAGAAGTGGGAAAGCTCCTTGCTCGTCAGGCCCCCCGCGGCGGAGCCATAGCTGCAGCCCAGCCCGGGGTCTGCACCCTGTGAACTCGCTCCTGGAGCCGTCGCTGCCTTTGAAGGGTGGAGACAGGGTAGGACCGAGGGAAGGAGAGGACCCCCCACGTCACTCGGGCCCCTGCCGTGTGCTGAGACGGTGGCAGGACATTCTGAAAGGAGGCGGCGGCGGCGGTGCGTCCGGCCCCACACAGACCGCTGTGTTTGTCCGCAGGAGGGATCCAAGCAAGTGCCCGGCGGGAGCAGCGGGGAGCCACTGGAGAGGGGACCCAATCCCCAAAGAGACCCCAACTTCACCAACAGGTACTTTTTTATTCTCACCAGAGGACATTTTTAAAAATGTTTTGAGAGAGAGAGGACGTGCCTGGACTAGGGGTCATATGCACCCCAACCTGGGGTCAAACCCGTAACATAGGCATGTGCCCTGACTGGGAATTGAACCCGCGACCTTTCCGTTACAGGAGCCACACCGGCCAGGACAACAGCAACGTGTACTTTTGACCTCACTCAACACGTCCTCCCCGGGGTCAGCTTCACCAGGAGCTGGAAGACTTCAGGGGCAGCTGCTGCCCGGGGCGGGGGGCAAGGGAGCCCCGACTCGGGGCCCTGCCGCCCGCCTGACGCTCCAGCCGCGGCCCATTCCCGGGTCCGACGTGGCAGGGACGGGCCTGCAGCCTCCTGAAAACGTTACCAGCAGCCCTCGCGCCCCTGGGCTCCTTGTTTGACTCCCACATGCCTGAAGTTCCTTCGTCCGGGCACAAGGAGCCTGGATGCTGATGCTCTGGGACAGGTGACCTTCACACGGCAGGTGAAACGACCCACGGGCTGGGCAAGGACGACCCCTCACGGAGCACTAACCCTCCCCGGCTTCCTCGCCTGCACCAGCGGGTGCTCCCAGATGAGCAAGAGGGGCCTCCTCTGGCCCCGCTGTGACTCTCCAGCCGGACTGGGTTCTCAGAGGGGGCTTTCCACACGCGGGGCTTTACGTATGTATTTACTTATTTTTAAGGGAAGGGGTTAAAGGAAAAAAAAGGAAGTCATGGCTCCCAAGAAGAACCCGTATCTTCAAACGTCTTTCAAAGGGCCAGGGCCTTTCTGGATCAGACGTCCCAGCTCTCGTGGTTGGCGCTACAGCCAAGCTCAGAACGGGACCAGGTCGCGGGGACAGCAGACAGCTGCGGGGGACAGCGCTCCGACCAGTCCTACGAGGTGTGGGAGGGGCCCCTTACAGGCCATTCACCCCGCGGCCTTTGTTCTGGCCCTGCCGTTTTTCTAGTTTTTCAGCTGTAAACGCACACTTGGCAGTGCAGGGCACTTCCGGGAGACACTTAACACCATGAGCGCGCGGCGTCATTCTGTCTCGTACGATGCGTCTTCTGTCTCCAGACAGATGGACAGCTCCCGCCTAGGGGGGGCCAGCCCTTAGTGAGTGGGGTCCTAGCACGAAGGCAGGGCAGGGACCAGAAGCAGGGCGTGCCCTGAGCTCAGTCACCTGCAGGGGCAGCAGGTCCGGCCCCGGGGGGCACAGGCCCACCAACCTGGAGCCAAGAGAGGCCGCACCTGCCCCCCGCAGGGTTCAGCCGCAGCTCTGCCCCTGCTCTGAGGCAGCAGCCACGGAGTGCAGGCCCACGGCCGGACAGGCGGATGCGTCCCGGGCCCCTGAGGTTAGCACATTTCCGGGCGGTGGCCTCCGCACAGGGGACTGTCGGGCAGAGGGCAGGGCTGGGAGTGGGGGAGGTGGAGGAGATGGAAGGGCGGGGGGCTGCGCAAAGGTGCGCAAAGGTGCCCGCAATGTGCAGGATCGGAAAGCTGCCAGCCCCCCTCACTGCATGCAGCCCCCGCATTTCCAAGCCGGGAGCAGCATGAGCTCTTCCCCTTGCGGTGTGAGACCCTGCGGCCCCAGAATACGGGTAAACCAGCCCTGTGGTTGGGCCCCCTCAGTGGGTGACCCGGAGGCCTGTCCCCACAGCCTAAGACACAGGCATCCGGTCACCTGGTTCTAATTCCAGCCTCTGGCGACAGCCCCGGCTGAGACTAGTCCCCTCTCTGCGGCAGACGCCATGGCTGACACCCGACCTCTGCCTGTCACCCCACGCCGTGCACACCCCTGCGCAGCAGCGGGAGGCCCTCGCTGGGCCCCGAGGGTCACCGGACAGTGCCCTGCCCCCGTCAGACGGCCAGTCCACGTGCGTGGCCAGCCTCCAGCAACAACCCCCTTGGAGCCCAGGCGACCTCCAGGTTGCCAATTATATTAAAATGTTAAAACACTGTAAAGGCCCCAAACCCTCCTTATCCTCAAACCCGCCTGGGCATGGTGTTCTGTGCAGAGCTGGCCAGGGGGCTCCGTGCAGCTGGGAGCAGCCAGCAGAGCAGGGCCCGCTGCGGCCGTCGCCACACGTGGGGTGACAATCCTGCCACCTCTCTGAGCTTCCAGACCGTCCCCAAAGCACTTTCCTCAGCTGACGGGCAGGAAGACCAGCCGTGACTGTTCGACGTGAGAAATAAGAAGCAGCGGAGGCTCAGAGGAGGAGAATGACCTGGGCCAGGGCCCCTGGGAGGGAGGCCAGCGGACGAGGTGGCTTAGATCCTGGGTCTGCAGGGCCCCCATCAGGGATGCTGACAAAGGAAACGGAGACGCGTCGCCTGAGACTTCCCTCTGACACCCGTGAGCGCCCTGCGGCGGCACCTGGAAAGCACCGAGGTCTCCGGGAGGCCGCGGCCCAGCACACCCAGTTATGTAAGAGGGTGGCAGGGCCGAGCCCGGGCGACAACCCGCGTTAGCACTTTCTGTGCCAGCTGCCTCCTGCTGGTTGCAACATCCCGTGTCGTGTTTCATGGCAAGCTCTAAAGGTCACCGCGAGATCCCGGGTCACCTCTTCGGGGCCTTCCGAGTCCCGTCCCCAGAGCTGTTTATGAGGTGGTGGCCCCGGTGCATGCCACCCCGCCCTGACCCAGGCCCCCACATCCACCCTGGCGCCCACAGCCTCGCGGTTCCCCGGGCGCCAGAGCTGAGAGACTCTGTGGGTGACAGGAAGATGGCGTTTTTTGGCAAAGACAAACAGCTCAACCCGAAAGCTCATACAAGGGACACCTCTACCCAGGAACGAGAGGGGCCTCTTCATTTTTAGAATCCAGAGAAGTACAGAAAGAGGGAAAACCCAGGGCAGGAATTATTTTCAGCATGCCAAGTGTGGCACCCCCAAATTAGGAATTCCCAAAACATCTTTACCATCGGAAGGGTGCGCCACAGACCCCATGGAAGGGCTCAGCAGGGGCCCTGCAGTCCCTGGGGGCCTCCACGCCAGGCCAAGGTCTCCCAAAGGTGCCGGGGACAGGTGACAAGGAGCAGCCCTCAGGGCGAGCCCTGGACTCAAGGGCCACCAAGCAAATGGCTTGTGCAGGTTCCCGGGGTTCTAGAGGCCACGCGTCTGGATCCCTGCTTCTATCTTTCTCTAAATTAAGTCTTGGAAAGGCCAAGTGAGGCAGGAACATGCAAAGCCCCAGGGAAGCGTCCGTACCCCCATAACGCGCCTGCTCCGCAGAAAGCCAGAGCGGGGCCCACCTGGGCCCTCACCTCCCGGCAACCAAGCGCAGCTTCCGTCCCCGGATGCGGGGCTTCCCGAGGAGGACCCCCGCAGCTCCGGCACTGCCTCCATCTGGAAACCCCTGGCTGAGATGTGAGGCCTGAGCTGACCTTCACCTTGGACCTGCTTCTTCTGATGAATAAAATATAGCACAAAACATGATGGTAACTGTCCTGTTTAATACACATGGGTCAAGCCTCGCACCCCAGAGCAGTTCAGGCTCACTTCTCGGGCATGTTCCTCCCATAAAAGAGATCACAACTCAGCGCGAGCCCACTTCACAGGGGCTTGAAGCAAATCGCCTGACATAAAACAGCAAAGTCACCCTGCAGGCTGCAGAGCATTTGGTATGTGACACCATCGCCTGTCCAGAAGGACATCATGCGGGAAACCGCAGTGAAGCCTCAGCCACTGACGCTTGCTTGGCGGCGGCCCGGCCAGTGCCCGAGGCTCCGCATCTGGATGGCGCTGGGACCGGCAGCTCTGGCCTGGCCGGCCGGGCACCGGGATGTGCACTAGGAGCCCCATAGACGGGCGGTTCCAGATGCAGATGCCAGACCTGAGACGTCCGATGTTCACGGACAAAACCCTGCTCATCAGCCAAAGCTCAAGCTCAGGCAGTTTATTTCCTGAATGAGGAGCCGGGGGCCTGTCCGACTAACGACTCACTCTTTGTAACCACACACACAAGGGACCCCGGTTTTCTAGCAGCAGGTGGGGAGCAGCCCTGCTGGAGGCCGGAATGCTGACTACAGTGTCTCTGGCCCGGGGGTGGGGGGGGCGCGGCGGAGGGGGGCGGGAGTATAATGACTCAGGAAGAGGGTGTCAGAGGTCCTTCAGTCCTTGAACTTGGTCTTCAGACTTTAGAGCTGGCGGGATACGCTGATGGGGTTGTCACAGGGCAAGCTAGTTAGGACCCCAAAGCATCTACAAAGAGTGAAAGTCTTTTATATTGAGGACCTTCTGAATAAGAACACCACAAAGGGTCTAATGCAACCCACCCTTCAAAAGATTCACGTTTGGGTGCTCAGTGGCTTAAGTTTCAGACATCTAGAAAGTTCATGTAATGTGTCTGGCTCGTTTCCTCAGGCGAATAAAATATTAAAAAGATAACCAATAACTCGGATTGTTCGCTGACTCAGGGTGGCCTTATTCCAAATGAATCGAAGCTGCTAGACTCGCTGACACCCCCACCTCAATCTCTTCTCTGTTCAGGGCGCCCCTCTCAAGGCGGGTGACACAGTTCCTAAGGACATTGCCTCCTTTTGATTCCCGAAGCACAAACACACACACAGTATATAAGTAACACATCTGCTGCCCGCTTGTACAAATGGAGCACCTATTGATTAAAAATGCAAGGGAGTGAGTAGGAAAAACGCCTAAAAAGGCTCTCTTTATAAAAAGAAAAGGCTAATTTTTACAAAGAGGCTAGAAGGGAAACTGGGAAGATGTGGGGCCGTGAGTCCTCATCGTCCATCCTAAGTAGACAGCAGACAAGGTTTAACATGGATAAGCCATCAGAGAGTTGAATGTGTGTGTAATTTTAAAAGGTCCCCTTTGGGTTTTGGAGGCGCAGGGCAGGGGCCTGCTGCCTTTCCGAATGTGTCACTGCCGTGTTGTCTGGCTTCACCGGGCAGCGAGTGACAACAGGAGGGGACTGAGCAGTGCCCTTGTCCGTCAGCAGGGTCTCATTCTCTCGGGAGAGAGTCACTCCTCAGAGTCAATGAACTGGGGTCCCCAGGACCCACCTCCCCACCCCTGTCCTTCCTGTCGGGACATCTAAGTGTCTCTGTGAGCCCCTGCAAAGGAGCAACACACGGAGTTATTTTTGTCACCGAAACCTTGTCCATCAAAGGACACTATTGAGAGAATGAAAAGATAACCCGCAGAAAGGGAGACAATACTTGGAAATCACACGTCTGGTAAGTGTCTGGTATGTGGAATACGTAAGAAATTCCTACAACTCAGCGACAGAAAGATGACCCGATTAAGAAATGAATAGTCACTTCTCCATATACACATGGCCAACAAGTGAATGAAAAGATGCTCGGTGTCATTTGGGACCAGCGGATCAAAACCACAGTGAGAAAGCACTTCACACCCACTAGGACGGCCATGCTAATAGTTAGGAAAACTGTAAGTGTTGGTGAGGAGGTGGAGAGATTGGAACCCTAGGTATTTGCCCAAAAGAACTGCAAAGGGGGTTGCAAACAAATGCTTGTACATGAACGTTCAAGCAACACAACCCACAGCAGCCAAACGGCAGAAACGACCCCAATGCCCATCAACAGATGAATGGAGAAACAACATGTGGTATATCCATACAGCGGAATATTACTCAGCCATGAAAAGGGATGGAGTTCTGGTACACACTACACCATGGACGAACCTCCAAAAGAACAGGCTGAGTGGAAGAAGCCAGACACACAGTGTCCCATTTTGTAGGATTCCATTTATAGGACATGCCCAGAACAGACAAAGCCCTAGAGACAGAAAGGAGGTTCGTGTTGGCCAGGAGCTGGGTGTGCAGGCGGGGGTGGGGGTGCAGAGTGATGGCCGACGGGTATGAGGTTTCCGTTGGGGGTGATAAAAAGTTCTGGAACTACATGGAGGTGATAAGTGAACGTTCTTTCAAATGGTTAAAATGATAAATTGCATGTGATGTGTATTTTACCACAAAAAAGAAAGAACTATTACACCCCACGGATACTGGAGGAAAAGACGGGTGAATTCTGCTTAAGGGCCATTTTCACGTCTCTTGAGACCTGCCTATTTATGCGTTTTGCCATATTGGTTCACAGATACCATCTTTTTAGTTCTCACAGCTACCTAGTACCCCACTGTGTAGATGCACCTACCTTCTCTTTCTAAAACCTGACGACTGCCCTGCCTGGGAGCACATTTCCAGTGTCTGGTCAGAGGCCCTGTGGGCATTGACGCTGCAGCAGCAAGGAGCCCGGCCGGCCCCTGGATTTTACCTTCAAATACAACTGGTCACTACAAGTGACAAGGGCACTTCGGAGCCGTGGCTGATTCCAGGGCTGGACAGGACAAGATGGGGTGGGACCAGCCTGCTGGCCCGGCCTAGCACAACATGAGCATCAAAACACAGGCGTGACAAACTGAAACCCACCGAGGAAACCAGGAACGCACGAGTCTGTATGCAACACAAGGAGAACGGGGAGAGGCTTCCGTGGTAGAATTTCACCAATCCACGTAGAATGAACAACGAACTCAGAAAATCGCCTTTCGGCAGCCACCACATGAATAATTCAGGCACAAATAACTGAGCCCTGGCCAGGTGGCTCCATGGGTTGGAGCGTCATCCAGTGCACCAAAGGGTTGTGGGTTCGATCCCCAGTCAGGGCACATAAGCAGGTTCAATCCATAGTTGGGGAGCATACAGGAGGCAATCAATCAATGTTTCTCTCTCACATCGATGTCTCCTCTCTCTCTCTCTCTCTCTCTCTCTCTCTCTCTCTAGAAATCAATAAACATATCCTCAGGTGGGAATTAAAAAAAAAAGATTAACTGACTGATGCTGAAACTAGCAAGAGAAAGTTGGGTGAGAAATAAGGTATTCGGCCCTGGCCAGTGTGGCTCCGTGGGCTGGAGTGTCATCCAGTTAACTGAAAGGTCTCGGGTTCGATTCCTGATCAGGGCACCCGCCTGGGGTGAGGATTCAGTCCCTAGTCGGGGCGCATGCGGGAGGCAGCTGATCCCTGTTTCTCGCTGACATCAGTGTTCCTCTCCCTCTCTTTCCCTCCCTTCCTCTCTCTCTCAAATCAGTAAGCACGTCCTTGGGGGAAGATAAAACAATTTTTACAAGACGATATTTACACAATACCCAAGTCGAAGTCCATGAAATAGTTATTGCTCGCCAAGGGAAAGCAGTACCTTTCTTTGCGTGCGGAACTTGAATGTGACAGGCACCTCCCTGACCCAAGCCGTCAGCCGGCATCACTGGGAAGGGCTCGGGTCTATGACTGCGCCTGCTCTCCGCTGTGATCCCAGGACAGGACCCCAGGTGTGTGGCATTCCGGCCCCACCAGCAAACCCGAATCTAACTGGGAGGCAATGTCAAGCTAACCCAGACTGAAGGTCAGGCTGCGCAGTGACCGGCCTGTGTCATCTAGAAAAATGCTGAAAGCATGAAAGAAAGTGAGGGCCATTCAGGATTAAGAGAGACGGAGAAGGGAAGGAACAGCCGAGAGCAGGGCAGGGTCAGGGGCTGCTGCTTCCAAGAAAAGGAGGTGCAGAGACAGCTTGTGAAATGCGAATCAAGTCTGTAAATTCCCGGCTTCGATCAGGAAGCTGCAGGTAGGAGAACGTCCTAGGCTGGATGAGACCTGCCTGGGAGGACTCAGAAATAAAGGAACATCACGGCTGCAACTTTTTCGGGCTCATTTGGGTTTCAGAGTCACACACACAAATCTGTCCTGAGAGAGAGGCCATGAGCAAAGGGGGTAGAAGGTTAAAATTGGGGAAACTGGATGGAAGGTACGTGAGGATTCTTTGTACTGTGTTTGCCACTTTTCTGTACGTTTGAAATTGTCAAGATCAACTGTGGTTTTTAAAAAGGGCAAGACGCTTCGTTTGTCAGCGTCTCTGACGGTGCCCCGTGGCTCCTGGCGGGCACCTCTGCGTGACAGCCGCCAGAGGGCTCCCTCCCCGGGGACCGCACGAGTGCCAGGCCGCATAGCTCTGCAGAGTGCTGGCTGAACTTTTCAGGAAACTCAGATGCCACGCATACTTTTCCTTTCTTTGTGGGCAGGCAAGATGAGTCACGTTCTTCTGAAGTCTGTTCAGCCCGGGGAGTCAGACCTCACCAGCTGCCCGGATCCAGAAGGTTCCGGTCGTGGCTGGTCAGGGCAGGGCCCCAGGCCCCGGCTTCCGCTGAGCCAGGGCGACTCAGGGGGTGTCTGCGGAGGGCAGGGCATGCTCCCAGCTCAGAACCAGGCTGTGGAGCCCAGCCCAGCCGGGGAAGCTCTCACTTAGCCAGGCACAGGGTAGAAGCCACCTAAGTCTGGATTCTGGCAACATGTGGGGACAAACCCAGGGTCCCTGGTACAACTTCCCACGAGCAGGGCGAGTGTCTGTCCCCAGACCTAACTAGGGCCACCAGTGCTCAGGCCAGGCTTAGTCCTGCCTCATTCTTTCATTCATCGACTCCCTCCTTATTCATTCATTCATTCATTCGGCCACTCCCTCATTCATTCATTCATTCATTCACTCCTTCCTTATTCATCTGCTCATTCATTCATTCCTCTACTTCCATATTCATTCATTCATTCAGCCACTCCTTCCTTATTCATTCATTCATTCAATCGGCCACTTCCTCCTTATTCATTTATTCATTCACTCTTTCCCTCCTCATCCACTCATTCATTCATTCATGAATCTGCTCCTTCCTTCCTTCCTTCCTTCCTTCCTTCCATGGTTACTATGGCCTGGGGGCACCGGAGCAGAGGACTGAAGGGAAGAGCACCTGCTGACCTCAAGAAGAGCTGTGCGTTCCCCGCGTGGCAGACTCTGAGAAGGGAACTGATGTGCAGGACACGTGTTAGGAACGCTCTTGGGATCAGCATTCGAGACAAGGGAAGGAAGGAGGCAGGGTTAGGGCCCCTGGCTCTCTGCACCCTGGAAGTTCCCCGGGCGACGTGCGTCCAGCCACCCCGACCCCACCCTGCTGTTCGTGAGCACGCAGGGCGGCCCTTTCCTAAGGGCCCGCGTGAATCCGGCTGTGTGGGCTAAGGGCACTGGCTCTGAAAACAAACGGGAGCCGAACGGAACACAGAACGCAGGGCCCGGGGCAAACACTGTTTCGTCAGAAGTGGCCTCGAGCCACACGCGTGCTGGGTGACAACATAAGTCATACTTCATGCTGGGGCCTGCAGTCTCTCAGAAAGCCTTACACCGCTGCTGGGACTGGCTGTGCGTGTCCTTCCTGGTCGGTGGAGACGCCCTGAGTGCCCGGGCCTGTAGTCACCTTTTCCTTCTTGCCTGTCCTACAGACAGCGCGGCTGTGACCTGCAGCGGCCCTCGGCGTAATCAGAGTAGCTGGCCACCCTGGTCAGCGATTTTCAACACCGTTTTTCTGGTAGGACAAGGAGAATGTCCCAGTGCGCAGTGGGGCCAACTTCCGCCACTAGCGGTCACTGGGGGTGCACTGCAGCCACACAGATGCCCCTCCCCTTTTAAATCCTCACTCAAGGGTATGTTTGTTCATTTTTTAGAAAAAGAGGGAGGACAAGAGAGAGAGAGAGAGGGGAACGTCAATCAGCTGCCTCTCGTACACCCAACTGGGGACCGAACCTGCAACCTATGACAACACTCCAACCAACCGAGCCCTCTGGCCAGGGCTAGATGCCCCTTCTTGCTCAGTGGGGTCCAGCTAGCAAAATGCTGCGCCCCTCAGCCCCTGAGAGCCGTGGCCGCATGACCGTGGGGTTCTGGGATGAAAACTGATTCTGAAGAATGTCCGCCACATCCAGCTCTGATGCTAGAAACCCCTTCCCAGCTGAGAATGTGTCAACTACACCCCGAGTGTGCCGCCTTGAACGTGCCAGTACGCGACAGAGTCTGAATACCTTTGCCAGGCCTCCCTGGAAGTGGGCTCTGGTCTGAGAGCGGGGGGGGGTGGGGGGGACACACACACACACGCAGGCGTCGTGCCTCTCGGCCTGGGGCCCACAGAGGGAAGAGACAGAGGGAGCGCCAGGGCCCCCGTCACAGTGGGGTGTGACCAGCCCTCTCCTCGCAGGTTCCAGTCGCTGTGCTCTCCACCCAGACACACATGCACCTCCAGACGCACCCTTGGCCCAGACCCTGGGGCTCCTTCCAGGAAGGGAGCTCTGGCTGGCACCGGGGAGGACCCCAGAGAGCCTGGGGGAAGGAGAGGCAGGCACCTGAAACGTTAGACACGCGACCTTCCAAAAGACAGAAGGAACAGAAGCCCAGCACTGGGAACACGGACTGCACAGACACCTAAAGGGACAGTCACATTTCTGAGCCCAGTGGCTGGCTCAGGGCAGGTCCAGTCAGGTAAGGCCTTCTGGAGAAGGCAGGGCAGTGGGGGGTGGGGGTGGGGGGCAGGTCTCAACCATTGTGATTGATCTCCAGGTCACGCCGGTGGCCCCCCACATCCCTCTCCACCATCTCTCACGGCACGGTAGCCACACTAACCCCTCCGAGCGCAAGTCACTGCCTCAGGAACACCGGCCATGGCTCCCTGATCACTCAATAAAAACATGAAATCTGCCCCGGCTGCTGTGACTCAGTGGATTGAGCACCAGCCTGTGAACCAGAGGGTCACAGGTTTGATTCCCAGTCAGGGCACAGGCCTGGGTTGCGGGCCAGGTCCCCAGTTGGGGGCACATGAGAGGCAACCACACAGTGATGTTTCTCTCCCTCTCTTTCTCCCTCCCTTCCCCCCTCTCTGAAAACAAATAGATAAAACCTTGAAAACAAACAAACCCAGAATCCTGCCCTGGCCTGCAGGGCCCCACCCAGCTCCTGACCGCACCTGCCTGGGCTGCTGCCTGCAGGTGCACAGGTGTCCCTGCTCAGGCCCAGCCCCTCCCCCACATGCCCACTGGCAGCCACCTCTCAGCCCTGCTCAAATGCCCCCACATGACAGGCCTGCCTAAAGCAGCACTGCCCCCCACCCTTGCGACACACCTATTTCTCATCTCCTCCTCTCCCTAGAATGTCACCCCACAAGAGCAGGGACTCACTGGCTCGCTGCTGCATCTGGCGTCCCTGGCAACTCTGGACAAACGTATTCAGTGTGGGACGATGGGAAAGGCCTGGTCAGGCTGGTCAGGTGTGAGGTGGACATGTCTCCTCGGCGACATCAGCTTTGTCTGTCTGGGAGCTGCCTGTGAAGGCGAGCGTCCCAAGCTGGGAACACCTGGCAGAGACAGGGAGTCTAACCTCTGTCCCCGGGGCAGGCCCACCTGCGGCCGGCACCTGGCTCAGCAGTGGGGCTACGTCGCCCCCTAGTGATCACTTGGCCACGAAGCCAGAAAAAGCTCGAGGTTGGCCAATTCTGGCCAGGTGGTGCTCCCGGTCACCTGTAGGGGAGGCACCTGGTCTCTCCCAGCTTCTGGCGGTTGCTGGCACCCCTTGGGGTCCTCAGTTTGTAGATGCAGAGCTCTAATCAATACGTTTGTTGTCACGTGACCTTCTCCCTACATTGCCATCTTAAAAAAACACCAGCCCTGCGGAATCAGGCCCCCACCCTACTCTGGTTTGACTTTTATCTCAACTAATGACACCTGTGATGGCTTTGCTTCCAGATCAGGTCCCAATCAGAGACACCAGGGATCAGGACATCAACGTATCTTTTTTGAGGGGACACACTTAGACCCATCACTGTTACCGTAAGGATTAAGCGAGATCGTGTATTTTTATAACCCACGTAACAGTGCCTGAAGCGACTTCGTTACCTTGGCGAGTTCCCCCGTTAACCCTGGTCTGCGAACTTGACGGCCACTCCTGTATGACGCCTGCCTTCCAGACCCGCTCACCGGACGCTGACGGGGTCAGGGGCCTTCCTCACACTCGACAGTGGGTTTGAGCGTCTGTCGTGAGCAGGGCCCAGGGGGAGTAACCTACCTCCAGAAACTGTGATAAGCAGCCGTTTCAGGCTCAAGTTCATCCCCTTTTTCTGCGACACCCAGGATACTTGCCCTCACCAGTCTTCTGGGAAGGACGCAGAGACCCACCCTCATTCCTCACACAAGGGTGTGATGGGGCGGGGGGCGCAGGAGCACTGACTGCAGGTCTGAGCCTTTGCTCGTCCCTCGTCACCATGGCTACATAAGCACAGTCCCCGGGGCCAGCGCCCCTTCCTGCTGGAAGACGCTTGTGAAGGATGGATTCTGCAGTAAAACCACGCTAGGTGGGAAAGCGGGAGGGTGGTGTGCTGGCACGCGGCCATGGCCAAGGTCCCGTCCCAGAAGCCTGCCTCCTCATCGCAGGGGTCCCTTGCAGGGGTGCTCTCAATTCTCTTCCAAGTCACATTGCCTGGCCACAGCCCCGCTGCTCACTGGAAGGTACACGCCTGTCAGCAAGTATCCCACCGGGAGGCCGAGGGCCCTGCCGGAGAAGGCGCAGAGCGAGGTCCCTTTGCTGTGTCCCTGCTGAGACTCTGCTGGCCGCACACTGAGCCTCTGAGCCAACGCGATTCAGACGGAGAAGAAAGGGCCCGTGTTTCTCTAAGAGCCTGGCACGAAGGAGCGCGGGGCCGGAGTGTGCGAGGGAGGCCAGTGCTCGGCGCGCAGTGGGCGAGAAGACTGACCTGAATCCGTCAGCGCACAGCCACGGCCCGGAGGCCTCCGACCGCCCCCGTGGGACGTCCCACAACCCCACGTCCGGCAGACGCTGACCCCAGACAGTAAGCCCCGCGACAAGGGTGCCTCTGGTGCCAAGGCCGGAACCCATTCTGTCCCCCGGGGCCGGTGCTGGCCTTCCGGGCGGGTGAGTGTTCTGAGGAGCATCCCAGCGCAGACGGCCACGGAGGGGTGTGAGGATGAGGGACAGACGCTAGGACAGCCAACGCCTCGGCGCTGGGTTACGGCTCGTCCACGCGTTCACAAGCCAGGCCTCGACTCCTACAACCTTCGGGACACACGGCGGCCCGTCCCCCAGCTCCCCGCAGCCCTGCTTGGCTCTTGGGGGGCAAAGGGAAAGAATAAGGAAGAACCTTGGAGGAAGTTCACAGAGACCCCAGGCTCAGCAATGCGGCCCCCCCCCCACCCCCCAGGCTAGAAGGCGGGACGCAGCGCTCTGTGAAGGCCCGAGGCAGAGCTGGGTGCCAGTCTCTGAGATGGCAATGACAGGGGCGTGTGGGACGGCTGAGGGTTGGCGCATCTTCCCTCACCAGGCAGGCGGGGCTCCACGTCAACCTTCACAGCAGCTAAAGGGCAGGCAACGCCTGGTGACGGGCACGTTTCTTACGGAGCAAAAGCAGTGTAACTGTGGAGATGCCTTCTATTTCATTCGGCCAACAGGGTGGGGCCTGTCAGGACAGGCAGCTGGGCAGCTGGGCGCTGGGAATGGGCTTGTGTTCTCCAAACACAGCCACGCTCCTTGAAATGAGTCCTTCACCCCTGCCGACCCTGTTCCTCTGTCCTTCCCAGCACTGGAATGGGGCTTCCCGCTCAGCTCACCCTCCCGAACGCTCCTAATCCCCCAAACCCAATCCACCTGCTCGAGCCTCCCCTCCTTGGCCTGACACCCCATGAGACAGTCCCCTGCCCCTCCTAATATAAGTCCTTCCGCTCGCCTCTCCCCGGATCCATGTACGAAAGCGCTGCGAGTCAGGCCTGTGAGGTTCTGGGGACGGCGAGGAAGGCGTGTCAATCAACAGTTACATCACATTTATAAACATACGTTTGCATGCTTTATACAGAGGCCCACACCCCAAGGTTAAAACAGCCACCATGTCTGGGGGCATCGAAATATCGTTTAAGCTTTGTTCCCCATGAAGTTATTTTGGTACAAAAAATGACCAAGGAATCACCTCTGTGCTTTTCCCCCTCAATGGCCAGCTAGTTGCCCGATCATTGGCTTAACATCCCAGAAATCCACTCCTTCAGAGAGGAGTCGCTCCAGCTGGGTTACGTGTGGATTCGGGAGTTAGGCCACCTGAGTTCAAATCTTGGTTCTGCTACTTACTAGCTGTGTGGTCTTTGCTCAGTGACTTACCCTCTCTGTGCCTTTGTTTCCACTTTGACGGAAATGGTAAAAACACTACTTTACTGAGCTTTTGTGAAGATTTAAAAAAACCATCACATATAATGCAATTACAATGCACACGGTAAGCGTTTATAATTATTTGTGATTATCCAGTACACTAGGTTTAGAGTTATACTTATTGTCAATGATGAAGGAACAAACTTTAGTTATATGAAATTACATCCTTCTTGAACAACGGATCGGCTCCGGGGTCCTAGCTGGGCTAATCACACACCCTATAATGAGGAATGTGAGATGGTACCTGGAGAGACCCAAAGATGGAGTTCTCTGAACCCTGTGGAAAGATCCATGAATTCTTGCTGCCAAGGCTCCTAGGCCAGCCAGGCTCCTCCCCTTCCTGAATCCTAAGCAGTCAGCTCTTCTTTGAATTCTGTAAATAGCTCTGAATCCTACCACAGAATTGGCTTTCTTCTTTGTTTAAGTGGAATAAAAGTAAAAGGGATCTAAAATGAATTCAGAACTAAGGCTTACAAACGCACCCCATGATGCCCTGCGCACAGATTTGGTTCTAGATTTCTAGCAGGCCACGCCGACAGGGAACACCGGGCCGTTTCATGATGAGTGTCTGTTGAGGACGGAACATCCCCGGAGCTCAGAAGTCCTGGTGCCCAGACCAGACAGAGCCTTCCCCAGGGTCCGTGTGACAGACAGTCTCTCTACAGCACCCCCACAGTGGGCACGGTGGGTCACGGGCTGTTTCTCATCAAGACCTTCCTCACAGGCTGATGGCATTACTCTCAGGCTCAAGTTCGCGAAATCAGTTTCGGGGCAGCGGGGAGCCACCGACGGTCTGGGCCCCTCGATCCAGGAACAGAGCGAAGTTGAGGAAGAGCGGGAAGACTATGGACCCTCCACGCACACCGAGGCCATGCACAATTAAAGAATCAAGCGGCCAGGAGCCCGACGGTCCCCCCAGGGAAGCGGGGTACACTCCACCTGGACACAGGCCTGGACCTTCCCACATCATCCACAACAGGGCTGCGCAGGGCTGGTTTTCCATTTAGGGAAAGTCAAGGTCTTGGGCCCCCTGGTTCAAGGGCAACCGCACCGGCCGGAGTTCTGGGGCCAGGCCTTCCCTGGCCGAACCAATGCTTGTCAGTCATTCCAGAGCTTTCCGGAGCCCTGCTGACAGCTGCCTCCCCAGAAGGCAGGAAGGACCTTACCAAGTCACCCACACCTGAGCCAAAGCATCTTAGGAGACAGACCTTCGATCCTGGGTATTTTCTGGCCAAGGACACCGATGAGCCTTTTAAAACACCGAACAGAAAAGGGCAGCGTGGGCTGTTTCCCAGGGAGCGGGACGTCTGGCCCAGCTTCTCGACCCAACGCCCCAGCTGCGGGCTCCCGCAGACACCAGCCCCCATGCCTTCTCTGCCCCGTTCCATCTTCAGAAATGACCTGGTCTTCACGGGCCGGCCACCCGAGCCTGTGACGTGAACTGCAGATCAAGGCTTCTCCCGCATAACCTGTGCGCCGGGTGGAAGTGTCCTCCCCAAATCCGGGCCTTTCCAGGAACCCCAGAGCGTGACCTTATTTGGAACCAGGGTTGTTGCCAATGCAATGAATTAAGAAAGCTCACACGCTAGTGTGGGCCCTGAATCCAGCGGACTGTTGTCATTATAAGAAGAGGAGAGAGGCACAGACAGACCTGACAAGGGACACCACCATGTGACGAGAGGCAGACTGCAGGGACAGCTGGCAACGCCAGAAACTGAGAGAAAAGTGTGGGACAGACTCTTCCTGACTCTTCAGAGGGAACCCTGCCCTCCTCATATCTTCTTTTTTATTTTTAAATCCTAACCGGAGGACATGCTCATAGAGGGGACGGGACGGGGGAGAGAGGGAGAGAAACACCCATGTGAGAGAGAAACACTGACTGGCAGCGTCTCATACACGCCCCAACCGGGGACGAGCCTACGACCCAGGTATGTGTCCTGACTGGCAATGAAACCCATGACTCTGGTTTGCAGGACGAAGCTCCAACCAACTGAGCCACGCCAGCCAGGGCCCTGCTGACATTGTGGTGCATGGCTTCTGGCTTCCAGAGCCGTGAGGGAACACACTTCTGTTGTTCAAGCCCCCACGCTGGGTTACGTTGTCATGGCCGCCCCAGGAAACCTAGTTCTGTTGTTCCCAACACAGGCACGATGCCTCCTCTGAAGCGGCAGGACACCCTGGTGTCGGTCTGGTCTGCTGCCCCCGCCCCTGAGAGGTGGTACGTGACGGAATGTTGGGAATTTCAGGCTCCCTGTCCAGGAGGCCCGGAGGCTCCCTCGAGCTCAGAACATCATGCTACCAGGCTTCACACGTAGGGTTCCCAACTCCATGGGGATCACTTCTGTGACATTTGTGTGTTTACACTTCAGTCATCATGGGGGACAACTTCCGGGGTACTAGGAACAATACCCCACACCACGGAAGAATAAAAAATTAAAAAGAGCCCTGGCTGGGTGGCGCAGTGGGTGGGACCGTCGTCCTGTACACCAAGAGGTTGCAGGTTCGATCCCCGGTCATGCAAAAGGCAACTGATCAACGTTTCTCTTTCTCTCTCTCCCGCCCTCCCTTCCTGTCTCTCTAAAAATCAATAAACATACTCTGGTGAGGATTAAAAAAAAAGAAAGAAAAGGTAAGAAAGAAGAGAGACAGCCGCCTTCTCCTTGTAAATCGTGGGGATCAGAACTGCACTTGGCCTGGCCCCCGGGTCACCCCGCACTGGCCCGCAGGCCTCGATGCCAACGCAGTCCGGACATAAAGGCAGGCACCCCAAACCTCCGTGCCCGAGGGCCGGTCTTCCAGATCACTGCCTTCCCGACTAGGAACCTGCTACGTCCTCAGAAAGAATCGGGAAGGGTGCGGAGACGCGCACGTGAGAGTTCGCCTCGGATATTTCCGACCACCATCAACGGTGCTCAACAGAGAACAGTTTCCACTTAGACCACAAATATTTACGATCCTAAAAATCTCTCTCCGGAACAGAGAGGTCAGTTAACCGCCCCAGGGCGGGACCGTCGCCACCAGGCCAATTGGCAGACCCCCAGCAAGGGTGGGGCCCCCAACTCCAGGCAGGGGACAAACCTTAGCTTCGGGCTGCTGCTGTTTCTCAGAAAAGACTGGAGGCCGTGGCCTCCCTGACTGTCAGATATTCACAGTTCACCCCACAGCCCCGGCCACACCTGATGGACTGGTGTAGGCAGGGGCCGGCACGTGGAAACCCGAGATCTGCTCCCGGGGGGAGACACAGACCTGGGCACTGAGCGCCAACTAACAGCCACCGGGCCAGCTCTGCTGTGCCCGTAGGTGGCACCGTGGCCACGTGGCCAGAAGAAAGTCCCCAGCAGCCCGGCACCCACCTGAAGAATAGCATCAATGTCTTACTTTTTCTGGAGCGGGAGAAGAACCGGAGGCCCCCGGGCGAGGTAGATGGGTTGGAAGTCGGGGAAGACTCCTTGGATGAGGAGCGGAAGATGCCGCTGAAGCTCATGCGGCGGGGGGAGCGCGGCGGGGACTCCTGGTAGGAGAACGGGAACACGGTCTTGGGGGAGCCGGGGCTGGTCTTGGGCCTCATGGGAGCAGACACCGGGCTGGAGGGCCGGTGCTGGGCACCCCTGGAGAAGAAGCCTTTGGAGGGGCTGCCCGAGCCGAAGGGGCTGTCCGCCTGCGGAGAGATGGACATGCGGACGGGTTCACTCAGACCTTGGCGCTGCCCCGGACCTATCACTATCGTACCTGCCCTTCCAGTTTCCCTGCCACGGAGCTGCGCCTCCGCAGCCCCGGCCTGAGACACAGGCCCAAACTCCTCTACAGACACGGGTGGCCACCGGGGGTCCGGGCGGAGCCCCTGACCCCGACACAGCCCATCCCCAGGCCGGGTGGCACCACCCCGGGGCCTGCGGACCTCTGCCCGGCTCTCTGAAGGGGCTTCCTGGAGGGGGAGGGGAGGACAGGCAGGCAGCCAACACGGCTCAGAATGACGGGCCCTTCCCCCAACCTGTCTGTGCGTCTGTCTCCGGCCTCTGCTTCCTGAGGCCTCACGTGGGCCCTCCCTGAGGTCTGACCACACTGGGACAAGGTTCTGCCCTCTTCAGGACGAGGGCCAGGCTGCATCCCGAGGGCCCAGCGCGGGGCAGGGGTGCATTTCGCCTCCCAGGTGCAGTGGCACTGAAGGGCAGCGGCTGGCGGTGGCCAGGAAGCAAGTGAACAAGGCCGGAGTCTCTTAGGCTCACCGCATGGCTGACTTCCCACCGGGCTCCTGGGGCAGGGACAACGCCTGGCAGGGAGTCATCCAGTGCACTGAGACCCCGGTGACCGCAGGGGTGCAGGGAAGGCAGGCGAACACTCACATGCAGGGCAGCCACCCTGCCCATGCTGGTTCCTGGGGTGCCTGCCCAGACCCATGATCCCTGTGAGCTCTTCCACCACCAGAGGGCGCCCCCACACTGGGCTCCAGGACGCTATGGGCTCGCTCACTCCTGGCTTGTGGAGACACCTCTTTCAGTGACCCTCAGCCTCAGGTCCCCCTCTGTCACTCCCCATTGTGACCTGAAGGGCCAGTGGGGCCACAGGGAGACAGACGCAGAGGCAGAGAGGCCGGGCCCGAGGAGAACCATGTAGCTCGGACTCACGTCCTCACAGAGGTGCCAGTTTTTCTTTTCCTAACCATTGAATAGGAAATGTACGCAGATTCTGTGTGTAGGGTGTTCGGTCTCGCCACCGTGCCGCCGACCCACGGGACTCGGGCTTTCTGAAGCTCTTCCGAATCCTGAGACCAATGAACAGGAGAAGCTCCGAGTGGTGGGTGGCGTGGGCCTGGGTGAGCGGCAGCGTGGTGGGAGCGGAGACGACCCCACGGCAGGTGGCATGAGCACGGGTTCTGGAGACAGAGCCTGGGGTTGGAATGCCAGCTCAGGTCTCAGCAGCGTGACAAGTGACGTAAGTGTCAGTGTCCTTACCCAGCCAGTGAGGACACTGGGCCGAGGCACGGGGGCGTGAAGGTGACTGGACACACTACAAGGGACGCAGCTAGCAAAGCCCTGGCCCCCGAGTAACACGAGGTTTCCGGAGGCCACTGCAGATCAGACCCGCCAAGGCTCTAGAGCCAGGAGGAGGCCGTGCCGAGGAAAGGTCCTGGGCAACAAAGCCGGCACTCCTCTTCCTTCCAGGCCTCTGCCTGTTGTCCAACAGATAGCTTTCCCTTGAGGCCCCGTCTCCAGGCCACACCAGGAGACCACCAAAGGGAACACATGTAGGATGGACCTGCAGGGGGAAGTGCAGGTGGGAATTCAGGGGGATATGCAGGTGGGAGCACAGGTGCATGTGCAGGTGGGAGCACAGGTGGGAGCACAGGTGGAAATGCAGGTGGGAGCACAGGTGGGAGCACAGGTGTATGTGCAGGTGGGAGCACAGGTGGGAGCACAGGTGTATGTGCAGGTGGGAGCACAGGTGTATGTGCAGGTGGGAGCACAGGTGTATGTGCAGGTGGGAGCACAGGTGGGAGCACAGGTGTATGTGCAGGTGGGAGCACAGGTGTATGTGCAGGTGGGAGCACAGGTGTATGTGCAGGTGGGAACCCAGGTGGCTGTGCAGGTGGGAGCACAGGTGGGAGCACAGGTGTATGTGCAGATGGGAGCACAGGTGGATATGCAGGTGGGAGCACAGGTGCATGTGCAGGTGGGAGCACAGGTGGGAGCACAGGTGTATGTGCAGGTGGGAGCACAGGTGTCTGTGCAGGTGGGAGCACAGGTGTATGTGCTGGTGGGAGCACAGGTGTTATGTGCAGGTGGGAACCCAGGTGGCTGTGCAGGTGGGAGCACAGGTGGGAGCACAGGTGTATGTGCAGATGGGAGCACAGGTGGATATGCAGGTGGGAGCACAGGTGCATGTGCAGGTGGGAGCACAGGTGGGAGCACAGGTGTAAGTGCAGGTGGGAGCACAGGTGTCTGTGCAGGTGGGAGCACAGGTGTCTGTGTAGGTGGGAACCCAGGTGGCTGTGCAGGTGGGAGCACAGGTGGGAGCACAGGTGTATGTGCAGATGGGAGCACAGGTGGATATGCAGGTGGGAGCACAGGTGTATGTGCAGGTGGGAGCACAGATGGATATGCAGGTGGGAGCACAGGTGTATGTGCAGGTGGGAGCACAGGTGGATATGCAGGTGGGAGCACAGGTGTATGTGCAGGTGGGAACCCAGGTGGCTGTGCAGGTGGGAGCACAGGTGGGAGCACAGGTGTATGTGCAGATGGGAGCACAGGTGGATATGCAGGTGGGAGCACAGGTGCATGTGCAGGTGGGAGCACAGGTGGGAACCCAGGTGGCTGTGCAGGTGGGAGCACGGGTTGGATATGCAGGTAGAAGTGTGTCTTAGGCTCTCGCTGAGGGAGTCCTGCCTTGGTGGCACCCCAGGCGAGCTGTGAGAAGGGCAGCCTTACCTTACGAGAAGAGTGCTTTTCTGAACTCTCCAGGTCTCCATCCAGGAGCGGCATGGCGAAGGAGCTCAGGTCCTAGGATGGAAATAGCGCAGTCATGATAGGGGCCCTCAGGCACCCACCCGCCTGTACAGGGGCTGCACGTTGGCTCTAGTGTGTCTCCGCCCCCGTCCTGACCCTCTCTAGTATCAACCGTCAGGGAGGGATGTGGACGGCCGAGGGGTGGGAGGTGGTGATGACGCACTAGCCCCGCTCAGAGGTCATGGCCGCTCTCCATGTTCCCTTCAGAACAGGAAGCCGCTGCCTCTGCTCACCAACACCAGGTAGAAGGAGCGAGAAGAAGAGGCGGGGACTAAGAAGCAGGAAGGGAAGGAGCCGAGGGGCGGCGGGAGTTGAGGAAGAAGACCCATCTTTGGGGAGTGGCCGACGGACAGCAGAGCGGCTCACAACACGACAGGGACCCTTGAGGAAGAGTCCGAGGAGGGCGCAGTGGGCTGGTTGTCCGGGCAGAACGGCCGAGTGCTGCCGATGACAGAGCGGCCAGGAGCAGTGGCGTGGGGGGCGTGGAGCCGGCCACAGACTCGCCACGTCCACAGAAAGGCGGCGTTTCCCCCCCGCCCCACTCCTCCGCCTGGCCTGGCGACATATACCAACCCGCACCCACGAGATGTCTTTGCAGTTATTTGTGTCTTGGTTTCAGCGAACACTTGGTGGTTCTCTGTGTCCCTTTCCTTCAGCACCCTCCCCCCGTGCTGCCGGGCCCAGGTCTGCTCGCTGCTGCCGGCTCTCTCCCCGGTTGCCTACCACGTGCTGTGCCCATCCCTCAGCCTCCCCTGTTTCAAGCCGCCTCCAAACCTCTCCAGGAAGAGGGACCCCGTAGACGCGAGCCGCACTACATGGCACCTGCCCTCCCCCACCCCCCACCCCGGGGCCCCACGGGCTGCGCGCTGTCCCGGGGCACGCTCCCCACCTGGTCGGCTGGAACCCCCGGGTCCTCCCGCAGGCAGGCGGCAGACCCATCCTCCCTGGTGCTGGCTTGTTTCACAGCCTTGGTCCTGGCTGCGCAGCAGCATCTCCAGGGGAACTTGAGTCTCACCGGGGACATGTGTTGCCCGGTCTGTGGTGTGGCGCAGGCAGGCCCTCTGTGGCTTTTCCAAACACGGCTTGTCTGGAGCGCTGTCCCAGCGGCTCAGGTGTCCCCGCTCAGGGCCACTCCACCCGCCCCCAGAGCAGCCCGCCCGGGACAGTGCGGCCTCGGCCCAGGGCTGCGCAGGATGTGGCCCTGCAGGCTGCCCCCGTCCGACTGCGCCCGGCCCTGCCCGCCTCTCTGCCCCGCCCCCTGGCTCAGCGAGAACTCCTCTGCGCCTGCGAAGCCCAATTCCAGCGTTATCTGCGCCGGTCCCAGCCTCGGGCAGAACTGCTGTCCCCACACCGGCATTCCTCCCCTATCGTCTGCTTCCCTTACAAGACCTGCTCCCCAAGGGCGGGAAAGCTGTCCATCTTGTTCCCAGCCTATCTCCCTGGCCTGCAGCAGGCGTGCAGATGTCCCTGAAAGAACCCCTGGACGAGGAAACCCCCACACCAGCCGGGCACGAGGGGCGCACCGTCCACCCCGGGGACCAGCAAGCAAGCTGGTGCGCGTGACTCCGCCCCAGGGAGGGAGGACCAGCCAGGCGTGGGGCGCTCCTCTCCGGTCTGAAACACTCGTTATGCTCACACGTTTGTTCAGCCCCCCAGTTTCACCAGCTGAAGTTTTTCCTAAACGCTCCTTCACGCCGCCCCTAATAGCCCTGAGAGCCATCAAGCTCCAGCTACGGAGGCCCTGGCAGTCCAGGGACGCAGGTCAAGACAGTCCCAAGAGAGCTGAGAGCCGAGAGCAGGGTGCTGGCCTGCTCCTGTCCTAGGCTGCCCTGGGTGGGGGGGCAGCCATTTCCCAGCGGAGCGCAAGCGTCAGACCGGCCACGGCCGCGCACCCACTCCTTGGCGCTGCATTTTTCCGGGTCAAGAGTCCCCACAGGGAAGCCCCTGGGCACGCGGGGTGGCTTTTGCAGGAAGGCTCCCCCACTCCGCATTCCACGATTCTAATCTCCCAGTGCTCACGAGGAAACAGGGTACACCTGGGAGGCCGGTGCGGGGGACTCTCACCACGGCCACAGGGCCATGGCCGGGTCGGAGCACTGGGGCCTGGCCTCTCAGGGTGGCTGACGTTCCAGGAGGCCCTGGCTGTGGGGCTTGCCCTGCCCGTGTGGTTTCTCACCTGGAAACTCCCACCAGAACCCAGGCCCCCCCCCCCCCCCCCACTGCTTCACCGACCCCGGCCCTCTGCCCTTGCCCAGTCTATCAGCCAGCTAGGCTCTCCCTGGGTGCTGGGGACGCAGACCACCGGACCAGGCACCACGAGGCGCTGAAGGTGCAGTTTCTGCCAAGGACAGCTTTAAACTCCGGGCTGGCCATCACGCACCCACTGCCCTTCAGACCTTGGCCACAGGTCCGGGAGAGGAGTCTCGGGGGCTTTGGGGAAGTGAATCTTCAGGATTTGGATGGATGATGTCACCTGCCAGGAAAGCCTCAGGATGGAAAAGAAAGGCTCCAGGTTTGAGAAAATGCCCACAACGCAAGCAGACCCCCAAAGCAGCTCCTTGCACCCCATCCCTACCCGTCTTCAGAAATCCAGGCCAAAGTCAAAGGTCGACCACAGAAGAGGGAGGTGTCAGCAGCAGAGCTGGCACTCACCTGCCATTGGGTCCCCAGAGCAGCCCGGACGGCGAGGAGAGGCAAGCGGTGTCACCCCAGGGTGCACAGAGGTCACGCTTCTTGCCCAGAGCCAGGCCCTGGAACCCACGTCCACCCAGTCCTGGCTCAGAGCTCTTCTGTTAAACCCCACCACGTCCCCGGGGTGCTCAGCGCCAGGAACAAACGCCGACCTGGCATCAGAGGCTGTGATGGAACCGGGCTCTTCCCGAAAAGCCGAGCATCCCTGGCTCAGTGTCATGCCCGAGGCAGCTGACCACGCTAACTTACTCTCGAAGGGTTACTTCTTGACTAGAAGTCACTGAGACGCGGTCTTGGGGAGAACAGAGTGTGTCAGGTATCCCAACACTGGATGCGGTCAGTCCACGCTCCAGCGTGTCTCCGCTTTGTACAACTGGGGTCTCAGCTACAGCTCCCTGACTCTCATCCCAACGTTCCTCCGTGAGATAACAGACCTCCTACTGTTTACAGCCAACGGGTCTGTGCGTTCCTGCGGGACGGCCTGGCTTACTCTCGTCTCCGCCTGGACCGAAGGGGCTCTTGCGTGTGGGTCCGCCGCCGCCCTGCAGGCTCAGCACTTCAGACGCTCCGTCTTAACAACATTTCTTTGTTGATGCAGCTGGGCCACCCTGGACGGAGGCCTGATGAAAGCGCAGATTCAGGACAAACAGGGAGGCTGCCCGTGTCAGGGCCCCCGGCCTGCACCTGAGGGCCACCCGGGGGTGGGGGTGAGTGTCGGGGTCACGAGTCAACATTACCGGCCGTTTGATTCCTACCGAGCAAGAAACACGGGGCGAGGGTTTTGTTCTCCCCTCCGCTGAGCAGAGCCCGGGACACCAAGCAACGGGGACGTCAGGACCCTCGCCCCGGGCAGCAGGACGGCTGATGGAAGGGGCCGGCAGGTACAGGCACGACCTGTCCTCAGAGACGGAGCCAGGGGCCGGTGCCAGCCCAGCCCTGTGGTTTACGACCTGGGGGACCTTGGGCACGTCTGAGTTCGGCTTCACGTCTGTCAAATGAGGGGGTTCAACTGGATAATTTCAGAAGGTGCCTCTCAGCAGTCACGGCCTCTGTGTTTATCTTTCGAATTAAGCAGCAGGGGGGTCCGGAGCGCTTTGGGGGGGCGCTGCCGCATTGAGGACACAGGGAGCCTCCCTTTCCTCTGACTGGTCATGGAAAGAACCTTTTCTGCTCCTGAACCACTGAATCCACTCCCCTGCCCTCGAAGCTCAGGCCCTTGGGGCAGAGCCTTCGTGAACTTGGGCAACACCCAGGGCAGGTGACAGGTGTGCCAGCCATGTCCCCGGCGATGCCTCACAGAGGCGGACGTCACGCCCCAGCCGGGCTTGTGGCTTTCTGTCTGGCTGGTGTCTCCATCAGCTTCTGTGCGCCGATCCTCCAGGTTCTTGAGTGAGGTCTAAGGTCACTGGATCTTAAGCGCCCGGTCATCAGTACAAATGCCATGTGGGTCCCAGTGGACACTCGGTGAGATTCCAGCAGAGCTGTGAGCGGCAGCCTCCGAACTGAGGGTCCCCGACGTTCCCACATGGAACCGCTGCCCTGCCCGACTCCTCCACTCCCAGTCACCAACACGGGGAGGTTGGGGGTGCTGCCTCACAACTCAGCCTTGTCCGTGTCTGACCTGTGGGTAAGAGGCCTGGGACCTGCCTGCTGCCCTGGGGGCCTTGGCGAGAACTCGGGTGGGAGGCCCGGGACGTGTCTCCAGATGGACTGGCTTTGCACAAAACCTCCCCACTGCCAAGCGGGCAATTCCTGGTACCACAGTGAGGGGTGCGGACCAGAGCCACAGTCAATTGGAGCCTTTGAAAAACACTCATGTTACACAACTGCTCTCAGATAAAATAAGGAACAAACCCCGAATCACTGGAGCTCGGCAGCAGGGGCGGGACAGGGTCCAAACCGGGGAAAGCCTTAACTTCACTCTCGGAGAGGGTCCCTGAGTCTGCATTTTCCACGGAGGATGCTGTGGCACTGACTGTGGTCCGAGAGACTTCCAGATGCAGAAAAGTGAAGCAAAGCACCATGTCCTCTCCTGCGCCCCTCCCCCACCTCCCCTGCACCTGGTGGTCCCCAATGGGTTTCACAGCCGGCTCCCCGCCTGGCCCGGCCCCCGGCCAGTGACCCCGGGCCTTCAGCCCTGCAGCCTGACCCCTGCCCCGGCCCCACCACTATCCCTGGTCCTGACGCAGGCGCTGAGCGGGCCCCGCAGGGCCAGACCGTACGTTCCTCTCCCAAACACGAGTCGCTACGGAGTTCGAGGGTGGTCAAGAGGCCGCCACTGACCCCTCAGCTCTCCTCTGTGCAGCCAGTCACCTTAGCCCCGGTGACCCCAGACCCTCCATCCGGTCAGTGAGTCTGCAGTGCCCGCGCTGTCATGGTCGTGAAAACCAGACCGGAGGGTGCGAACTGAGGCCCTTCCCTCAGTGACAGTCCCCGTACAGCCGGGACCCCGAGGGCCCCCAGCCATGGGCTCCTCAGCCTCACCAGTCAAGGCTGCGGAGGGGGCACAGGGCGTCTGTCACCCAGTGCCCTGGTGCTGAGTCCTGGGTCACGGACTCCCGCGTGACTGAGACCTGAAATCTGGCCGAGAAGTTTAAGGCAGGAGCCACTGCTCCTTAGAACCAGAGCCACCTTTATCCTCCCAGCGCCGCAGGCGGGACAACGGGTGACCTGGGTGTGACAAAGTGCGGGCTATGCTGGGGCCTGTCCTGCCCTGGGGGCCCCTGTGCATGACCGGAGCTAAGCGCAGTCCCAGAGGGCCCGGGGTCTCCCAGCTCACGGCTGAGGACGGGTGCGGGGCTCTCCTGCCAGCCCCTCCCCACTCAGGCCCCAAAAGGACCCTCAGGGCGCACGTTCCAGGCCTCCGCTGACCACAGACATGAGGAACAGGAATGGACCCAGCGCGTGTGGTCCTCTTCCGGCCCCAGTTCACCTGGAAGGAGGGGGTGGGAGGGGCGGGTTCGGTGGAGGCGACAGGTGGGGTGGGGCCAGGAGGGAGGCCAGCAGCTGCGGAAGCCCCAGAGGACACAGATGGGGAGCCATCTCCTGACAGGCCATTGACAGGTGTCTTTCCAGCCCCCCCCAGCAGGCGGCACTGGGGCCTGTGTCAGGTGGCCGGAGGAGGGAGGTGTTACAGACGCCCGGACGCTGAGCTCCGCGGACCATCGCAGGGCCGGGGATGGTCAAATTCTGTGTCCCCGTGGCCAGGCCACGGCCTCCGGGCTTTAATCCAGCTTGAACCCGGAGGCTGCTGGGAGGGTATCCGTAAACGAGGTGAGCGCCTACGATCCCCCCCTCCCAGTAGAGCAGATTGCCCTCCACAATGCGGGGGTTTCACCCCACCCGCTGAAGGCCGGACAGCAAAACCCGAGGTTTGCAGAAGAAATTCTGCCTCGAGACCTCAGCACCCACCTGCCTGAGTTTCCACCTGCTGGCTGGCCCTTAAACATAAATATATTTACACTCTAATCACACACCGTGTACACTTACATCACTGACTTGTAGTCACATGCATTCAGATATATGACACATATCCATTAAGTATACATGATATACAGATGTTAATATCACATGCTTATACTGGTGTGTGGGTATTTAGGGTGTATAACACATATGTTACCACTGTACGGGCACAAAGGCTATGTTTGGCAGATCTGTCTTGTCCAGGGTCTGTTTCTCCCGCGAGCCCTGATATTGAGGCAGAACCTGGGCCTCCTCGCCACGAGCTGGTGGGTGCTGGCCTCGGGTGAGAGGCGGGGTGTGGGGGGAGGCTGCCCCCTAAAGGCGAGTGGGCCCGCACGGCCAGCCAGGGGGACTCTGTACACAGAGCAGGGGCTTCCCTTTGCCAGGAGCTGCAAGAAGTCCCAGAAGGAAAGAACCAGACGGGAGGACAAACAGGAATGTGAGGAAGACCGACCATGCTGGCGGAGCTGAGCGGGAAACAGGAAACAGCCCCGAGGGGCCTGTCTTTGCTGCTGCAGAAGCGCACGGTCACCCAGGAGACCAGCAGGAGTAGGAAAGCCCCCCATGTGGGTACCCCGCAGCCTCGTCTCTCCGGGGGCCAGGGGTGTCACTGGGACGTCGCACCCGGGGAAAGTGGGAGACCCCCGGACGCCGGTGACGCTATGCTAGCCCTGAGTGCCCGTCCCCTCCACACATGGGCAGTCAGTGCACAGCAAGGGCCTGCCCTGTTCCCCTGAGTGACCTGCTCCTTCTCCACCGCGCTAATGATCTTGTCGTCGTCCTGACGGGTGAGGGGACAGCCCTTCACCTCTGGGGCTCTTTTCAGCTCTGACGCTCGTTCTGCGACTTGCTTGAGACAAACCTTACACGGGGCCCGGACGGACCAGGTCTGGGTTTATTTGCCCACAGATAAAATGCCAAACCACCAACGCAGGCGGCTGCAGCCACGGGGTCGGCCCCGTGTGGGCTGCCCCGCGGACCCTGCGGCCCTCCGCCAGCTGCCGGCCTCCCCGTGTGCCCGGCCCAGTACCCCACGGGCAGCGTAGGCACCACAGGGGGACAGCAATCAAGCAGGGTTAGGTCTGTGTTTGAAGACAAACTGCAGGAGGGATACCACAAATGAGAATAAAATTGGCACCCAGGGAACATTTTTATAAGGTCACAGGCTCCTGGCCGGCTCCGAAACACCCCCTCCTCCGTGCAGGAGGGGCCTGCGCATGAGCCAGGGCTTCAGGACCTCCTCCTGCTCCCAACCACCGACCGGAGGTGGCTCTGGGACGCGGCCCAGGAGCAGAAGTACACAGCGGTTTTCAGCTCAGAATTTCAGAATATCCATTATCCACACCGGCACAGCCACTGTGGGACACAGTGCGGGGTTTCCTCAGAAAACCCAAAAGTGGAGCTGCCGTAGGACTCAGCGATCCCACTGCTGGGAATACGTCCCAAGGAACCCGAAACACCCATCAGAAAGAACATGAGCCCCCCTACGTGCACAGTAGCGCTATTTCCCATCGCCGAGATCTGGAAGCAGCCCGAGTGCCTGTCTGTGGCCAAGTGCGTAGAACAGCTGCGGTACCTGCACACCACGGAGTACTAGGCAGTCGTAAGAAAGAGGGAACTCTTGCCCTGTACAAAAGCACGGATGGACCTGGAGGCTATTATGCTCAGTGAAATCAGCCGGTCAGAGAAAGACACGTACCAAATGCTCTCACTCCTATGTGGGATCTAATACACAAAATAACCTGGCAAAATAAAAGCAGAGGCCTGGGTACACGGAACCGACGGACAGCTGGCAGAGGTGGGGGGTGGGGAGCGGACTGGGAGAAATTAGCCACAGAACACATCTGCACACATGCACGGCCCACAGACACAGACGACGATGTGGTGAAGGCCCGGGGGAGGCGGGGCTGAGTGGGGGGGGGGGGCGGGGTCGGGTGACACGGGGCACAGCTGCACCAGGCAGCCTCAGGAGGTCTGGAGGGGCAGACGAACCCCAGGGCTGGAGGGGATTCAAGGCCAGTGACCACGGCAGGAGCAAATCCAAACAAGGAACCTGCTAGGTTTTTGTTGTTTGTTTCTGAGCTGCCAAGAACCCAATCCGCTCTGGGGGTCGGGGGGCTCGTTACAGATGGAGGGGAAGGAAGGAAAATGCTGGACGTGAGGCCAAAGCCAGGGCGGCAGAAACTTCTAGATCAGCTGCGGCTGCAGCGGGGAGTCTGGGACAAAACACAGCGGTTGTTTTTCAAGGCAGGAAAAATAAAAGCCTGCTTCTCACATCCCGGGAATGGGGTTAAAAGCCGTCACCTCTTAGGAGGCCCTGGTCACTGAGATGTCCTCGTGGGCAGGATGTCCCGTCCTCTGCCCTTCTGCTCCCTGCTGGGATCTTTATTTTTCGCCGAAAAAGCCCGGAAGATCTGGGGGGACATTCCTAGAGCCGGAGGCCCCTTAGCATCGCCAGGCTTTTCGTTTTCACTCGCGGTCACCCATGTTCCGGAACCTTCTGGGCCACCTATTTCTGCCCTTTGTACCCATGAGGTCCTGGGGACATGCCCCCCCCCCCCCAATCGCAAAGCATGGCACTCCAGGCCCCAGGTCCTTGCGTCCAGCGTGAGCGGCCTCAGACTGCCCCGGACCACCAGGGGGCTGCCAGTCCCTAAGACCCGCTGTGACCTGAGGCAGGAGGTCCGTGGAGAAGAAGAGCCGCCTGCCCAGACCCCGTCCTGCGGAGGCCGTGGGACAGACATCAGGAGCCCTCTGTGATTCGAGTGGCCACAGCATTGTGGGGCGTGCACCCCGGAAATATGACGAATGGAAGAGTTTGCACTGCAGCCGCCTGGGGCTGCCACAGGGGCCAGCGGAACCCGGGCATCCCACGGGGGGAACACGTCGCACACGCCAGCAGGAGGAAGAAAGAGAAACACCTGGATATGTAGGGATAAACAAGGCCTGGAGCAGAACATACGATCTAAGCGGGGTCCCTGCGTGTGAGAACGAGAGGAGATGCCCCCTCCTGGCTGGTGTGGGAGGGGCCCGGTTCCCCGAGCCTCCCCAACAGATGACACGGATCACGGCCCGTTTACCGTGCACTTAAAATCGGTGATCGCAGGTGTGCAATTGTGTGCAAACGAGATCTCAATAAAGCCGACCAAAAAGTGACCGGGCAACCACCACCCAACCCTCCCACCAGGGAGAAGAAGGGGAAACAGAGGCCCGCTGACGGCTGCGTCACTGAGCTGGGGGGCTGGGTGTGCTCTTCCGCCCAGCGCAGGGGGAGTTTTCAGGAAGCAGTGGGGCCGTAGGCCATCATTACCTCTTACCCTCTAGCAAAATCCTTCAGGTTCAAGTGCTCTCTTCACGCCAAAGCACCAGCTCACCCACGGGACAGGGCACGCGCGCCCCTTCCTCCCCTGCCCGGGATTTGAAAGGCCGGCGGGTCGCCTTCCAGAGCCCTGTTAACACGCACGGCTGCTACGCACTCGAAGGAATGTCTGTTGAACATTGAAAGCCCACCTTCTCCCAAAGGTGAGTCCCCCACCCCTCCCCGCCCCCAGTGTGAGCTGCCAACCCCCCGAGGCCAATCCTTTGGGTCAAGGCAGGCTTTAACAGGTCACCAGGGGGGAGAGAGCGCATCACACCAATCCCTCCTCCGATTGGCTAATTACTGGCTGGCTCGTCATGGAAGGAACTCTGCGGCCCAGGAGAGAGACATTAGAAGAGAGATCTGATGGGGTGGGGATGCTTGGGGAAGGCTACTTCGGGGAGCTGCAGAGTGGGGACCCCTGACCTCAGACAGGGCCCACGGAGTGGGGAAGGGGGTGCCCGGCGTCACATGGGGGCCAGTATGGCCACAACCCCCCTCACCTCTCCATATGCCACCCCTGCCCTCCAGCCCGGGGGGGGGGTAGTGTGGGCTCACTGGGCACCAGGGACACGGTGGCTGTGTACAGGGGTGAAGAACGTCTCCCGCAGCCAGTTGATCTCCTTGGAGGTCAGCCTGACACCCTCACTCCCCAGCACCCCAGACTTGGTCACGGTGGAGTCCTCAAGACCCTGAAGCCTCCAGGGTCAGAGACGGGACAACGTCCAGTTCATTCCACTAGTAAGTGCATTGCAGTACTCAAGTTAGATTTTTAATCCTCGTCCAAGGGTATGTTTTTTTAAAAACTGATTTTAGAGAGAACGGGAGGGTCGGGGAGCAGACATCGATGTGAGAAAGAAACATTGATTGGGTGTCTCCTGTACGTGCCCCGGCCGGGAATCGAACCTGCAGCCTTTTGGTGTTTGGGCTGATGCTCCAAGCAACTGAGCCATCTGGCCAGGACCGTACTCCTCTAGTTTTCTGACAGATAAGGCGGCTGGCAGCACTTAGTCAGGAGGACTCCGGGGTAACCAGAGCACCCAGACATTAAGGATTATTAAAAAACACTCTTTGAGTTTTTTTTTTTTTTTTGCAATTGTACAATGATTTCTTTATCTTCCTCCATAAGTGAAATTAGAAGCTGATTTGGGGGGAAACGGCCAGACTCGGTGCCGAGGGGGCCCTGGGGGAGGAGGGCCCGGTATCTGCTTCTCAGATAAATGAGGAGAGGGAAAGGGCGCCTCCAGCCCCATCCACTCTGAGTCTCCGTCCTGCAAAGTGGGGGCTCAGTGGCCGGGAACCCGGGAGGTCGCCAGGCACAGGGTTTGTTTTTTTTTTTGGGGGGGGGGGCAGGAGGTGCTGGAGTGGGTGAGGTGGGCCACACTCTAAACACCTGGGGCCCCTGCCCCCTGACGGAAGGGTTCCGTCCCCATCCTTGTCCGTCACGCAGGGATTCGGAAGGGCAGGGAGGGGAAGAGGGAAAACACTTGCAGGTAGGAGCGGGGCCTCGCTGCTGCCCCAGGCTCGGCAGGCCTCTGAACGCGCCTCCCTGTCCTGGGGGTGCAGCTCGCCGCATAGGTGCCCCGTGCCCTCTCCTGGAAGCCAGGAGGAGGTGGTGTCCTCCTGGGGACAGCCACCAGGGTCTGGCAAGGCCTGCAGGGGCATCCTGACACTGTCCCAAGGGACCTAGAACAGAGAGGTTCCCAGGCCTCCATCCCAGGCACTTCAAGCCCCTCCTGCCCCCAGCCCCCAGACCTGCTTGGAACACGCCCCTCCACCCCCCAGCCCCCGGACCCATCCTCCGTGCCAGGTGTCCCCTGGATTTGTGCTGGATTCCAGGCTCTGTGGTTTGAGCAGATACATGTGGGATGACTCAGAGCGAGTGGGCGGTAACAGATGCGTGCCACCAGCTCCGAGCCAGGCCTGGCGGTTCTGGGGCAATGCCTGGCTGGGGTCTTGGCCCAACATGAAGGGCACACCCCACCAGGGGCCAGAAGGCTCTGCGCTGCTGAGCAGAAAACCTGTTCGAAACAGAGGCATCCCAGCGCAGCCTCCGTCCTCTGCCCCTCCAGCCCCGTGTCAGCCCAGCACCAAGGGCAGGGTCCCCAGGAAGCCCCGGAGGGTGTGGCAGAGGTCTCTCCAGCCTCTCTCAAAGGGGGTTGGGGGGTGCTGCCCTGCCCCAGCCGGAGGGGGCTGCGCGGGGCTGTGGTACCAGAAGCTTCATTTCCCCTCAAAACACGTCCCTCCTGCTCGCTCCTACGATGCAGCGCCTGCCGGGACACAGCCAGCCAGCCTCCTCCCGCCCACTCCCGACTCTGACACAGGACAGGTCCCCAGGGGCTGGGCCGGTCAGCGCTCCTAAGGTGGGGAGCGGGATCCAGAACACCAGCCTTTCTAGAAGCCTTGAATCCTGCCAAGGCCGGGGAGGGACAGGTGATGGTCAGCCTGAATTCTGGGTAAGTGATAATCACCCTTCCGACCCCCACCGGTGAGAACATTCCCTACGATGTCTTCGCACGTCTCGGCGCCGGATGAGCCGTGCGGGGGGCAGGGTTCAACGCTGGGTGGCTGTGGTCACCCCGGAGCTGCGGGACGTGTCCCAGGCCGGCGTCCCTGTCACCCAGAGTGAGCCTCTGCCTTAATATACTATTCCGCATGTGGTTCATGGACGGTTCTGCTTGTGGGTCCTGGTCACTGGAGGGCTGGGCACCTGTCCCTTCCCTACGTGAGGGTCACGTGCTGTCAATTTCCTCATGACCCCTTCCCGAACCCAGGTCACCCTTCTCCGTGGAGGTCTCAGAGCACCTGGGAGGCTCCCCGGCATCAGCCCCAATTTTACTACGGCGTCCCCGCCACGAAAACGCGACTTAGCGGGCGCGGCCTGCCAACCAAGAGCGTCTGTGTGTTAAGGTCAAAAAACGCACACCGTTCGGGTTACCAGCAAAGAGAAAGCTGCGGGATCCCCCAAAGCCCAGTGTTCCAGCTCATGGCCTGAGCCCCTGGCTCCCTGTCCAGCTCTCTCCCCAAGGAGCCGTAAAGTCAGGGGAGAAGCTCGGCCCTGACTCCCGGCCCTCTGCCCTCCCACCGGGGCTGCCTGGGACGAGGCACAGATGGTGGGGCTGGCTGGGCTCCCCCGCCCCGCGGGCGTCTGCTCCCTTATTTACTGAATCCGCACCGCGGAGCTCCGACTCGGGGGTGACTAACGAGCTGAGCCATCATTACCAGGCAGATGGCAGACTCCCTTAAAAGCAGACATGGAACAACACAATGCCACCCCAGAGCCGCCTGCAAAGGGAAATCAAAACAAAAACCCAAGCCTGCCTTTGCTTCTCGCCCCTTCTCCCCACCTCCCTGCGCTGTACCTTTGGGCGCAGGAGGCCAATGGAAACCAGCAAAGGGCTTTGGGGTCCAAGGAAGATGATACACATAGGCCACTGTGACCTTCAGGAGACATCTCAGCAGGAGCGCCGCTGTGAGACAGCAGAGAACCCACCGGAGAGCAAGCCGGGCCCGCAAAGGATAGGTGGGTGCGGCGGGGGGGTGGGTGGGGGCGCTGACCTGGCTGCCACCGAAGACAGACAGAGAACTGGCTGCCCTGGAGGAGCCAGGGAACTATACGGACCCCACGGAACCCACAGCCCCCTGCCTCGACTTCCTCAGCAATAATCAAAGGGATGAGACCACAGAATCCCACAGTACAAGAGGCAGGACTAGCACCCGCTTTGAGGAGCGGTCTCCTGGGCTCTGCCGTGGGGTGCTCCACCACCTGACCGCTCACCGGCAAGGAGGCCCTGTTTACTGAGCATCTATTATGTGCCAGGAAGTGGCCCTTGGTCACCTGGCCTTTACCCCACCCCTGTGAGGCCTCACTGTCATCTCGGAAAGATGAGATCCTTTGCCCATGGCCCCCAGATGGTAAAGGCATAGGGTGCAGACTCACACCCGAGTCTGACACCCACGCCCAGGGCCGAGGGGGCATCGCCGGCTTCCTGGGCATCAGGTGACTGGACTGGATTGTTCCCATAACTGGGATCTTAATACCTGAGGTCGGAGCCCTACATTCTGTCATGAAACCACTTTGGGGTTCCAGGGCTTACGTCACGCTCACGGGAGAGGTTTCCTCCAGGCAGACAGAAGGTTTGCTGGGGAGCCCGCAGAATTCAGGGGGCACACTGTCCGCCCCGGGTGTCAGGGTGCTGAGACTTCAGGGCTGGAGCGGGAGGGGAGGCGGGAAGCCTTCAAGAAGCCGCGGGCTTGTAGGTCCTGCCTAGAATTCTTGCTAAGCCGCCGTGCCAGGGGGACAGCTAGGGGCCAGTCTGTACCCCCAGACGTTCGTCACATGCCCATACGGGGCAGTGGGAGGGGTGGCTGGAATGCGGAGCCCGAGTCCGAACCCTAGTTTGCCATTTCCCGTCTCTGCAGCCTTGGTTCAGGGAGCCTCAATATCCTCACGGGTAAACTGAAGCAACCCCCACCCCACCCCAGGGTTGCCATGGGAATGAAAGTAATGAACATCCATGAAAATGTCAGACATGGTGCCTGGTGCCTACTACATGGTCAATAAATATCTACCAAAACAGAAACAGCTGATAGTTTATAAGGTGAAACAAACCCTCCTAACACACAAAAACCTGACCACAGGGAGAAACCAATGGAATCCATCTGAGAAATAACTGAACATAGCCTAATAAGATCAAAGGTGCATAGGCATTAACCCACATGAGCCTACAGGCTGAGTTTGAGGGAATGCAGGAAGGGAGGGGTAAGACTGGTCTACGTGGACCCCTTGTGGGAGGGGAGACTGGGCTACTTTCAAGGAAAAATAAGGTCTGGCCCTGGCCGGGTGGCTCAGTTGATTGGAGCGTCGTCCTATAAACCAGAAGGTTACGGGTTCGATTCCCGCTCAGGGCACATGTCTAGGTTGTGGGTTCAATCCCTAGTTGGGGTGCGTATGGGAGGCAACCGATTGATGCTTCTCTCTCACACGGATGTTTCTCTCTCTTTCTCTCTCTCGCAAGTCAATAAACACATCTTTAAGTGAGGGTTTAAAGAAAGAAAGAACTAAACTATAGTTTGAAGGGGAGTCATCAGGGGGTTGGGAAAACCCAAGAAGGATTCCATTATAGTTAACAGCTGAGCTGAGGTGAGAACCCCAGATTAGCACCTCCCCGTCCAGGGATCCCTGGTTGTGCAGCAACACCAGCTGGGAGGTCAGGGGCAAGCGTCCTGCAGAGGTTGGAGAGGTCAGTACTTGGCACACAGGACTCCGGAGTCTGCTGCGGTAGAGAGTTGGTTTTCATGCCGGCCTGGGGCCCACCCACGGTCCTCCGTCTGCCCCCATCATCCCCACCCCGTCCCTCTCTTCCCACTCCTGCCCTGGGACTTCAGGGGGGGCGAGAGGGGGAAGCGCCTCAATATCCTGGATTATCAACGACCTTCGCTGAGTGAATTTAGCCCGCCATTCCCTCGTCTATAGAAAAGGAGGCTACACCTGTCTTGGAGGCCTAATGTGGGCTAAAAACAGAAAAACAAATACAAAAAAAAACAAAAAACCCCACATAAAAACCCCACATCGCACTGACCTAGCCCTCGGAATTTTCCACGCAAACTGGGGACGCAGCTGGGGAGGCGTGAAGCTCTGGGCCCTCGTGGCCGTGTTTCCCGCCTCGCTGGGTCCGTGGGCCGCCTGGGCTGCTACGAGCCAGAAGCAGCCGGGCCCTGGGGTCCGGAGCCCCCGGGTGCTGGTGACCACCACTGCACCGGTTTCTCATGTTCCGAGGGGGCTCCGTGGGCGGACCCCCCCCTCTTGCCCCCCCTCCCCCCGTGCCCACACTTCTCTTCCTTAGTTCTCATAACAGCCCCTGAGAGGCCCCTCCGTTTAAGTTTTGGGGTCTCCCCTGCACTCAGTCATAAGCCTCCCGGCAGCGCCATTCTGAGTGGGCGCGCGAGCGCGCGCACACACACACACACACACACACACACACACGTGCCTCCCCGACCCCGGGACTCAGATTCCAGCAGTCACGCACCCAAGCCCAGGCTCTGTCACTTAGCCCCTGGCTTAGGAAGGGGACGGAGGGCAAACCACCCCCACACACACACAGCGAGGTGGCTTGCTCAGAGTCAGCGGAGGGAGGCGGAGGCGCTGTGTCCAGTCCTGTCCAGTCTCGTCCACAGTCCAGGCTTCTGGTCCCAGCCCCTCCCCCTGCTCCCATCAGAGGACAGACAGACAAGACGGGGAGGCCGTCTCCCACCCCCTCTGCTCCCCGCCCCCCGTTCTCCAATGTGCGCTCCCACAAGCTCAAAGCAACAAGTGCACGTCCTGGAGCTCGCCCTCCTCCGGCCGGAGACCAGCGCGTCCTCCATGTGGCCGAGAGCTTCCGAGGGACAGCCCGGGCCATGCCCAAGGGCCCCCTCATCGTCCCCGTTCGTTCGGATGGGGACACGTTTTACAGAGGATGACTCAGGGGAAGGGAGAGGAAAGGCAGCGACTGTCGCCTCTGCTGAGGCTTCGGCGAGGGAAGGCGCAGCCAGGGTCGCGAGGCGGGGCTCCCCGCACTTGGGGTGGGGGGAAGGGTTGCCGCTGCGGCGCCCAGCAGCGTGGGGACAGGGACAGGGACAGGGCTGGAGACAGAGCGGAGAGGAACACGCCCCCGCGCACAGGTACCACCTCCACGAGTTCCTCTCTTTAAACCCCCTTGAAAAGTTACGTAAGGGGAAACACCCCCGGCGCCGAGGTCCCAAAGGAACATTTGGTTCCCTCGAGGGTTCCTCGTTTAAGAAGCGGCCCCCGCAGAACCCGCAGCAGGTCCCCCTCCGTCGCGCCCACGGAGGGGCCGGAGCAGCCGGGAGGAAAGAGCCGCGCGCACACGCAGCACCCCCGCTCCGCAAGGTCCGCTTACTCAGCCCCAGCGGGTCCCGGAGGCTCCTCTCCCAGCGCCGGCGCCACTCGAAGTGCCGGCTTCGGGGACACACACGCAGCGCTCCCCGCTCTGGAAAGCCCCGCGGCCTCGCTCGCTGCGAAGCTCCATGCGAGCAGGGCCGGCCCGGCCCCCGTCAGCCCAGGCACGTTCTGGGGCTCGGCGGCTCCCCGCGCTGCTGACGCGCGTCTGCAACAGATGGGGGCCCGGGCTGCGCGCGGCGTGCGGGCGGCAGACAGCGCGAGCCGGCCGGAGAGGCGCAGGGGACAGCCGCGCTGGCCCGGCCGCTGTGCGCGCCCCACGCAGGCAGAGCCCGGCAGCAGCCCGCACGCACGGGCTGCACGCTGTCATTACCATCTGTGTCGGGGCCGCCGGGGAGGCACCTCCTTACTCCACAGGCAAGTCTGCAGGGAGGGAGGGCTGGGCCAGGTCTTTTAAAAAGACAGGCAGCGGGGTGCGCGCAGGCAGGGGAGGCGGAGGATGAAGCAGCTGACGGCCAGCCCAGCGCCCTGCCCTGTGCCCTCCCTTCAGGCCAAGGCCATGTAGCCTCTGGGAACCTGGACTCCCTGGGGACCCCTGACCTTGGAATAGAGAGAAAGGCGTTTTCTCTCCGGCAGGCACAATGATGGCTAAGGCTGTCCTAAACGCTCTGCGAGGGAACCGGCTTCGACCCTGAGCAGACTACCTATAAGCATCCCGAGGGCAGCCCTGCTTTCTGTAACTCTGACATCCGGGCCCTGCTGACTCCCGAGGGGCTGCGGTTCCCAGGGCCAGCCAGGCCCTGGACAGTCAACTGCTCCCCTGGAACACGCCCCCCCCATGTGCAAACCAGCCGATCCAGAGGCCGCACCCCTCCCCTCCACTGTCTGCCCTCACGCCCTGGGCCACTATCCCTTGCCCTGATCACCCGAGGGTAGGTCCCAGACTGCCAGGGACAGTCCCTGCACCCAGACCCCAGAGATCACTCACACTCCAGCTGGAAGCCTGCTCCCCCGCCGCACCCAGTCCTTCCAGAGGGACCGCAGTGCAGGCCCTCGGCCACACCCTCCCGCGGCCCCTCCGCCTCCGGGCCCACCCTGGTGCTGCCCCCAGGGCCCCGCACAGCCTGCCGAGCCTCTGTTTCCAGGCTCTGTGAGCAGCGAACTCCCCTCTCCGGACAGCCACTCTGGCACCTGCGTGTCTTCCTGCGCCCGATTAAAGCGCATCCCAGGTAAGCCCTTCACGCCCTGCCCTACGGGGTGCAAGCTGGTTGGGAAGAAATGGGTCTGAGTCATTAGGAGACGATGAGGGTCCCCCTCTCAGAACCCTGCAACATCCGCTATTAAACTGTGCTAATAATTCCACCTTCCCAGTGAGAGGAGTGGCTTCAGACGCTGAGGGACCGTTGTGGGGGGTGGTCACGCGAGGCAGGTCTTCTTCGAAGCATCTGTCCTCCGATTCTCTGACATGACTTCGCCGGCAAATCTGAGGTTCAGGGGAGGGTGACGATCAGGAAAGGCAGCAAGGTGGCTGTGGACGAGGCGCGTGGGGGCTTCGTGGAGGTGGCCAAAGGCCCTTGTATGGCAATCCACCAAGGTCAGGGTCAGAAAGGCACCTGAGAAAGAATCGGGGGCTCTGGGAAACGTCTCACGAGGTCGGGAGCCTGTGGCTTTCTTAAGGTGACTTTCAGCCCAGGCAGGTCCGGGTCAGTCACTGTCCCCACAGTGGTCCATTCTGAGACGGGAGGGGAAGCAGGGGCAGAGCCTGGTGGCAACACCTCTCTGCGCACCAGGTCGTGGCTCCACCCAGCTGATGGCCCCCAAAAGTCGCCTGGTGCTGAGATGCTATTTCCCTGCTGGGAGGATGAGCCACACATCCCCTGAGGTGCCTCCGGGTCCTCTCAGACCCGACACGGACACCCAGTGTCAACAGCCCTCGTCCAAGTCCCAGCTCCGTCACGTCTCTGCCCTGGTGGCTCTTTTGGGAAAAGGATCTGAGTGAAGACACTTGTTTCGGGCATCTCCCCAGGGCTGCTGTGGGGAGAGCGGACGAGCGAGCATTCGGACAAAAATAAGCCCCAGCTTGGGACGTGCGGGACTATCCCGGAACCCGATGGCAGCGCCGGCAGAAACTCACGGCTTGGGTACCGTCTGGGGATGAGCAAGGGGCCCCACCCTGCGGGCAGCCCCCGGGGCGCGGGTATGAGTGTCCGCCAGAGACCCGGCCAATCAAAATATTTTGTCCTGCTGGTTCTGGCAGGAGCCTCGCCGGGTTAGCTGGGCTGGTTATTTATGCGCGCTTTATTCCAAAGCACACAAACAGGCCTGCAGAAGAGCGGGGAATGCCAGGAAAACAGGCTCCACCATCCAGAGTGTTCATCAGAGGTTTGCTATACTCGGAGGCCAGCGCCTGGAAATGACGGATGGGGTGTGAGTGGCGTCCGCGGGGCCGGGGGCCAGCGAGCTCACGGTGCGGGTACCTGGTAGGATTCGTCGGAGACGGAGCAGTGCCAACAGCTCTGCTCCGGCGTCCAAGCTCCCAACCACGAATACGGTTATTGTCTCCCCTGCATTGACTGGCAGTTCCAAAATCGCCACCGCACCCCCAGGGCCCTGCTTCTTCTTCAGGCTCTGAGCCATTCCCCCCGCTCTTCTTGGAGCGTGTCGGTTGGCCCCCTGGAAGGAGAAGCCCCAACGGATCGGGGGGCAGTAGGGAAGCCGGGCGCGTTGCTGGTCGGCCTACAGGTCTCGGGGAAGTTCCTGCCTGTGGCACATGCCTCTGATCCACCTCCCAGCCCCCAATGTCCCCCCCACTCATTAATCTCCCTAAACATCGCTTTCTGGGTATTACTCTCAGCAAAGCCAAACACCAGCTCCGGGCTACCCGCGGCACAAGCCCAAGCTCTTCCGTGCGGTACGCCAGGCCCCGCGAGCCTGGCCACAGCCGTCCAACCTTCCAGCCTCTAGGGCTGGCTGGAAGCTGTCACCCAGGGTCCTCCTGGGTCCCCGCCACCCCCAGTCGGCTTCCCTGCCATCGGTGGGTGGTGGCCCTGCCTCTGTCCTGGAACTGATTTTTTTTTTAGCGTTTTTCTTAGTGCTGGGCACTGACATGGGCCATCCCAACCTGCGCAAGAGGGACACTGGTAAAACATGACCTATTTTACCATCAAGAACAACGCGGCTCGGACAGGCTGAGTCTCGGGGACCCTTGGTCCTTGCTGGTCTAACCGGGTCACACGCCCATCCCTTCCCTTTACTGACGTTGGCTATGTGTCTCTTCCGGTCCGTCCGCAGCACAGGCTTACATTTATTACTCGCGTAATTAAAACTCAGGGGAAGATGTTCACAGTCTAGAGGTTGGTCATCGCCCTTTGAGGGGGTCCACGACACCGGAAATCGGAAGCGCAAACGAAGGCTTTGCACAGAGGCAGCCTCGGCAGCGCCGGGGAAGGGCCGGCGGTGGCGCGCGCGCCCACGGGGGTCACAGCCCGCGGTGCTCTGACGGGGTCCTGCGAACCACGTGAATCCAAGCAGTGACTGCAAGAACCGCAGGTGACCTCGGCTGGCTGAGTGACACCAGAGACTAGAAGCACGCGTCACACAGGAGCCAAAGAGGACCCCACCCCCGCCCGTGCGACACACTGAGCAGCCCAGGAATCAGCACAGCCCTCGGCCCAGCCCCCTGCCACCTTCCGCCACGAGCCCCGAAGTCGAACGCTGCGTGTCAAGTGCGTCCCTGGGACACACTGTGGGTGGGCGGTCGCAGCCCTAACAGCCGGGGCACCCACAGCCCACGTGCAAACATGCAGACTGAGCGCGGCGGCCCCGTGAAGCCTTCACTCTCCCCCTTTTCGTGGGGGGCGCAGGGCCAGCGCACGGGAAAGCCAGGGGCCGGGGTCGCGGAGCTGGCGAGACCCTGAAACCAGAGAGGCCCCCCGGGCCCACTGCCCAGCCTTGGCTGCCGTGAGGGCACCCACACTTTACTTGGAAGCTGCGGAGCCTACAGAGGGGGCACAGGCCGGCACTGGCCTGGCTCTGGCTTGGCCACCCATTGGGAACAGCATCCGAGATGCGCTGGGTCCGGCAGGGAGGCTGGTGGTGTGGCCTTGACCCGGGGACCTCGTGCCTACAAACGGCTTGAGGCCAGCGTTCCTGCATCTGAGGACGGCACACCACCTGCTGGGACACCCCAGCTGGGGATGCACCTGCCGAGGCGGCTGCTGGGCACCTGAGCATCCTTACGGAAATCTACGCCACGGGGACTGCTCGGCAGCTCGAGAATGACAGCGCTCCTTGTCACTGGAGAACCGATGGGCGTGCGAGGGTCGTGCTGGCTTGGGAGGGCCACACCGGCGGCAGCCCCCTGAATAAACCAGCCGGAGCATTGGCAGGCTGGCTGTCCACCCACCTGCCGCCCTGGAGGCCGGACGCCTTCCGGTCCTGCCTCCCTGCTCTGCCCCAGGGGACCTGCAGGTGGGGTCTGCTTCCAGGTGGGCTGTCCTGCTCAGAGCACACGGGGGTAGCCGTGAGACCTCTGAGCTTTAAGAACCGGCTGCGGCTGCGGCCTAAAATCATCTCCCAGTGACTGGTGACCTCTGGCCTAAGACTGCCTTTCATGCTCACGTACCACCTGGTACCGAGGGGGGCGTGGGGGGACACACAGCCTCACCCACCTGCAGCACAGGGGGCGCTGAGTGTCCCACAGCACCCACAGGTCTGCTGAAGAGCCAGACTGGCTTCGCTTCGTCGGCCTCCCAGCCACTGACGGGACACCCCCTCCAGGTAGAAGGAGTGTTCCCAGAACTCCCGGGAGGCCAAGAGGCTGGCATGGCTGAGACCCCATGCCCTGGTTTCAATGGACGGGAACCAAAACCCAACCCACCCGCCGAAGGGGAGCAGCGTCTGCGCCTTCCACGGCCACGTTCACGACTCTCCAAGGCCTCAGCCCTGACCGCGGCACCGGGTCCTGAGCCCTGCATCCGGAGCAGTGCCGTGTGCACTGACCGACACCAAAAACAACGCCCGTAAGCTTGCAGTTCTGACTTCTCATAGTTATATTTTAGGGGCCACGGTTGTTGCTTCTCAGATTCAGCACTGAGTTGCGTCATTTGCATTCGGACACGTCACCCGCCTATCACGGAGCTACGGCCATCCGACGACCCAGCGCGTGTATAAGCTCTCAGTCACGCGCGACGAACTGGGAAGTGACTTGCCCGAGGCCACACCGCTGGGTGCGCGGAGGGCCGCGACTAGGCCCCGGGTGCTCTTGCCTTGACTCCCGCATCTGCTGGCCAGCAGCCGGGCCTGTTCGCATGGCCCTGCCGTGACCTCTGCCCTAACTTCAGTCCGGACCAGCCCCGGGCGTGCGGGCTGCAGAGAGCGGAGGACAGAGGGAAGGACGTGCCCTGCGTGCCGGCAGCCCGGCAGTGAGCACAGGAAGGGGCGCGAACGGCTGGGGTGAAGGAGCCACGCACGCGCTCAGGTCTGGCCTCAGCCCCCTGGGGTCTTCTTTGCACGCACCCCCGCCCTGCCAGTGACAAAGGCCGGTGACGAAGGCTCTCCTGCGCCCCCCAGCACGGGGTCCTGTGGCTTCTGTCCTGGTAACTCGCAGGCCCACCTGGCGGCTCTGCAGGGGCACCCGCTGTTCTGGACGCCGCCCAGTCTCGAACGGAATGTCCCCTCCAGACTCACGGGCCAGCCAAGGAGAAAGCTCCTCAGATGAGAAGCAGGAGCCCCATCTCCTGGGAGGCAAGTGTCCCCAACTTCTGCAGGAAGAGTCTGGCATGTGGGAAGTCCCCGTGTTCATTAAAACAAGACAGGCCACTCCCCTAACCCCTGGCCCCCCTCCGTGGCCACCTTAGCTCCTGCTCTCTCTCTCAGCGGTCCCTCTCCTAATGACAAATATTCATGGGACTTCCAACCTGGGACCCTACAGCAACAGAAGACAGAGACCCCCAACCTGGGGCACTTCAGTCCTGGCAGGGCGGGAAGTCATGAAGACAAGGGACAAGCAGGCTGAGGGTCAGTGCAGTACCTGGTGTGGCACGGGCAGCAGCCACTACCAAAGAAGTTTCCAGAAGGAAGTGGCTGCTCCACAAGAGAAGGTTGAAGTAAGAAGAAGAGGGTCCTCTTTTAGAAAGGCTGGAGGGTGCGGTGAGCAGGTGTGTGCCTACGGGGTCCTCGCCTTTTGTGAGGCTCCCCGGTGTATACATGCTGTCCCCCAGGGCTCTGGACAGGCCACCAGGGCTCTGGAAGGTTCCAGAAAGCTCACAGCACTAGATCTCCCATTTAAGCCACCAGCCAGGCTTGGCTCACCCACAGCCGAGGGCTGCTGGGCTGCACTTGGCTGGTCCCAGGCAGATGCTCCAGTCCTGAGACCTGTGACCTAAATCGCCCCAAGGCACCGCCGGACGGAAGGTTCTGGGCCACCCGGGCGGCAGAGGCCCAGGCTGTTGCCACGCGCCAGGCTTCCCGATTTAACTGAAACCCACGCAGACCACACGGGGGCACGGGCCAATGCTGTTCCCCCAGACTGCCAGCTGTCCCCACGCCCCGAGGCAGGTCCTCTCCCAGACAAACCGGCCTCCGCACCTGAGCGAAGGGCAAACAAAGGTCGTCACTCGCCCTTTTAAACTGAGGCTACTTTTCTGCGGGTTCGAAGTCCAGCTTTGTCACTTGCACCCGCGGCGACCTTGGGTAAGTCACTGCACCGCTCTCTGCCCCTGTTTCCCCATCTGTAAAATGGGGTCGACGATAAGTACACCTCTCTGGCCGGGTGGCTCCGTTAGAGCAGCACCTACCTATACACCCACTTCCGGTCAGGCTGTGTACAGGAGGCGACCGATAGAAGTCTCTCTCTTTCTTTTCCTTTCTCTCCCTCCCTCCCCTCCTCACCTCCTCTCGCTCTAAAATCAATAAACATGTCCTCAATGAGGATTAAAATAATAACAACTACATATGCCACAGGATTGCTGTGATGATTAAATCGTGTGTGTGTGTGTGTGTGTGTGTGCGCAGAGGCACACGCATGCTCACATGTACCCATATCATTCTGAACACACAGAGCATGCTGCCCGGCACTCGGGCACAGGAAGTGTTAGCTCTGAGTCCCCGGAGGTGAATGTGGCTGGTGTCTATGGGAGCCAGCCAGCTGGGAGGTGATGCGCCCCATCTGAACGCCGTGTGGCCCAGGTGCTAAAGGGGCCCCCTCTGCGGCTCTCCTGCTGTGACAGCCCCCCCCACTGGAGGCAACCACAGGGACTCGGAACCTCCTGGCAGAGCAGGAACCAGTGGGGGGTGAACACCAGCAAACTCCAGAACACACACCCGCCCCGGCCTCTGGGCAGGGCTGGGGCTGGAGCAGAACCGGCGCCGAGGAAGCCCCTGGCCAGGGGTGAGGCGCATGGGAGGGGCCGCAGGGTCTGGGGAAGGCTTGGGTCACGCTTTCACCTCCTTTAAGCACCCTGACCGCTGTTTCGTGAACCTTCCTGGGTAAAGGCCCCGATGGAGGTAAAAAAGAGCAAGGCTGAACTGTGCGCCCCGTCCCCCAGACATGCTGGAATCCTAACCCCGTGAAACGGGAAAAGCCGGTGTCCCTGCGGCCTGTCACCTACCAGACCCAATAAGCAGAGACAGGGACTGAATCCTTATGGGCGCTTTATTCAGACGGTCGGCGAGCAGAGAAGACAGCGGGTTTGTACCCTAACAGAGCGTCTTAAATTCCATTATAAACGGACCCTTTTCATGAGCAGAAGAAAGTGCAGGTAAGGGGTTTGGAATCCAGGGAAAAAGTTCATCAGATAAAAGCTGCCGCGTTCTTCCAGCTGTGCCCTGGCTCAGATACCGTCTTGATGGCTTGCAGGCCTCCCGGGGCACACAGGTGGATCTGCTTATGGTCTCCTGGAGTCAAGGTGGGTCACACCTCCAGTCCCTGAAACAAGAGCTTTTTACATACATTGATTACAAAGCTGACTAGCTGTTACCTGAAACTAAAATTCTCCAACATCTGAGTCCCCCATCCCTAGCACCTCAGAACATGACCTTATTTGGAGACAGGGGCTTTACAGAGAGGTCAAGTCCAACCGGGATCCCTAGGCTGGGCCCTAACGCCAAGTGACAGGCGTCCTTGATTTGGACAGGGAGGCAGGGAGACCGGCCTGTGGAGAGACGGTGGCCGTCCACACCCAGGAGCAAGGCCTGAACGGGTCCTCCCGGCACCTCCGGACGGAGCGCGGCCCGCACTCTGACTCCAGACGTCTGACCCCAGAGCCATAACACAACGCACTCTGTCCCAGGCGCCCCACTCTGTGCTACCCTGTGACAGCAGCATCAGGAAACTAATACACTTGCTTTATTTTCACTTTCATTTTTAAAAAAAGCTTTATTAAGATGGAGTTCACACACCATACGATTCACCCGTTTATTTATTTTTATGACTATTTTTAAAATCTTCGCTTGATGATTCGTTTATTGATTTGAGAGACAAAAACATCGATGTGTTGCTCCCTTACTGATGCATCATTGTTTGATTCTTGTATGTGCCCTGACCGGGGATTGAACCTGCAACCTGGAGGTGCAGTCTCGGACTACCAGACTAGCAGGTGCCTCGTCTCCCCAAAAGCTTCACAACTCAGCAATGTCCAAGGACGGGGGGGGGGGGGGAGATGAGAAGAAATGGCCCCCTGGGTCTGTCACGCCTTCCTCAGCCTGACCCTGTGGTGTGCCACCAGGGCTGAGCCAGACGGGGGCCAGCGCACCCCCGTGCTGAGAGCGAGGAGGCAGGTCAAGTCCGCCTCTGCCTACATCTTGCTTCTAACGGCTCCTAACCTGGAGGGAACAGCAGGATCCCCAGATCTCTTCTGCAACATACAAACGCCCAGCTCCCCTCCAGAGCCCGAGTCAGAATCTCTGGGCTGAGAAGCGGGGTCACTGACATGCACCCTCATCCAGAACCACGGGATCACCCAGCACCTCGCTGTGAAGACGGCGAAGCAAGCAACAGAGAGGAGAGGACACGCTCACGGTCCCTCGGTGGTTCGTGGTGTAATTTATAGTCAACACAGCAGGGAAACGGGGCGCTGGGAGTTGAACGGTCCCAGACCGTGAGCCCCAAACCCAAATACAACACGGTGCCTTGGTTTTCTTCAACAGATTGTTTTATATCAGTCTCTGATTCCTAATACTTTGAGGGTATGTCTTGTGTCCTCAAGGAAATCTTAAAACAATGTTATGACGATCTTTCTGAAAATACTCTTAACCCTCAAGGTCTATGCCAGACACTCAGCGTGCGCGTCCCTCGGCGGGCCTCCATTCCACAAACACGTCCGGGACGTGTGTCCCGTGCCAGGTGACAAGGGCACACAGAGGAGGGGCAGAGCCTCTGCCCTCCAAGCAGGTGCTGGTTTCGGGGGAAGAGTTCGTTCCAGGCTGGCGCTTTGAAGTCTGAAGGCAGAGCCTGCTGTCGCAGGAGGCTCCCTGCCCCCCTGTTTCCGTCTGTGCCCCCCACCCCTTCGCCACCCACCCTCCCTGCTCGGGACTTGCTCACGTGTCCTTCCCCTAGAACCACGTGTTAGGTGGAGGGACACCCCGAATTACAGAGCCCGGGGCTCCGCCTCCAGGTCAGTCACCCCCCGCCCACACTTCCTGCCCCACCGAGACCTCCTTTTCTGCCCCAGCTGCCTCCGAAATCAATAGCCAAGCAACCCGGTCCTTCGCCAGGAAGTCGTTACAGTGACCAGCTGATCTCCATGTGCCCAGGCCCGTGCTGGTTCCAAACAGAAAGTGTCACGGTCCCAGAGGCCGCTGAGCCCCTCCCAAGCCCACACGGACAGCTGGCCAGCCTAACAGGGACTGGGCCTCTCCCACGGCCTGGCCCCGCGTCCCTCACCCCATCCGCCTGGACTCAGACGCACCTTGGCCTCCCAGCCCCGTCTCCCCCGACTTCCAGCCCCACTGCTTTCCCCCACTTCCTCTTCCCTTTTCCAGCTCTTTGGGACGAGAGGATGCTCCCTCCCACCTTTCCCTTCCTGTCTCTTTGTTTCATTAACGAGGTAAAAATCGACACTGAGCGCTGAATAAGAATGGAATCAGCGATTCCCGTTTATCTACTGTCAAGTGAAAACCAAAGCTTTAAAGTGAAATTAAACATGAATACCAGAGTCACCCCGTCCCGAATAAACTGAGGACGCTGAGAAGGCTCCTTTAGAATTTCTACGACATTCCCCATCCACCTCCTTCCCCTCTAATGAAACCCGCTTTTCACAAAACGCCGCTTCGGAGAGAAATAAAATGCCGTTACAGCTCCACTCTGCGTCCTGCTTTTTTAATCGCTGTACCCGCCCACACACTCATTCAGCGGAACGTCTTCCTAACGGGGCACACGGCCCGGACCACAGCCCCACAAGGTCCTGGTGGAGCCAAAGGCCACCTGACTTCCTCGCTGGCCAACAGAAATCAGGACCAGGAAATCTAAGCGGAAAAGCAGAAACCAGAAAAACAGAGAAAGCCGGCGAGAACAGAAGTCAGGCCTCCCATCTGGCTGCAAACTCCCCGCTCTCTCCCTGGGTGCGTGCGTACCACCGGGAGAATGAAAAACCCAGCAGCAGCAACAAGCCAATGGCCAGTCTCCCAGGCCCTCACTCGACTGGTTGAGGGGCATCTGGGCCTGGAAGTTTGGCCTCCTGGTGATCCCCACACACGGCCAAGGTTGAGAACCACGCGGCAGACGGAGAAAACAGAAAACAGGAGGCGGGGCAGGGTGCTCGTTTCCCAGAAAGAGAAACTAGACCAGGAGAAGCCCAGCGTTTCTGAACACACATTCCGATACACATTTCTTGAGACGGCCTTCGCTAAAACCCAGCTCCCCGTGGGTGCTCCAGAGGGACCACAGGGCACCCATGTTCCCTCCGGAGCAGATGTGACGACCCTGCCTCACCCTGCTTCCCTCCCCCTCCCCATCCAGGGGCACCACCCGGGTCCGCGCAAACCTGGAGCTCGAACAAGCCTCCAAACGAGCAGAAAGGAACAGCAGGCACATGAGCCGCGCCCACGCTGGCCCTGGAAGGGGTGCAAGTCCTCGTCCACGGGCGTCCCTGCTTTCGTGAGGAAGACCTGCATCTCCTTCCCATGGAGCCCTGAGACAGGTCCCGAGGGTCACAGCGGCAGGTTAGGGGTCCCGAGAGGATACTGGGGAGACGGTCCCTGAAAGCAGGGCCGCCGTGTGACTTATCTTTTGTGTATTCCTGACCTAGCACAGATCCTGATGAAGAGTGGGAGCTCAGCACGTATTTGTTGGAAGGGAGAATAAACAGTTTAAAGGATGAGCCCTGACCGGGTGGCCCAGTGGGTCAAAGCGTCGTCCCGATACGCCAAGGTTTCGGGTTCAATCCCCAGTCAGGACACACATGCAAGAGTCAACCAACGGATGCATAGAAAAGTGAAACAACAAATTGATGTGTCTCTATCTCAACAAATAAATACATTAGCCCTGGCCGGGTGGCCCAGGTGGTTGGAGCATCATCCCTGCACCAAAAGGCGGGAGGCTCAATCCCCGTCGGGGCACAGACCTGGGTTGCAGGTTGGTCCCTGGTTGGGGTGCATGTGGGAGGCAACCGATCAATGTTTCTCTCTCTCAAATCACTAAACACATCCTCAGGTAAGAATTAATAATAATAATAATAATAATAATGAAATAAAAATCAATAACTTTTTTGTTGTTGTTTTAAAAAGAAGGAGCAAAAAAGCCACTCTCACCCAGGAGACAAAGCTAGAAAGTCTGGTGAAGTGACCGTGAGAGAAAGGATGGCTTTTCTGCCGTCCTGGGAAACGTACAGATAGACAGCGTCCTTGTCTTACCCCATCCTCCCGTCCTCGCGCCCCGAAGGGCCTTTGGCCTCATCTAGGTATCTACAGGGGACTGCCAGTCTGCGAGTCTACTTGGCGTGTTCTGCCGTGTTCTGGTGTGTTCTGGGGATTCTTCGCTGGGGCACCACAGCATAGGCAACACAAGAAAAAATAGCTGAGTTGGACTCCATCAAAATAAAAACCTGCGTGCTTCAAAACACACCACCCAGCAAATGGAAGGGCCGCCCACAGAACAGAAGAAACTATCTGGGAGTCATTTTTCTGGGAAGGGACTCGTATCCAGAATGTAGAAAGAACTCAAACTCAGTGATAAAAAGACAATCCCATTTAAAAACAGGCAAAGGATATGAACAGACATCTCTACCAGGGGGATTTACAAATGGCCTAAAAGCATGTTTTAACAGAGGCTCCGCAACAGCAGTCACGAGGGGAAAGCAAATCAAAACCACGATGAGAGGCCACTCCACCCCCAAGAGGGCGGCTAAGAGGAACACACAGATAATACCAAGTGTTGACGAGGATGTGGGGGAGTGGGGGCCCTCCCACACTGCTGGTGGAAGGCAGAAATTACGGTAAGCCCACTTGGAAAACGCCATGGCAGCTCCCCAAAAGTTAAACACGGCATGACCAAAGCAGCAGCGTTTTATTCCTGGGTATAAAAACCCAAGAGAAATAAACACACATGTCCACACAGGAACAGGGACATGAATGTTCACAGCAGCATTATTCCTAGGAGCCCAAAGAAGCAGACAAAGCTGAGTCTCCTTTCATGGATGGATGGGTGGATAAGCAAAATGAGGTCTATTGGATGGAATACTATGCAGCGATAAAAAGGAACGAAGCACTGATACCTAACAGAACATGGGTGAACCTCGAAAACACTACGGGAAGTCAACCATTTTCAACCTTTTTCATCTCATGACGCACATGAACTAATTACTAAAATTCTGTGGCTCACCAAAAAATAAAATTTTTGCCACCCTGAAAAAAAATAGGGATGATTTTGATTCATTCCCACCAGCCAGCCATTGTTGGGTTGCGGGCTATTATTTTTAAATTAGACAATTTAAAGGAAGAGAAGTCAATGTCCCTGACTAAATCGTCAGGTACTGCAGGTGTTAAAAATTATTGCGGGCACACCGGTTGAAAATCGCTGTGGGAAGTGAAAGACGTCGGTCGCAAAGGACCGCAGATTACACGATTCCATTTCTATAAAAGTCCCGAACGGGGAAATCTATCGCGACAAAGAGCTGTTCCACAGTCGCTTCAAGCTCGGGGTGGGGGACAGGCCGATGACAGCTACCGGTGTACCCCATGTGCGTGTCTCCAAATTTCCCTTTTATACGGACACAGTCCTATTGGATTAGGATCCCGACCTGCCCTGGAGTGACCTCATCTTACCTAATCTCCAAATGAGGCCACGTGTTGAGGTACTGGAGGTTAGGGCTGCTCATGCCTTTGGTGGTGGTGGTGGGGACCCAATTCTACCCACCACAGGGTGCCTTGAGGAAGTTATTTTACTTTTGCTTCTTGGTCCACCTTTGAGCCCTTGTGAGTCTCCTAATCTTTTTAAGGTCTCCGTCTGCAAGCCTGTTCACGTGACAGGAAAAGCAGCATTTCGTGTGCCTCCTGAGATCAAGCTGTCTTGGCTCCAGTAACGGATGCTAAAACAGACCCAATTCCAGAGCTTTCCGTTCACAATGACAGCAGCCACAACACCTCGTAATTATGGGACGCTTTCTGTCCAGGCGCGGGAGCCCAGCCAGGAGTGGGCGCTGCACACGCCTCCCGTCTGGGTGTATTTTTAAACTGTGGCCACTTGCTAGGGAAGGAAGGGCAGGCTGCCATGTGGACAGACACCCAGAAAGAGTGCCCGGGACACGCGTCAGCAGACAGCGGCGTCCCCCTGCGGGGCTCTGTGATGTCTTGGGGCGTCGGGGCAGAGGGAGGATAGAGAGAAGGGGTGCCCCTCTGGGCACCTGCTCTGCCAGGTGCTGAGCTGCAGCACGGAGCCCTCACCTGCTGCCAGGATGGACCCACATCACCCCACTTTACAGACGAGGGGCTGTGACCCCAGCCCAGCCCCCCGGGGGCAGAGAGCATTTCAGGTCCAGGTCTGAACACTCTGAAGCTGTGTTCTTTCCAGATGTGGGAAGTGACGGATGAAGCTAAGAAGGAGCCCTCAGCTCCTCAACCTGAAGCACCCCCACCTTCCCCGGGGTCCGGCCTCGGAGCCAGTGGCTTTATCTGGTCTGGGTGGGGACGCAGGTGGGCGTGTGCCATAAGCTCCCGGTGACGCCCATGGGCGAAGCGCAGCAGGTGGGGAGCCGCCTGCGTGCTGAGTGATGCCTCCGGAGGAAGGCGGGGCCGGGAAGGCTGGGAGCATCCGTCCAGAGGTGGGCGTCTGTCTGTCCCGCAGAGGGCAGCCTCAACGCTCCGAGAGGAGGACTTCCTGAGACGGGGGCTCTGCGGGCAGAATTAGGGGCGTCCGCGACCCTCACCTGCTGAGCCGCCTGCAGACGCGGCTAGTTCGACGAGAGGGACCCGGGGCCCATTGTGCTGCCCAACACCCCAGACCCTGCGTTTTTTGTTAGTACACCCCTGACATCTGGTGACAACGACCATCAGTGACAGCTTCCCATGCCTCCAGTTCCGCCCTCGGTCAGGCGCCTTTTGATGGATCCTCCCCTACGTGATTTCTCTTTCCCTTTGGGGCGTGTGGCCCCCCTTCCCCTCGCCGCCCACCCCAGCGCCAGCGGGAGACCGCGGTCTGACCGCAGCTCGGCTGCACCTGCAGGTCAGGGGCGGCGAGGACCCGGAGAGCTTCCTTCGTTCAGAGACAGTCCCCCCACCTCCCGCCCCCATGGTGTGTGAGACCGCGCCTGCGAACCAGCCAGGGCGTCTCAGGGCGGGCGCTGGCTTTCTGCTGTCGGGTCTGGCGACACGTTCCCTTAGGAACCCGGGAGACTGGGACTGCGCAGGTCCTGGGCCACCCCTGGCAGGGGACAGCGGGCGTGTTCCTGGTGTGAAAGGGCCAGCTCAGCCCGTCTGCGAAGACGTCCCGCGGGAGGGTCGCGGAGCCCACGGCCGGCGCTTCCTGGAGGCAGCGGGTTGTTCCAAGTCCACCTGGACCGCCTCGGCCTCGCGCCCTGCCCGGCACAGGGAGTCCCCTCCCGCCGTCTCTTCATCGCAGGAACCCCCGGTAGGACGTCACACCGAGGAACGTAGTGTGATGTGCGTCCGCGTGTGGGGACAGACAACAGCTCCCCTCCACCCTCACCGCTCACACGAGAAAGCAACTCCCTCCGATTTAAGGTGAGATGCTAATTGTTTTTTTTTTAATTAAGGAGAAAGTTAAACTTCTTCAAATAATAATCACAAATATTTAGAAAGGGCCTTGACATCCCTATTGGGGTCGACTCAGGGGTGATGGGGAGGGAAAGGGGGAAACTGGGCAGGAAGACACAACCGTGCGGAAAGAGGCGAAAACTGGAAGCTCCTGGGAGAGGCCGACGGAACCCAGACACGCTCTGGACACCCACGTGTCCCCTGCACCCCAAAGGTTTCCCCAGAGATGTATCGGGCCTCACAATGGAAGCAGGCGGCCAACAGTCAGTAACCCAGAATTACTCCGTATCGAATTAACATGTACAGAAATAGTTAAAATACATTTTTTAAAGAAAGATTAGATGCCGTCCCGGGAAAGGAGCTATTGCAGAGCTGAGAGTCGGGGGTGGGGGTGAGGGGGAGAAGCAGAGAGCTTAGAAGCCTCTGAAGGCTGATGCTGCTCCTTCCGCCCCCTGGGCAGCCAGGGCCTGCCCGGTTGTGCATCAACACCTTCTCCGGTTCCCTTTAAGATGCTAACGACCTTTCAGTCTCTAGTTCCTTAACCCGCCTCCAGCCTGCCCCGGGGCCTGGGCAGGGAGGAATCACGTTCTGGGCCAGAGCCGCAGGGGTGGGGGCTCCTGTGAACCCCAAGCCCGTGGTTCCCCACACCCTGCAACAAAACCACACAGCACTTCATGGTGCCAAGGGCGAGCCTGTCCCGGCAAAGAGGATTTGGGAGAAGAGAGGCTTGAGAGCAGGCCAGGACGGGGATCGGGAAGGGCCGCGGCAAAGCCCGGGCGCTGCGGTGCCTGCGGGCCGAGGGGAGGTGCCGGCCCCAGGAGTTCCCAGAACCTGAATTTCGTCTTTCCTCCCCTCCCCGTCGCCGGTTCCTCTATTTCTAGAGGCCACCACGGGGACACCAGGCCCAGCCCCAGAAGACAAGGCTGGAGGCCAACTCCCCTGCCTGTGGCGTGCGGGGCTGGGTCAGCAAGGTCGCCCCACGCAGGGCCACATGGGGCTGTTTCCTAGACCACAAAGGGCCTGGCGTCCCCTGAACTTGGGCAACGTAGCGACTCTGCCAGGCTCGGCCCGCTGGCCTCCGTCTGCCCCGCAGCCCCCTCTCTCTGCCCCAGCAGCCTGAGGCTGTGCCCGGGTCTGGGAAGATTTCCCGCTCCCGGCCCAGTTCACTTGAGGGGACACAAGGTCACCAAGGAAAAAGCAGGCTGCCCCAGCGCCAGGTGTGTAGACTCGCAGCTCCCGTGTCTGCCGGCCAGGCCATCTCCAGGGCTGAACGGGGTGTGATTAAAAGCCGCCCCCACCTCCGGCCCCAGGTGATCGCTGGGCCAAAATCTCCCTAGAAAAACATGTTTTTAAAGAATTAAAAAAGTAGGGATTTTTTTTTCCCAGTCGTGAGCCAACGAAGGGGACTAACGAGGAAAAAGGACACAGGAACAAGAAACCAGACGCTTGCTGGGCAGTGCGGCTGCGGCTGGGGCCTGTCTGCAGCCTTGTGCCCCCTCCCCCGCCCTCCAGGCCTCAGTTTCCCCAACTGGAAGCGACGCCCGTCCACGAATCGGCTACCCCTCACTTCTCATTCACCAACGCCCCCTCGGTGCCTGTGACGGCTGAGGCAGCAGCTGGGTTTGCAACCCCAAAGCTGTGACACACCCGACTCACCTACATTTCAACCCTGCTCCGTGGTTAACCAGATGCTTCACCCACATGGTTTACCCTTCAGCGTGGGGTCAGGGCGTGAAAGAGACGCTGCTCAGGTCTTGGGGCCGCTGGGAGGGGCGGGTGGTGGGTGGCCAGTGTGCCTCACTGCAGCTCTGTGCTGTCTGGGACCCCAGGGTGTCTGTCACTCCTGCAGTGTCTCTGAGGACAGGAGTGGCCGGACCTCCAAGAGGGAGCTGTTCAGGGACCTGGCTGGGGGCTCCTGCCCTGGTGACCCCTCGTGGCCCAGGAAGCCATGACAGAGGAGGCTGTATGGGGTGCCCTCTGGAGCTTTGGTCCCAGTTCCTGCTTAAATGGGGGGCCAGGGGGGGTCCGAGAGGGAGACCTGGCTTCCCCCTCATGAGGCACATGGATGCTTGGTGCCGACCCGCTCTCTCAGCCTCAGGCTCCCCATCTGAAAACTGAATATTTAGTCAGTGAAAGGACGCGAAGTGCCGGACAAACGCACAGTGACGTGTGATTTAGGGACTTCAGGTCAGAACCGTGAGCGCGGCCCGTGACCCCGGAGGAGAGGGCGACCCGTGCCGGTGCGGGGTGATGCCGTGTGGCGGTGGTGCCGTGTGGCAGAGGGCGGGGCGGGCTGCAAAGATGGAGTCCGGCCTGCACGTGCCTTTTAAAAAATGCTTAAAGCTCACTCACGGCACGCCGCGTAGTCTCCCTCCGAAGTGACTCCTTGCTCCTAAGAATTCAGGCGGAGCTCGTCTTCAGGACAGAGAACAGGTAGCCGGTGCGATTGGCTCTGAGGTCTTGAGGAGGCCCCTCAATTTACAAATCTGGGTGCACGGTGCAGGTTTAGAGGCCAACACCCCAGGCATTCAAACACACACACAGACGTGGGCAAAGACGTCCACATCCGTGCAAACACACATGCCTACAGTGTAGCCTTCGCCGCTGCACACGTGCGCACGAGGGTCAACGTGCCACGCCCTGGTGCGCCCCCACGCAGGAGGAGCCCGCGTCTGGAACGAGTCCTAACGTTGGCCCCGAGAAGCGAGCGGGAGCAGCAGCGGGGCGGTATCTGCAGCTCTGAGCTTCCCCGCGTCACACGGCGCCGCCTGCCATCGCTAGGGACTGTGGCGTGGACGGGGCCCAGCGGGCACGTGGCTGCAGCTGTTGCTATGTTTTTCAAATGTGTTGCCCTGTGGTTGTTGCCCCGAAAGTTTAATAAATTATATCGCCCCCCAAAATAATACTCTCTGGAGCAAAGTTGAAGCGCCATCTTGTTGGTGTGCTTCCAAAGAGAAGGAGCGGATTTCTTCTCCTTCCAGATCGGGGATCACGCGGCCTGTCTCTGCCCACCCTGGGGTGCGGCCTCCCAGGGAAGCTTGGACTGGAGCTGGAGACTGCTTATTGCCAAACAAACTCACAAAATAAGTTCGCTGGGAGTCAGCAGACTCAAGGTCAAGATGACCTGGCCCCAATCCAAACATCTGGGCCGAAGCTGCGCTCTGTTGTTAAAAGCAGATGAGTCATGACCGAAGGTGCGGACGCTCTCGGGGCTGGGCCATCGAGGGCAGACAGCGGAGGGGGCGCCCCAAACCACACAGCCAGTCCAATCTGCGGCCTTGGCGTCACGCCTGGCCAGGGACACAATCACTGGGAAGACTTTAAACTGAAGTTCAGATTCCCAGGCCTTACACTCTGCAGGATGGAGCAGTGGGGTGTGGGGGAAGAGATGGCCTGAGACCAGCTGCCCAGTCTCGTGGGGACCTCAGGGCCTCAACAGACTCGCCTGTAAAATGGGCAGGTTGCCCGAGGTTCTAATTGTCTCCCGCACCTCTCAGCTCCCATCATTCCGTGAGGTCAGAGAGGACCTGCTTCCTGAGGAAGGGGCAGGATGTGGGGAGGCAGATGGGGGGGCAGAATGAATGAGAAGTTTCTCCCACCTGGGGGGGGGGGCTATCAGAGCAGGGGCTTTCAAACGCCAGCCCCCCAACACCATTAGGGGATCATACAATTATTTAGACTGGGTCACACCCCACCAGCTTTTTAAAAAATGAAACAGGACTGAGTAGACAATATCACAGCACCGGGCACAAAGTTAGCACTACGTAAGCCCCGCCCTCCAGGGCGTGGTCCAGATTGAGAACCAGGGCCCTCACCTGTGAGGAAGGACAGGTGTGATGGGCCCACCTGGCACCTGCAACATGCACCTGCGAAGAAAGAGCAAGCACCGACTCATGTTCGGGAGACGCCGGGAGGTTCCGTTACCAGGGCGTCCCAGGGGTGAAAGGAAAAAAGAACGGGTAAGGGGTGAGGGACGTCTGTGGACTCCTGCCTGCCTCCTGGCCCCTCCTTACAGCAGGAGGAGGAGGCCACGCGACCAGACACCAAGGGTGGGACGTGGTGGCGGAGGCACCGGCCAAAACACTGTGGTGGGAACAGGGACCCACCTGAGAGGCCAGAGTCCTTCCAAAACCCCAGTGGCAGAACCCCCAAGCTCACCTGTTCCTCGGAACCCAGGGCCCCGAGCCTGCTGCTCAGGGCCCCCCTTCATTCTGGGGCCATCCCACAATGTGCCGCTTCTTTCCCTGGGGGGCAAGGAACTTAGGATATGTCAGCCCATGTGTGGATGCATGTGCGCACACATGTATGCATGTGCGCGCATGTAGACATACGTGTGTGTAGCTAAGTGAGCTGTGAATCCTCTTATGAGCTCCTCAGGATTCAATAAACAGCACATTCTGCTACATCCCACACATTCCCACTTTTCCAAACTCTGATCCCAGGATGTCTCCCCGCCAGTCCCGGGAAGCGGGTCCCAGGTGGGCGAGGCCTGCCAGAGCCCCCACGTGGGAATGGGATCCGGTTGTTCTGCCTGGGGATTTGTGTTTTAACGACACCACCGTGAGTCCCACCTGTTCACTGAATCGTCCTCAGCAAAATCACCGAGGCTCTTAATAATCAAAGTGGGCGTGGGGTGACCGGCCGGGGCGGGGGCTGCTGTGTGCAAAGCCCGCGCCCACGGGGACCCCCTGTGAGGACAGACACTGCTACGGATCCTCCCAGGGACACCAGGGGGCCTTGCAGGAAGGCTGCAGCCGGGCCCGGGACGTCCGGCGTCGTGCTGGGCACACAGCGGCACCCCCCCCCCGCCCACCACAGCTCCACTGTGGCCGAGCCGGGACGGCAGAAGTCGTCCTCCTCGGCAAAGCCCCAGAGAGAGGCCCTGCGCCGCCGGAACCGTCCCTTGCAGGGGGTGAAGGGCGGCGGTGCGGCTGCAGGAGCTGCCTGCGGGGTAAAGATGGGGATCAGGCTGGTCAGTGTCAGGTGCCTTCCCCTCCCGTTATCAGCACTGTCCCCTTTCTCAAGCCACATCCTCAGGGGACAGCAGCTTCAGGCTTCTCCCCAGCCTCTCTGTCTAGGAACCCCGCAGACTCACACCCCTGTTTCCTTCCAGAGTGACGCCAGTCACCTGGGGAGCACAGGGGCAAGGTGCCCACACGCTCTGTGAGGGCGGGGCCGGCCTGCTCGCTGCCCAGCAGAGCGTGTCCCCCTGGCTCCGCATCCTAGAAACAGTGCCTCCTGCCCCTCGGGCTCCGGGGCAGCAGACAAGGAGGTGCGTCCCTGCGACGCTGGCCTGGCTCCCGGAGGGGACAGGCACCAGCCGCAGGAGGGGTGTTGACACCGCAGCCGTTGGCAAGTGCCATCCCGTGAGCTACTTTCCCAGAGACGGCCGTTCACCCACCGCCTGCAGCAGCCCGGCAGCCCCTACTAGACCTGGCTGCACGGGGTTCGCTGGTCCCCCCATCTCAGGCTGCAGAACCAAACTGCAAAGACCAGGCAGGCTGAGGACGGAGGCTTCTGTGCTCTGACCGGCCAGGCGAAGCCCCGAACAAACACCTTACATTTCTTGGTCCGTCTCAAGACGCGAACACAAAACGGAAGATAGTAACTAACTTTAAAGAGCACGTCCCAGTTTGGCGTGCACAATCGTCTGGTTCGATCTTCACAGCCTGGGAGGACCGTCACATCCTGTGGCAGGTGAGGAAGGAAGGGGGGTTGGGGGGGGGTGCCGGAGGAGCGCAGAGCTGGCCCGGGCAGGTCCTGGCTCAGGCTTCCTGCTCCCACGGGCCTCTTCCCAGCAGGGGCTGCGGGAGCTCTGAATAAAAATTAATTACTGTTTAGGAAGCCGTCTGCGAGCCGGGATGGAGGGGAGAGCAGCAAGCTGGGGCACACTCCTGCCGCCCTGGCACGCTCTCAGGCCCGGGGCGGCAAGCTGCTTAGGAAAGGGATTTCCTGATGCAGCGTCTTTGGAGAACGTTTCTGGCCGGCCGGCGCGCTCTCCCACGCCAGGTTCTCCGTGCGCAGGGCTGGCAACCCCGGCGCCCCCGGATCCGGCCCCTCCCATCGCAAGAGTCCCAGGATCTCAGGACGCCCCAGACTGCTGGGGAAGCTCATGGCCTGGCTGCCACGGCTCAGGGTCTCCCTGTCTCTGTCGAGGAGAGCCAAAGACGGAGGGTGAACACACACACACACACGACCTGTTGTATGCACTTCCTGAGCTGCTGTAACAAAGCACCACACAGGCTGGGTGGCTTCCAACCACAGAAACGTATTCTCTCCCAAAGTCAAAAATCAAGGCGTCGGCGACCCCGGGCTTGTGGCCCGTCTCTGCCTCTGTGCTCCCGTGGCCTCTTTCTGCACGTCTGTCTCTCTTGCTACAAGGACTCTGTCATGCTGGACCCGGGGTCCATGCTGCTCCCGTGTGACTGGATTTGTACCACTCCATCCCAGGTGCTGGGGGCAGGACCCTGACGTATCTGGGGGGCACGATTCCGCTCCCCGCCCCCACTGCTGCTGAGTGTGTCTGGGGAAGCTGCTCCATGCCTGTCTCCCAGCATGTTGTCATTTTCCAGAGGACAGCGTGGCGATCACAGAGAGGGTGCCCTGGGGCTGCTGGGCAGGAGCAGGTTCCAGGCGGCGGTGCCCGTGAAGCTGAGGACCTGTGTCCTCACGAACTGAGCGCTAGATGGTCCGTGCCACACTTGGAACTGCTGCCCTGGGACAGTGGGGGTACGCCACGCGTGTCCAGGACAGGCCACGTCCCCCTGGCTGGAGAGTTCCTTGAGTATTTCATTGACTGCGCCCCTCCCAAAGCTTCTACTGGAAGAAGGGATTGGATTTGCCTGTTTATTGAAATTGCAAAGGAACCGATCAGCAGACATGAAATCGCTTCATCACAGAACGAGAAACATGCACAGGAGGCAAAAGGCCCCCTGAGCTGTGTTCAACCCCAGGGTAACCAACTAGGGGAAACTGAGGCTCAGAGATGCAGCAGCAGAAGCGCCCTGAGCCTGGACTTGGACCCGGGTGGTCGGGTTCCAAGACCCTTAGGTTTCTGAAGCCCCCTCGGACCCACGGCCCTCCTGTCCTGTGTCCAGAGAAAACACCCCGCCACCAGGCCACCTTTGCCCGGCCGGCCGCCAGCGAAGCACAGAGCGATGATCAGTTCAAGTCCACGAGTCCCACCCGTGTCTGCGTCGGGGCCCGGGAGAAAAGGGAAGATGTGTGAGGTCTGCTCCCTCCCGCCCCGCTATCGACAGTCCTACTGGAAGCCGAGTTTGAGACCAGCGCATCGAGGTCCTCAGTGAGCTGCGGCGTGTGACCTCAGCCCCGCTTCTCAGCATCCAAGGTCACGGCCCACCTGCTTCCCCCAGAAGTGAGGGGGGAGGGGACCAGACTGACGCCACGCCCCCTCCAGCCGCGTTAGCCTGTTAAATGCCGTCTCCTCAGACAAACAAGCCGGTGACGGACACCCTGCCCCCCACGACAACTGTCCTGTGCCAGCCTTTCAATGGCCCGGTACGGAAACATGGGAGAACAAGCACAAAGCCGAGAAACGCCGCCGCTGTCAGAGTGCAGCTTGACGGTGACCATAAATCGGTGCCCTGTCCCGTGGAAAGCCAAACCCACAGCTTTCCGGAGCTGGAGAGAGCTTTCCTGCCGTTGCACCGCCCTGGGCGTCCTGCTCAGACCCAGCTTTCCCGCGGGAGGCCCTCGCGCCGGGGCCTCTGGCGGGCAGGCGCTTCTGCTTTTGACCAGCCACTCAGCTTCCCCTTTCCTGGAACCTGCCGGACAGCCCCCCACGCCCGGCCCCGCGGGCGGCCGAGGGCCGCTGTCCCCGCGGCTTCTGTCCTTCCATTTTCCCTCGAGTTAGCGTGTCTCTCCCCAAAGCTCCGCACAAATGGCACGTATGTTTTCTCCTGTTCAGCAAAAGTTACGGGCCTTTGGTTTCGCCCCGCTGTCCAACCATTAACCATTCACCCTGGACATCCTGTGGGGCCCCGAAGGCCACCACACGCGAGGGTGTCGGCCCTGGGGGGTGGGTCTCCCGTGCCGGGAGGACCAGGGCCCCGTGCCTCACGTCCACGTGCCTTCCTCTGCGTTCCTGTCTTCCGTGGACTGACCGCGCCGTCAGGCCGGCACTGCCCAGGCTCACTCAGTCATCGGCGCCCTCTGCCTCTCCAGGGGCACCGACGCGGAGGGGGCGGGGGCCACGCCCTGCCCCCACCCAGGTGAGGGTCCCACCTCCACTCCGCTCTGCGGAAGAGTGGGGGCAGCAGGCCCAGCCTGCGAGGCGGCTCAGAGGAGCCTCCCGGCGGGGGCGAGACCGAAAGGGGAGGTCAGGCCCCATCTGTCCCCCAGCACCACCCCCGCTCCCCTGGGTCCGAATGCCCGCCTCAAGCAGACCCCTAAGGATTGCTTAGGGGTGAGAGGACAGACGCCGCCGCACAGAGCCCAGGACAGGGAAGGGGAGCTTCTGCTTCCAGGAAAGGGGAGCGGACAGGGATCCAAACTGGGGGTGGGCAGCACACTGGTGTGTACTTCTGTCACTCAGCTGTTTAAAAGCGGCTCCCAGGGACGTCTTTGTATGATAATTCGGACAAGTTTATAGGGTGTCTGGGTCAGACATGAGGTTGAATTTTATCAGATTATCATTGTTTTTAGGTGAAGCAAATGGGGAAATACGGTCACCTTTTCGCTGCTGAGAAAACGGCACAAGACGAGAAAGGGGGAACGGAACTCACGCCAAGACCTGCCCCCCAATCCAGGCTCTTCCTACTAAACCACGAGGCTCCTTGCCTCCCGAGTGCCACAGGGCCCAGCCCCCTGACCACGTCGCAGGCACCGGACGGGGGCCTCCGGGCCAGGCCAGTGACCTACCTGAGGACACCTGGGGTACGAGCCGAAAACCCAGAACCCAAACCCACTCGTTTTCACCCCGGCTCACGTCTCACCCCACGACAGCACCATGGTGCACCCGGCTGGGACGATAAAGAAGCGTCCGCCTGTCCTCCCGGCCACCGCCGTTCACTTTCCTAAAGATCGTGTTAAAAACGAGCCTCCCAGAACTTGGTTCAAGTTGAGAACTCAGACAATTGGACCCGGTATATTCCTCGTCTCCCAGTCTCTGGATGTTAGCATTTGCATATCTCTCAGTCTCTCTCTCACACACACACATGCACACGCACACACGTGACGCTCCAGTGCTGAAGCAGCAGGTGCTCCCGGGGGCGGGGGGCAGGTCGTGAGGCAGAGGGTGGTGGGGCCGTGCACCTCCATCAGGGGCCCACGGGAGGCCCGGCCTAGAGAGCCCCTGCCCACGGCGCGGCCCTCCCAGAGCACCCGCGCGTGTCCCCGGGCACATCATGGACACTCGGAGACAGATCGGGTCTCCTGTCATGTCCCCCTGGGAGTCAGAACCATGTGATGCCCGTGTGGCCCCAGCCCTGCATGGGTCAGGCAGGAGGGATGCGGCCCTCTGCCAGGAGATGGAGAGCCACTGCCTGACGCTTCACGGAGCCTTCAAGCCCTTCGAGACAAGGCCAGGGGGCTAGGTGGCCCCGTCCCAGCTCGTACAGCCGAGGTGGGACCGGACTCAGCCCTCCCGGCTGCCCTGCACTCGGTGAGCGAGGACGGCCAGCAGGGCGGGTCCCTGTACCCTGGGCCAGCGCCTGATTCCCAAACCACTGCCTCGGGGAAGAGGGGAGAGCAGGGAGCCAGGGGGCCTGCAGGGCACAACCTCTCAGCAGGGCCAGCGGCTCTGCTCGTCTGGCGATGGCTCCGGAACCCTGCTCCTCCTGGGCCAAGGCTGAGCCCCAGGACCCCAGCCTCCCCCCGTCCCCTGCACCCCAGTCCCCATCTCACTGCCCTCACACCCCACGGCACCCGCCCCCGCCCCCGCGCACACCCCCAACGGCAGGCAGGCGGCAGGATGCACACGCCTCGGAGTCAGCAGGAGGACCTGGTGCGTGTGGGAGGCAGCACCCAGGAGGGGGCGGAGGGAGGGAAGGAAAATCGGGGCAGAAATTAGGGGGGCTGGGAGCAGAGCCCAGTTCGCAGCCCACCCAACACACAGCCCGCGGGGGCCTGTTTGCTCGTTTGGTTGAACAGAAGTTACCGAGGCCCAATGGTGCTTATCTACGCCCCGTCTTCCTCACGAAAGGCGGCTGCAGTGCAGATAAAATGTGTCGCAGGGAGGACAGACAGCGGCCGCGGGAGAGCCCAGCGGGCCAGGCCGGGTGAGGCTGAGCCCCACGCCCTGGCAGACACGGCCACCTGGCCTGCCCTTGGGGCTTCTCCAGCATGGCAGCCAACCCATGACCAAGGTGACATTTTGATAATTACACCCCGTTCGCGTCTGCTACCTGCCGGGCGCTTTATGTGACGTCCTTGACTTCCCATACCAGCCCTGGTGGGCACGCTCATGGCTGGGTCACACATGCAGCAGCTCCGGTTCAGCTCGCTGTGGCCTTTACAAGGAAGGGCCCCGGGGAGCACACACAGCGGACAGGCCACATCCATCCTGCAAGGGTCACCTCACCCCGTCCATATTCGAAAGGAAAATGAGCAGCAATCTTGCAGGGGAAAGAGTGTAGGATTTGCTTCAGATGTTGGCCTCGCCCCTCGCCAGCTGTGCTCCTGGACACGTCACTCAGTCTGCCTCAGTCTCAGTTTCCCCGGCTGTAAATGTGGGGCAATAACAGGAACCAGGCAGCCCTGGCTGGGCAGCTCAGTAAATTGGAGCATCGTCTGTACAACAAGAGGCTGCGGGTTCGATTCCCGGTCAGGGCACACGCCTGGGTTGCAGGTTCGATTCCTGGTCAGGGCACTTACAGGACGCAACCAATAAATGTTTCTCTCTCTCTCTCCCTCCCTCTGTATCTAAAATCAATATTTAAAAAATCCTGGGGTGGGGATTTTAAAAAGTAACAATAAAAAAAAATATGACCCAGGCAGAGCTGACCAGGAGTTAAATGACAAAATATGTGAGAGGGACTGCCATGGTGCCGAGTGCCTAACCTAGTGCTCAATAAACGGGTATCTCCCGCCTTCCTTCAAAGGTGACCTCATAGCCTGAGGAGCAAGCCGACCAGCCTCCGGCACCAGGGACAGTGTCCCCATGGGAACCTGCCTGCCAGTGCCTCTTGGCTGGGGTGGCAGCCACAGGGAGCAGAACTGGGTCAGAAGGCAGGTTTTTCAAGCTTGGTGAAATCCAGCCGCAGTGAAACAAAGGATGGGAACAGATACAGGGCAGGGAGACCAAAGACACAGGACGGGGGCTGACAAGAGGAGCTACGAGTTTGCAGCCAGGAGTCTTAAGTGCTGGGCTTTTTATTTCAGCTTTACGGGACGGCTGCTATTCCTCCAGGGAATCCGAAGACAAACACGTACAATTCTGGGGTAGGAAACACACTAACACCTGTCAATTCTCAATTAGCCGAGGGCTGACCACCGCGGAAAAACAACGTTTGCGGGGACCCTGGGCGGGTAGCTTCGTTGGTTAGAGAACCGTCCTCACAGACCAGGCGTGCGCAGCGGTTTGGCGTGGGGGCAGCTGCCTGCCAGCTGGGGCCTGGCCACCGCGGGAAGGATTCCCCACCTGGAGAACGGTGACAACGGCACTGACTCACTGGCTCAAGTACGCTGATGCAGAAACATGCCCTCGCAGGGAGGGAGCGGGGACACCTGGGTGCTCGGGAAGTCCTGCCTCCTCAGGGGCCCTGCACTGTGACAGCTGCCTGACGCCACTGCAGCTGGAAGACGAGGCGCCCTGGGAACTCAGCTGGGCCATTGCTAGGCGTCCTGTGACTTTCTAAAGGGGCAGTGACCTTGGGAACCCAGGGAGCCGTGGGGGAAGCTAGAAGAGCGTGTGAGGAGTGCCTGCTGTGTGGGGTGCACCGGGCGCTTGGAGAGGGGCCTGATGCCGGAGGCCGGATACAGGTGGGCGGCCCCGCCTCCCCACTCCCAGGGCGCCCGGTCCTGCAAGTCTGGGGCACACAGGGGTCCAACCTCCCTGCCGTTATCAGTCAAGGGGAGTATTCAAACCTCTCAGATCACAGGGAGCTCAGAGAACCAAGGACCTCGGAGGCGGGGCTGGATGCAGTCCATGTCCCTCCCACCTGTCACAGAAGAGATTCAGGAAACACAGGCCCCTGAGGCTTCCAGCAGGGAGAGGTCATCGGGTTTGTGGGCAGCATCACAGTGCCACCTGCCCAGGGAATGTACTTCCTGGGTGCCGGTACCAACAGATGCCCACCTGGGAGCCAGTGACCAAAGGCGGGCCCTGAGCTGAGTGCGGGTGGTGGGGACTGCAGATGCCACAGCAAGACAGAGACCACAGCCACGCCCTCCAGAAAGGGCAGGAATCACTGTGCTACTCCTGGGAATTGTGTGACTCTCAAGAAAAGAAGACAATGGTGGCAGGTCTCAGCCTGAAGGCAGTACTCAGCCCTTCTCTGGACTTTCACCAACCGACCAGGAGCCAGCTGGGAGGGCTTCCAGGGGGAGGCATGTGAAGGCAGGTACAACCCAGGTGCGACTCCGGGAGCCCTGCAGGTATAGTGTTCTGCTTCCGGGTGGGGTTTTCCAGGTTTCATTTCTGCACCCGCCACCCCAACCCTCAGCAGCCTCACCCCCAAATTTGGCCTTCAAGTCTTCGGGTGATCTTCCCCACAGGCCCCTTTATAGGGCCGAAGAAGCCAACATCCCAGAGTTAGCACGTTCTCGCTCTTTTCCCGTGTACCTCATTTCATCCCCCCTATGCCCGTGAGGTGGGGTTACGATCCGCTTTTACAGGTGAGGAATCGGGGCTCAGAGAGCAGCAGTGAACAGCCTGGAGGACACGCCCTGGTCTCCGACACCCCGACTCGTGCTGCTCCCACACCGCCCGTTAGAGAGCTCATCAAAGGCTCTGTTCTCGAGAATCTGGTACAAACGGCAGCGAGGTCCACCCTGTCCCGCTGGTGGGGGAAGCTCCCTGTCTCCTGTGGTTGGAAGGTGGTGAGGGAGGCGGAGGGGCTGCCACCTGCCCTCGGGCCTGTGGCCCCCTTGTGCGCTGCACCTTGTGTCAGGGTGCCAGGCCCCGGGCCAATGACAGCTGCCCTGCCACCTAGATCACCTCCTGCCACCTGCATGGGCTCTGCGTAGTCAGTCTGAGCAGGAAGCCCAAGTACCTTCCCAGGCAGGAGATGAAGGAGAAAAAATCACTGACTCAGTAACGTTCCTCAAAAGGCCATCTGACCGACCCCCAGGGTCGCCGGAAAATGTTCTCTCTGCCCCCACTGGCTCTCAAGAGATTTGTAAACAATCGATTCACCTGCATTGTCCGGAGTTAGTTCACAGAGCGAACGAAGCTTCTGGATGCTCAGAGACTCCACCTTTTCTCTGCCTTCCTCACCATCAGCAGCAGCAGCGTCCCGGGCAGGGCTTAAGGGCCACCCCAGTTCCTGAATGTCCCACAGGGTCAGCAGAGGCCTTTGCTGTACATTTCTCCCTCTGCCCATTCTGGCTTCTGGCTTTCCTTCCGTCCCCTGCCACTCAAGGGCCAAAACTACAGGCTAAGAATAATTTTTAGGTGGAGGTACCAAAGGACTATAACCAAACATGTCCGACGGACCTAAGTCACATTTCATCGTAAACGCGAGGCCCACATGCCAAGCCTGCAGAACCCTGCTTGGAGGCTGACATCGCCACGTCCAGAGAAGGAGGGGGCTGGGCGGAGGACAGGCAGACAGTGCCAACCTGGAGCTTGGCTCTGCCCGGAAGACTCAATGCTCCCTGACTGCCGCCCAGGGCCCTGGCTTTAGAACCAGTGACAAACAGAACTGTTTTGAAATCGTTTTCTGACCTGACCCGAGGAGCAGGTAGTCCTGGCAGCGAGCCAGGGTGAGCCAGGCTGAAGGGGGTGAGGCCCCGCAGATGCTTCCCTCTCCTGTGGCCACGGATGCCCGCCGCCCGCCAGGGTCTTCTCCCTGCCCAGCACGCCTCGAGCAGAAACCCCAAGATTTCCTCCCGCCTTCCCACTGGCCAGTCCTGGGACCTTGGCGGGTCCCTGAACCCCTCAAGGTTGTATCCCCATTGCAAAGTGGCCAGGGGCACAGCCTCTGCCCTCTCGGGCTCGCAGGGGCCTCCACGTGCACCCAGGGCCACTTCCGCCCCTGGCAGGGAGGCCACCTGGCCGAGTTCCTCCCTCTGCCCAGCATTTTCCTGCCTTGGAGCCAAGAATATTCTATTACCTGTGCCCCAAGGTCATTCTGGAAATCTCAAAACACACTTTAGCAAGCAAAGCAGCGCGGTGGAGAGAAAGGTGGCCTCTCTGTTCTCCCAACACGGGCACCCATCTCCGGGGACGAGACTGGGGCCGGTCGGGTGGAGTGGCCGAGTGTTTGGCTCGGGAGGCCTGGGCCCCCTGCTGGGCAGCACACGTCGGCCCTCGCCCTCACTACAGACTCCGAAGGCCACCCGTCCGTGGGAACGCGCGGTGTCCCACAGTCACGGTGCGGGAGCCTAACGGAGCTCAGGGCGCACCCGCAGGTGTATGTATATGTACAGAAATATAAAAATCTTACAAATAACATATGCTACCAGGTATTAATTATAGAGTAGGCTACTAAATAACAGTAATTAAGCAATACATTAACCTGTTTGTGATCTTAATATATTATATCCTAGTTAATACGTTAATAGTTTATAACTATAAATTAATATTATATATGATTATGTATTAATATAATTAGATAGCAATGCAATGAGCATACTGTCACCTATCAATAATTATACATTCCATATACATGTGAGAAAGAATACAGGTCTGTTGCTTTAAGTCACTACATTCGGGATGTTTCGGTAGCAGTGAAAGTGCACTGATACACTGTCGTGTGCCCAAGGCCCCCCGGTAGCCTCTAAGCCCTGTGAGGGCCGGCCGCGCTGGCCTGGGTCACAGTGACACCCCCTGAGTCTTGCACAGCGCCTGGCCAACAAGAGGCTTCTGGTAAATGTTTGCTAACCCAGTGCGCAGCGGCTCTGCTGTTCCGAACAGAGGAGCCAGCATGAGACTTCCTGATCCCTGCTGTACTGTTTATTCTAATATTCAGTTATTTAAAAAGAACAAAAAAACTAGAAAGAACTACTGACTAAGACCTATGAATTACAGAAGATGGATTATGCAGTTTTGAGACAAGAAGAGTAAAAACTAGCTTTTGATGACCTTCATCTAAAAAGGAACCAAGTAAAGAGTCTGGAGAGCTGGTCAATCCCAAGGGCAAACCGCTGGAGGGCAGCGACCAGGCCAGGCGTTCTGTCCTCCATGTGCCCGTCATGTGGGCGGAGCCTGCCTACTCTGCAGTCCCGCCTCCTCTCCCATCCTCAGGCCGCCTGGACCACTCACTGGGCTGCCAAGCCTGGGGCTGGGGCTGGCCGAGCAGAGCTATCAAAAACCCAATTACGGGGTTCCAAACACAAGATAAGAGTTTCCTTGGCAGGCTGGGCTAGAATGGCCATGAGCTGCCAATAGCCTACACTTCTTCCTCTGTGGTCATTAACATGGACGACAATGACATTCTACAGGGTTACTTCAAAGATAAAGAGAGACAGCTTACAGAAAAATAGATGCCTGGCACAGAGCGAGTGCTCCATCAACGTTAGCCACGTCCAATGACAACCGTGCCATCCCAGATGACATCTGATCATCAATAACATCGGAGAGTCATACCCACCACGAACCAAATACCCATCAAGCGGCATCTGAATTCCGAGGAGGAAGAGCGCTCTCCGGGATGCTCATTATACAATATGCTCTGGACAAGAGCCGGCCCCCGGGGGTTACAGCTTCAAGCCCACAACCCAGCAAATGTCTGCGTGGCCCACGCTGCAGGCAGGCTGGAACCAGGAGGAAGGTTTCCGCATTAACACAACAAAGGGCTTCCTGGAAGGTGCCTGCCAGTCTTCTGGAAGCTGAGCAGGAACTGAGCTGGGCAACCTGCTCCCTCTCCCCGTCTCTCCGCCCCTGGCCCCATGGCTGAGTCTGGGAGGGGGGCTTATGCACCAGGGATGAGCAGAGCCAAGAGGAGGTGCTTGGGACAAGCAGGGCAGCCTCATCACAGGCACAGTCTTCTCCCAGTCCCTGCCCCAGCCCCACCACGCTAGGTTTTCAGGCAGAAAGAAGCAGCGTCTATAAGTGCATGTGTGTTGGGGGCGGGGCTTAGGGGACAGGACACAAAGAAAGACCTGGACCTTGGGGGGAAATGCAGACATGTACTGGGGGCAGTGAAAAGTGTGCCGGCTTCATGGACCTTGTCCCGCCTTCTTGGGCAGAACATAGCTGGTAGTTATTCGCAACCCCAGCTGAGCTTTGAAGGCAAGGACCCTGTTGTATCAGGTCCCTGGAGCCACCATGACACAGCACCACAGGCAGGGTGGCTTCAAACAACAGAAGTGTACACCATCACACTGCTGGAGCCAGAGGCCCCAAATCAAGGTGTCACGAGGTCGTGCCTCTCCAGAACCTCCAGGGGAAGATCCTCCTCGCCCCCTCCAGCTTCTGGCAGCCCCAGGTGTCCTTGGCTTATGGCAACATCACTCCAATCTCTGCCTCCACCTTCACATGGTCTTCCCCCTGTGTCTTTGTTCGAATTCCCCTCTTCTTAGAAGGACGCCTGTCACATTGGATTAGGGGCCTAGCCTGACCTCAACTTCAGTTTGGCCAATGACATCTGCAAAGACCCGGTTTCCCAAAAAGGCCTCATTCACAGGTACCAGAGGTCAGGACTTCAGCATGTCTTTTTGGGACACAATGTGAGCCATCACCCTGTTTCTCTTTGCACCCCAACACCCAGCACAGGACCTGAGAAACAAACAGGTTGCCTGGGGCGCAGTCCCAGCTCTAACCCTCCCTGACCATAAACACGGTCCTCAGCAATTCACCTCTACGTTTCTTCACAAACTGAGACGTTGGTGCCTTGCTTTCTAAAACTCTCCCCTGGCCCTGTTGCTTCCTTTTCCCTGAGGCTCTGCATGACCGGCGGGTGCCTGCCGGGCTCCCCACAGCGGGCCCCGGCCTCTGGCTCGTGGTGCAAAAGCTGGACTCCTGGGGTTTCCCAGAGCAAATTGGTCTTTGTTGAACGCTCATCAGCAACTCCATGCCTAGTCAGAGTATATCAAAACCCAGAGGCGCTGGCAGAAACCCCAAAGCCTGGATGGTATCTGATTGGTCTGTGACAGGCGGTGAGTTGGCAGAGAAGAGTTTCCTGTCAACAGGAAGGAACGGATGGAGATCAAATTATTTTCAAAGTACGTAGAGGAAGACAGAGGTGAGTGAGATGTGGATTAACCATTCCAACGCGGGGCTGAAGCAGTCGCCCAGGAGACCCCTTCTTCCACTGGAAGGAAGCATGGCCGGTTAAGGGTCAGCACTGCCTCTGGTCCAGCCGCGTGCGGTGCAGCGGGGTCTCTAAGAATTCCCTGCAGTTAAGCCTCAGGGACAGAGCCTCACTCGCACCTGGCTCCTCTGCCATGCAGAGCAAGGTCACAGTCAATTAACCAAACAAATTAAAGACCATTTCAAGTGCATGGCTCACTGTATTGGTTTTTGTTCCACATTTTCAAATTTTATTATTATTTTTTTTAAAGTATATTTTTGATTCAGAGAAGGAAAACTCTGATTCCAAAAAACCTCCGCTGCCTTGCGGCATACCTCTTCAGGGGAAAGGCTAAGGGAGTAAACCCCGACAGAAAATGCGGAGCCGGAGTCCCTAAGGCGGTTTGACGTTGTAGTCAACACCGGCAACTCCTGCGGCGCACCTGAAGCCAAGCTGTATTGACTCCGTCTTTCCCTTGGACCCTTCAGCTGCGAAGAGAGGGGGGTCTGCTGCATGGGCAACAGCAGACCCTCCATATCACCCTGCCCAGGCTCTGTAGCTTCAGCTTCACTGGAGAGGACACTCCAGCGTCATCGCAAGATGTCGATTCAACACGGGAGGAGACAGATACCGTGTCACTCCCGAGTCGGACTGCACAACCATTCTCGGCGGTGCAGATAGACTCTTAAGAAGCTACACCATCGTCTCTCGAGACGGACGGCTGCCGCCGCCGCCGCCGCCAACAATATTTTTGATTATGTTGTTACTGTTCCACATTTTAAAAGACTCTGACACCCCTGGCCAGGTAGCTCAGGTGATTAGAGCATCCATCTGATATGCCAAGCTTGTGAGTTCGATCCCTGGTCAGGGCACATAGAAGTATCAATGAAAAAAATGCATAAATAAATAAGTTGAACAACAAATCAATGTTTCCATCTCTCTCTCTCTCTCCTCCTTCCTCTTTCTCTAAAAGAATCAATCGATAAAAACTTTTTTAGAAGATGTCGGCAACCACGTGACATCTGGTTCAGTGTCCTGGGGCTGTCAGGATGGGCCGGTCCACCATCTGACAAGAAGTGGGAGACCCCAGCCTGTCATGATCACTCCCACTCACTGCTCCAGGTCAGAGGGAGGGTGGGTGCAGGCCAATGGGGACGAAGGGGGCCGATCCTCACCCAGCCCGTGAGAGTTGCCTGCAGCCTGCTCGGGGACAGGAGCTGTCCCCGTAAGAGTGAGACGGTGCCCAGGAACAGACGGTCACTGCCCGCGAGCTGAAGACATCCAAACGGGTAGAAAGTAAAAGAAAACACACAGTCAAGAAACAGTGTCACTTACAGGGATGTTTATTTGTCTGAGCGGGTTCAGAGGACACGAACGGACTCCAAAGTTACGAGAACGAGGTCTGGGCAGGTGAGCAGGCAGTGACGAGGACAAAGGGCGTCTGAGCCCTTTCTTCAGGTCAAAGGGCAACCTGAGTGCCAATGAGCAATGGCACGGTGTCCCAGGTGCCACCGGAGGAGGGCAGTTCTGGGAACACGGGCAGAGGGAGGGACTTGCAAAGCACTGGGGACCCTGACAAGTTTGTGACGTGTGGAAAGACGCTGGGCTGCTGCTTCTGTCCCCATTCCCTGGTACTAGAGACGCCCTTTGGTAAGAGAATGACCCAGGACGCCAAGAGTGGCATTTCTCGTCAGGCCACCACGCAGTATTCAGAGCTGACCCACAGTGGCCGTGCCCACGCTGCAGGGCACCCGTTCCCCGTCCCTCCGCAGGCCCAGCCTCGGACTGTGCTTAGCTGGTATTCAGCCCACGTGCAAAGGGAGCCCCCTCTCTGGCTGGCCGTACGCACCCCTGCGAGCTTTGCAGAAGGGGTTGGGGGTGCATCCAGGCCTCCTTTGCAAACCCTGGAGCCACAGCACTGTCCCGGAGGCTCCATCACGGAGTCGTTTTACTCCTGAAGGCCCCGCTCTTATTCTCTGGGCCCCCTAAGAGCCTCTGCTCAGGGCAACCAAGACGCACTAAGCCACCGAGATGCTGAGTCAAGAAGTGTCCCAGCACGGCCCGGCCCACACTGGGCTGCCTGGCTGGGGCTGACCTGGGGGTCTGTCTGGATCTGGGAGCCAGAAATATCCCACCTTTGTCAGCCAAGGGGGTCTTTTCTCATCAATAGCTAATCAAGTGCAGATGACAGACAGACAGACGGAGAGAAAAACAGGTAGATGCACGGATGGGAAGAAGGAAAGAAAGGGAAGAGAGAGAGAGAGAGAGAGAGAGAGAGAGAGAGAAAAGGAGGAAAGGAAAAGAAAAAAAGAAAAGAAGGAACTCGTGGGGGCCGATGAAATGGATCAGCATTAACACAGCAGAAGTTGGAAACCAATTGCTTTTAAGCCCCTACAAGCAGAAGAACCACCCGCAGAGCGTGTCAGAAACACGGAACCCCGGGTTCCACCCCTCAGGGATTCCGACCCAGGAGGTCGGGGCTGAGACCTAGGATTTTCTGTTTTAAACGTGGTTCTACATAAGCTGGTCCAGGAACCCCAGTTTGGAAACCCCCGCCCTAAACCCTAACCCTTGCTCCAGGTGGGGCAAAACTGACCAAGGTCAAACCTGACACAGTTTCTGTGCTGCGTGGCCCCCATTTCCCTTCCCAGAGGCTTCGGTCCAGGGTGTTCGGTGGCGGGGGGGCGAGGGAGGGTACGGGCACTCGGCCCTCCAGCCCTGGGCACAGAAGCGCAGCTCCCGCGTCCCCTGCTACAGCGAAGGCCCACTGTAGCAGACGTGGTTGGAGGGAGGCTCACAGTCACCCACCCATCACCGACTGGGGTGCGTGCGGCTTCCCTCCGGGCGCCGTGTCACGGGCAGAGGCGTCACTTGGGACAGGCCGCCCACCCGAGTCGTGGCCCCACGACCTCCAGTGAGCTGCTCTTGGCTCTATTTTTAGTTCGTCTCCAGGGACTGTGAAGGGTTTCTGGAATACCTCTCCCAAGAGGCCCCGGGGACATGAGCGGTCATACTCAACTGCCAGCAGAAAAGTGGGCCACGGGCTTGCAGTCCCCGCAGACCCCTGTGGGGGTCCTGCTCTCTAGAGCCTCCGGGCCCCATCGGTCCCCTGCTTTGTCACTGGCTTACAAACAGTCCCAAAGACCCACGACGCGCCAGCCAGCAGTCCTTGATTAAACTATGTCTGGAATACACGAAGCTGAGCATTCACAGGGAAGCCGCCTTTCCTCAGGCGAGAAAGGAGAAAAGACAGGTTTGTTCCCAGCAATGGCTTCTCTGGCCGGGTCCTGGCAGAGCGCCACACACATGCAGGCTTCTAATGAGTTGTTTTCTAGGGCCGTTCCCTCCACCTCATTATTATTCCTGCTGTGCATTAGCAGTGAAGGCCGAGAGCCGGCGCTGCGGCGCGGTGCCGACTCAGCTCGCCAGGGCTCTGAACGCTTCACCCAACTCGCTCCGTTGAAAGGCCCCGCGTGACCCCAAGGAATCTGCGCTCCGTCTTTCCTCTGCCTCTCCCCGCTTCTCCCTCCCAGGCGTGATCCCAGGGGGCTTTCCCAGCAAGGTGATCCGCACCGCCGAAGACACAAACTCGCATCAAGCAAAGGCTGCATCCTTCATCAGGCCAAGGGCCCTTCTCCCATCGATGTGATTCAAGTGATGAATTCCTTTAGCTAGCAGTTCTGGCTCTGCATGGCCCGGTACACCCGGCAGGCCCGAGGGTATCCCCTGACATGAATCCCCCCGTTTTGGCACGTCAGGCAGGCAGGAGCCGCTGGCAGGAGGCAGGGGGTTGGCTAGAGAGACTCAGGTCCTGGGCTGCAGGTTTGCAGGCACTGTCCCCCGACCCCTCAGGTCATGGTTCTGTTTACATGTGGGAGTCGGGGTGCAGGCTGAAGCTGATCACGTCCAAAAGGGATCTGAACTGCTTGGGACTGGAGGCCCCAGGGGTCTTGTCACTATATGCGCTGCTGGACGTGACCCAATGACCCTACCCACAGGACGGCCCAGGTCACACTGTCCTGCAGAAGCCGCGCCTTAGAATCCCCAACGTCCTTGGAAATGGCATTCTCGGGGCCCCAGTGACTGCCTGGGGCCAGGGGATGGGGAAGCAGGTGTAATTCCCCTCCAATCTGCCCGCTGTCCACTCAAGTCCCCCATGGCCATGACTGAAGTCACCATTCTCCCCGAGACCTGGCTCCTGGTCGCAGATGCCCCGATGCCATAAGGTCAGATCCACCCCCATCCCCCCAGCCATGGTCTGGACACCGCGGCCCACCCGGTCTCCCTTCTAACCCCTAACCCCTCCCTTCCGTCTGTTCCCCCTTGTCACCCCTCTACATCAGCTGGTTTCCCTGACACCAGCCACCCTGTCCGTGACTCCACTTAGCGCGCTGCTACCGGGCTGAGCCTCGTGAAGCATAGTTCCCGCCACCTTTAGCTGCTCCTTAGTATAGGTTCCCCCCAAAGCAGACAGCAGAACAACTAAGGTTTGTTCATTCATGCCAGGAGGTGGGGGAAGTGAGCAGGGGAGCCCGATGCCTCAGCAAGGGAGCACTGATGGATGGACTACCATGGGGGGCGACCGGGGTGGACCCTGCGGGGACCCTCTGAGGCATCCCGCAGAACTCACATCAAAACTGCCCACCTGTATCCCCCGGCTGTGTGTTGCCCCTTCAGGCAGAATCCCGACCCCAGCCCTCCAAACCCTCCCAATCCAACCTGCACCATCCAGGAGGACCCCTTCAGGATGGAGGAAGATGCAGAGAGAGGCTGCGGGGTGGCGTGGGGCTGTCCGGCAGGGCTGCAGTGAGCTCTGCCTGCGTGGGCACCGCCACAGCGGCTGCGGGAGGAAGTCCCCACTCCCTGGGCCTGCCTTCCCGGGAGGACTGCCGGACGCCCAGGTAAACTGGGATGTCCATTAACAGTGGGCAGCTTTTCAATGTGAGTCTGTCCCAGATGGTGCACAGGGCATTCCTATATTTAAAAGGTTACGTGTTGTCTATCTAAAATTCTAATTTAGCCCTGGCTGCATGGCTCAGTGGATTGAGCATCGGCCTGCGAGCCAAGTGTCGCTGGTTCGATTCCCAGTCAGGGCACATTACTAGGTTGCACGTCAGGTCCCCAGTTAGGGGCACGAGTGAGAGGCAACCACACAGAAAATAAAATAAAATAAAATAAAATTCTAATTTAACAGGGCATGTTGTATTTTTATTTGCTAAATCTGGCAGCCCCACTTCAAGGCCCTCCTTGACTGGCCTCAATCCCCTTTGATTCCTCAGATCCTAAAACCCTTTCTTCCTCACTGTACCTGGAAGCAGCCAGCCAACCCCCGAGGCCGTGGGGGGCTCCAGCCGGTTCCTTGTCAGGAGTTGTCCCTGGCTTCTCACGCGTGTCTCTGTCCTGCCCACCATCTCTGGGTCTCATGTCTCTCTGTCCCCTCTTCCTTCCCTCCCCCTGAAAGCAGGTACCGCCTGCACCTGTCATCTCATGCCCTTGGGTCACCTGCTAACATCCGTCTTAGGGTCCCAGTTAGACTGGCCCAGCATAACAATTAGGACCCCCTGTTTCTACCGGCAAATGCAAGCCCCGTGAGGGTGGAGAAAGAAGCCCCTGTCCCCGTGCCCACCAGCTCCCTGACACCCAGAGCGCTGGGCACATGCCGTGGAATAACTCAGTGGACACTTCGGGTCCGAGCTTGATGGACCACACCAAGCATGGTGTCCAAAGTGGCCAAAGTCATTGCCGGCCGCCGGATGGGTGGTCAGAGGCCCCGCACTGCATGGTGGCTCTTCCACGTTCACAGCCTGGCCTCTCGGTCCCTTTCCCGGTCTGGATTCGGTCCTGCATCACCACCAGCACCAGCCGCCAGAGTCCCAGGCAGGTGTGCACGACGCGCTGGGCCAGACACAGCATGGTCTGTACGCTGGACAGCGTCCATTTCTCCAACCGCCCCCCCGCCCCACCATCAGGTGCTCTGATGTAGGTGTAACAGCCTTGAAACGTGTAGGAGCCCCCCCACCCCCGATTTATGTCACTGAAACGTCCCTGTGAAGCCCGCAAAGAATGATTACCTCAGCTGACAAATGGGGCCGCTGAGGGGGCTAAATGGTTTATGTAAGTGACCACTGCTTTGGGGAGGGGTGTTGTAGTGACACCTAACTTTTCACTTACAAATGTGCTTAAAATGTCTCACATTAGCCATGTAAACAAGAATATTTCCATTTCAAATAGGATGCATACTCAAAGGAATGCTTATTTAGGCATATTTTGGGGTCCCCACACCGGTGGCCACACAACAGCCAGGGGTTTAGTTGGCTGCTCCCAGAGCTTCCCCCTGACCCGGAGGACTGGGGGGAAGCGCCCCAACTTCAAGCTGCTCCCCAAGTCCCCATCAGATGTCTGGGTGGGCACCCCTGGACTCTACCCCTCCTCATCCAAGGACAGGAAAAGGGGAGCTGTGTAAGTACCTAGTGGGGTCTGCAGGGAAAACTGGGTGACCAGCTGCCCCACCCAGCCCCGCCCTGTCACCATCAGGAATGATGATCCATGATCGATTATCATTAATGAGGTGTGGGAGCAGCTCAGTGCGCATTTCCATCCCATGTCCAAGACTGGTCACTCCCGAGAGAACAAAATCCCGTTCCCCACGGAGCCGTCTGCTGTGTGTGTGTGCGTGGGCGCAAACATTTACTTGGTTGGTGCAGACCGGGGGTGTGACCCGCTTGGGGTTTTCCTCCGGGTGAAGTTAGGGGCTGAGCCACCTCCCGACACCGGATCCCCCGCGGGCAGGCTGCAGGGCGCTGCAGCCGGACAACGACAAGTGGCCCCGGATACCTGGGCAGACAAACCCCGGGGGCGTGCGGGGCAGGGGGCGGGGCGCACACCCCACCCGCCTTCCCTCCAGCTTGACAAAGTCAAGCCGCAGATCGATCAATGTAGCCAAAGTCCAGGCTGCGTTGCTCGCGTGGCCTGGGCTGAAGTTCCCCACAACGCTGCATGCGTTAGGGGTCCCTGAGCCCCCACAAGTTCGAAATGTGCTGGGGGGAAAGGGCTGGCGAAGGGATCGGCTGCAGAGAGGACCCCTGTCCCAGGTCGAGAGGGAAACTGGGGAGGAGAGAGGTCCATTTGAGCGAATAGCTCCACACCCCCGTTCCACGAGCTCCTCCACTGTCCCCACCCACTGCCCCTCCCCTCCGTCTCCGGCGGCCCTGCGGCTCCACCTCCCCAGAGCGCAGTCCACACCGTCCTTTTCCAACAAAACAACACTACGCACTCCACCCCCCCTGCACTCGCACCCGGCGGGACTACGCCCAGCCCGCCACCAGCGGGCCGGCCCGGGAGCGCGCGCGTGCCCTTCACGCCTTGCCCCACACCCACCCCTGCTCCCGCCGCAAAGGGGAGCCGAGCCCCGGCTGCACGCGGGTTGGGAGAGAGATGGAGCCCGGCTCGGAGGCCCAGCTCGGCCCTGCCTCTCCACCGTTCCTGCGAGCAGCCCGAAGTGACAGGAGGGGCGCGCACGGCGCGCGGGGTGGCTCGCGTTAACCGCTTCGGCGCCGGGCCGGCTGCCACGCGAGGGCGGGGACCCGTGGACCGCGGTGCGGGGACTCACCGGAATGTGCACTCGCAGCGATCGCCTCTTCTGGCTGGGGTTTTTCTTGCCGGGGCTGGAGACATCTTTCTTCTTCTTGGTGTCCATGGCCGCGCTGCCCATAACTTCAACCAGAAGTTAATTCCGGGTGGCTCGTTCCTGGAATACGGTCCTCCTTCCGAGCGCGGCCCCTGCCGTCGGCCTGAAGCTGCGCCTCCTTACTACGGTCCTTCCCCTGAAGACTCCGCGTGTGGACTCGCGCGGGGAGGGAGGGTGGAGCAGGTACCTTGGGCCGCCGCCCGCCCCCCGGGAGGGATGGCGGTCGGCGTGAGCGCCGAGCTCGTTTCCTCTTCCTCCTACGGGCTCATCAGATGCCAAATCAAAGCCACAGGCTGTCCTGGTTCTGGTCTCTCTCCGGGTTACGCGTGGCAGACGTCTCCAGCTGGGTGGCAAAGTTTTCTTCCTTTTGCAAAGCGAAGCAACATTTTCCACCCACTCGGCTCCTCCCACAGATTCCCAGAGGTAACGTGAAAGGCAGGTGCAGTGAAACACGGGGATCCGGGAAACACGCCTCCGCGGCCCGTGCCCAAGTAGAGTGGGGACTCCGGCGGGAGCGAGGCAGCTGGTGAATGTGACCCTCGGCCGGAGAACACAGCAGCCCGGAGCCTGGAACTGGGGCCGTCCTCCCAGCGCGAGGGAGGGAGGCGGGCCAGGAGGAGGCGCAACCGCGGGCTCTGCGCGTGGGGCCCGGGCTCGGCTGCCAGCACAAGTCGCGGCGCAGCTCGCGCGGCCCTGCGGGGAGAGGGGTCCCGGCGCTGTCCGTCCGTCCCAGCGGCGCTCGGCGGTCCCGGGAACGGCGAGGGGCCGGCGCGGCCGCAGCGGGGAGCGCGGGGCGGCGGGAGGCGGCGTGCACCCAACAGGAAGTGCGCGCCACGCGGCTCTGCGCTGCCCCCGCGCCCTGTGGCGAGCCCGGCGGGCGGGGACTCCCTCCCTTGTGGCCCCGGCTGCGCGGGGCTCGTTCGGAGCCGCTTTCTGTCCCGTGTCCTGCGGTCCCCGGCCGCTCTGTTTGTGCCCGAGCCCCTGGAAGACGCCCACGCGCCATGTCCTCTGCGGATCAGGCCACAGCAGTAGCGCGGTGGGCGAGGGGGATGCGCATGGATCCGCACGTGCTGCGCGGAGCTCTGCGGCCAGAACGCGCGTGGGGGGGGGCGCCGGGACTGCGGCTTCGCACGCCCCAACCCACCCCCGCCCACCCCGCCCCGCCCCCGTTTATGTTCCCCGGGAGTTGCGCAGTGGATCCGCTGAAGTGTCCGGGGCCCTCCCGCAACCTGGCGCCCCGCGAAACGCGGAGTTGCTCAGACTGCGGCAAAAAATGAGCGAGGAGCGGCCTCTACGTGCCGCCACGATCTCAGAGCGCCGCCGCCTCGCCATTGGGCCGGCCTTGCCGAGGGCGGGGTGGGGGGTGGGGGTGGGGTGTCTCCTGGGTGGCGGTGTGCGCCCCACCCGCCCCCAGAAAGGCGCGACCCTGGTCCTGGCTGGAGGTAGTGCGAGTGCTGGGTCACGTGCTGAGGACAGTGTCCCCCCCAAAGTCACTCGAGCGCCGTGTATGCTGACGTCAGCCCTGCTGCACCCCGTAATCAGTAACGCAGAGAGGCCACCCAGACAACAAGCGACGCAGGTCGCTCTAGGAACCCCGGAGGGACCCGTGAGAAGGCAGCGTGTTCTCCTCGGGAGAGCAGGGTTCCCCTGCTTCGGGGACACCCCTTAGGCAGCGCCTTCCCCCCAGCCAGAAGCACCCCCGTTTCACGATCTCCCGCTTCCCTTTCCAGCCCGGATCTCGTCGTCTTGTGTGAAACCCCCTACAGCCTGGGTGGTGCCCTGGCCCACAGGAGCGGGGTTTTCAGGTGGGTCTGTCCGACTTCTCCTTCCGCCCTGCTCACCAGACCAGAGCGAGGCCACACCGGGAGCGGGCCGGGTCCTGGAGCCCTGCCCGTTGACGGGTCGGCTGCTCTGGAGCCGGGCGCGTCTGGGTTCAAACACCAGCTACCGATCCCTGCCTGCGCTCCGTGGACTTTCTTGCTTTGACCTTTTATTCACGGGCTGCGCGGGGGAGAGAGACAGAGCGCATCCCACCCCCCCAGGCTGAAAACCCTGGTTAGGCTGTGCCCTGGGGTTAAAGGACCGACCGTCAGGGCCTGCCGTTCACCTCTCAGGGTTACTCCCCAACGGTCTTGCGAGTTTCTTCGGTCTCTCTAGCTTTAAAGTTGAATCCTGGTCACGGTGATAATTCATCAGGGTGTGCAAATCACTCCATTTGGTGGAAATTGGGTTTGAAAGGAAAGCAGGAGTGAGAGAGGGCATGGTGCAGGGTGACAGGGAGCTCAGCGGGAACCACTAGGCAGGGTCCCCGGGGGAGGGATGGAGAGGAAGCTCCCGTGTCATTTCCCCTATTAAACACTGTGCCTGGGGCCTGTCCCTGTCGCCTGTCCCTCCCGGTTGATGAGCTGTGCTTAGCAAGTGTTACAATATGTACTTTTGTCAGCTGACTTGTGCAAATATGCCCACTCAGTCATTAATAAAATTAATTTGTTCTCTTGAGTTTATTTTGTTGGGGTACAGATTTTAGTGCCTGGAAATCTTAAATCAAAACATGTTACCGAATTGCCTGCAGTTTTAGAGCCTTTGGAAGGGGGTGGATTCCACGTGTTAATGTTTCTGAAGTTTGGGTGTTTCTTAGAGAAGGTGCCAGAAGAAGGTCACCAGCCATTTTTTTTTTCTTTCTGAAAGAGATTCATACATTCATCATGTCACTGCTCATCAGTGGAGTCTTACAAGGAAGAGACACCGTGATTGCCTTGCTTTGGGGTTCCCTCTGAACCCCATCCTCACTTCCCCCTGGCAGCCCCCGGCGTTATTTTAGCCAGTAGCTGCACATGGGATGGCCTGGCCTGTGACTCCCTTCTCAAAAATAATGCAAGGAAATCGACACTGGACAAAATATCAACATTTTCAATGAAGACAGCATTCCTGATTTTGCCTTTGCTCCCCTATTGCTCTGCTGAGCACTGTTACTGATTCTGTCTTTTGGGGAAAAATTCCCATTTGGGGTATAAAACAGAGTTTATCTACAAATATGTTCTCCGAGAATGAAGCAGAAGCTGTTAGTGGTCACCAAACATCTAAGTGAGCCCCCCATGTCCCCCTCCAGGACCCTGGCAGTGGGGGACAGGAACATACAATTAATTCTGGCCAATGAGATGTGAGTCTACTTACTGTGTTATTACTTCCAGGCCAAGCAGGGACGTGCTGGGACGTCTCCTCCATTTCTCTTTCCACCGCGGCCATGAACTTGGAGGTCACGTGTCCCAGATGGCATTGAACTTGGGTTGGGTTCAGCCACTAGGATTTTGATAATTATTTATATTATAGCATAACCGGACCTATAAGGAATACTGCACTGAAATGGGGTTTATCTTGCTGAGTTTCCTAGCACTTCCTTCGATGACACCCCCAGGGCAAGCCTGTCCTTGGCCTCACCCCGCTGTGGCTCTGCCCTCCTTCTGCTGGATGGAAGGGTGAGAATCAGGGTTACTGGGACCACGGGCTGTCCTGCCCCGGCATTGCCGCTGCTCTGCTGTGGGACTGCGCGCCAGGCACTGGGTTTCCCCGTCTGTGAGAGGGTGGGGGTGACCCTTACAAGACACCCACAGCCCCTTTAATGGGGGCACGTGTTTTTCCCCGGTTCTGTTTTGCACACCTTTGTTCACTTCATCGCTTGAGGAATCCCTTCCATACTGAACTAGCTAAAAGTCCATGGACTGAAAATTAAAAACACAAGCAAACAGAAGACCCCCTGGGCCTTCAGCGGAGACGGCTGAGGATGGCGCTTTTCAGGGGAGGAGTCATTTGTCAAGGCTGGTGACAGTGACTGCCAGGCATCATGCTACTTCACAGGAGCTCTCTTGTCCAATTTCTGAGGAAGTCCCCTACGAGAGCCGCCGTGTGACAGAGGGGAACTGAGACCTCGCCGTGGGAGAGTGTGTTGCTGTCTGCTGTCCTGGACCCCTGCACCCCTGGAAAGGTATTTCACAGTGTGCTCCCCCTCCCACCCGCCCGGGTGTCAAAGCTTTGCACACAGCTGACAATGCTATTTAGGAAGCTGCTTCAGGGTGACCTTGGACAGACTAGTCAACATCCAAGCTGCCTTGGTCCCTGCCTGTGACACGGTCAGAAAAGAGCCAGTGGTCCGTGTGCTCAGGAAACCAGTGACTCAAATCTGTGCAAAAAGCCACTCTTGGGAACATGACACAGCAGAGTCTGCACCGAGGACCCTGAATGCTTAGGTAACTCGTTGGACACAGAGCAAAGGGAGTTATCTAATCGCGAAAAGCAGGGCTAAAAGTCACATTCCAGTTTTTATTTTCCACCAAGTTGGACACAGATTGCATAACCTTGGGGGCGCCTTTTGCCCCCCCGCCACCGCCCCCGGTGCCAGACGGAGGTTGGAGGCCAGCGCTCAGGACCAGCGGGGAGGGCGGCTGGGGACTGCGGAGCTCTTAAAATTCTTTCCCAGACCCCTCTGGATTTCCTGGGGGGCCACGCCAGTCACCTCCTGTGCTGCGTTTCAGACGATCATTCACCCGTCACACCTGTCGTCGTCCTGATCATGGAGTCCAATCCGAGAAGTACTTTGGATTAAGGGAAAGGTAACTGTGGCAACTATCTCCCAAGGGACAGACGTGCTGTTGACATCTTTTCTCTAGAGGACAGTCTGGTGTCCTGACCAGCTCTGGGCGACGCACACACTCAGCGCTTTTACAGAACAACAGAGTCAGCAGCCAGGGCGTGCGTGGCCACTCAGCACTGTGCAGCGGGAAGGGGTCTGTTTCTGAACTAAAAGAAGAGGCAGCCCCCCAGTAGGCCCCCTTCCTTGGCTAAGGGTAGTGAGTCGTCACAGAAGCAGCGTGAGTCGGGAGTCGTCTTTGGTTCTGCGAGCAGCGGCCTGCGCGGCTGTCCCTGTGTGGCCTTTGTCCTAGAGGTCTGGCATTGCCTCCCCTCCCGGTGCAGGGCTCAGGCTCCCTCGGGGGCAGACGGTTGACTCAGGGTCTGTGTGGTTGGTCCTCCACTCGGTTCTGAACTTTGCGGCCTAAGCACACAAATGAACCACCCTGACCAGACTAGGACTCAGGATTCACTTCTGACTGCTTGCTCCACCATCTATTTTGGGGATAAGATTAGATAATGCGAGCTAATTGTAATAATTTCCCGAACAGACACCATGACTCCGGTAACTGCACTGGCCCCCAAATCTATATAGCGCATGACCTGGCTGGGAGGCTGCGTGTGAGGCTCCGGTCACCAGCCCTGTCGTTACCGTGCATTCACGTGACTTGGGCTCTCCTGTCCGGACCGGGCCTCTGGAATGCCCATGACGGCTTTTCGACAAGACTCCAGAAAAAGGAAAAAAAAACATATTTAGGATCGTTTGGGACTGGCGGCGTCTGGAGAGCAGAGTGCCAGGCGGCATCCTGAGTTTCAGGGGTGCACAGACTCAGACATGGGGACCGCCAGCCCCACGGAGAGGCCCAGCTGTCGTCCCGACACTCAGGGAGAGCTGCGTCCCTCCCTGAAGGGCCCGCCGCACCCCGCGTCCCACACGTGCGCGACCGGCCGGCCTCTGTCCCTGCCTCTGTGCCCTGGCACTTCACACTGTGATCAATAAACGCCATCTGATGTGCAGACGGCCCCCGAGATGCTCGGTTCCAGGACTCCAGACGTGCAGGGAGGCTCTGGGGGACATGGTGGCTTTTGACGTCCCTCTTTATGCCATGTAGTCAAAAGGTATTTTGTAAAATGTTCCTAAATATAACTCCTAAGAGTTACATGAGTTCTTGGAAGAGAGCGAGGAGAGAGAGAGGCGTTCCAAGAAAAACTCCACGCGTGGGCTTTTACATAAGGTTGTTTTAGATCATTGCACCACATGCTCCCATTAGCACCACTGGGCCAAGGCCTTCCTGCCCTGCTTCTCCCTAACCCTGTTCACGGTAGCTTTTCACCCTCCAGGGGGAAAGAAAGCGTAATTACAAAGTTCACTGATCTTTGCCCAGCCTGCGAGGACAAGAACGCCTTCCTGTCGGAGCTGAGCTTCTCGGGGAGGGATTCCAGCCTCTTATGCGGATGGGTGCGGGAGTTTCCCCGGGCCACCGAAGGTGCCCGTGTGTACTGCAGGGTTGGCTGTGGGCTCGCTGCTGGTCCAGAGCCCTGGGTGAGACGCCGGGGCTCCCACGGGTCCCTAAGTCTCGTGGTTGGGGTCCGAGAAGAAAAGCTATTTCAGTGGAGCCTCAAGGAGAGCCCGCATCTCTCTAGGACTGCTGGCTTGGAGTCTTTATTTTTGCAGGTTTCAGAAACCGGCATAGTCTGTGCCCCAAGAACTGAAACAGCTGGGGAATTAGGTCATGTTAACCGCTCCCAGTAAGAGGTGTGTTCTTGGCGTGGTGGCTTGTTTTGTGCGGTGCTGTGCCTCTGCTCTTGTGTGCGGCAGGCAGTGCCTTGTTGATGTCAGCGGGAGGGGTGAGGTGTGCCAACCAGGTGGATGGCCCTGGACCAGACATGGGACAGTCCCTCTTGTGCCAGGAGGGAGGCCCATGCAGCTGCAGGCAGGGAGCACGGTGAGGGGGTCTTTCCTCATGAAAAGGAAACGGGGCCTCCGGGCGATGCAGGTTTGAGGAGAGAGCCAACGTGTGAAAGCCTCAGGCAGGAGTGGAATGGTGGCACTGGGACATCTGCCCACACGGACGGAAGTGCCCCGCAGGCCGTGCGCCGTTTCTCTCTGAGCTCAGCCCGTATGTGCTGACGCTTGTTTGTGCTGTTGCAGAAACGTTACATGATTTAGCAGGATTATGATTTATGACTGGTTACATCTCTTTACGACGTCCCCTACAGCTCCAATGGAGAGTTGGGTGGCTTCCAGCCCCGGGATGCACATACATGTGTCACCGCACGCTGCGTGGTGTTAAGAAGGACACCCGCATGGTGACGCAGGCGCCGGAGCAAAGCGTGTGTCATTCATACGCTTCATACGCTGGTGACTCGTCCTTCTCGGGGGCGGGGGGGTGGCATCGGTCTGTGCTCCCACGGCCAGGGTAGCACGCGCCTGTCAGCCACACAGCACGTTTGTGACGCTCTAATACTTGCCCATCCGTGACGTGAAAAGACCATCTCATCGCATTTTTATCGCGTTTTTCCTGTTCTGCGGGAGAGCGAACACCTTTTTGTGCATTTGTGTCTCCGTTACTGTGGCCGTTCTGTGCATCATGACTTGTGCTTCGGGCCCCTTCTCTAGTGGGGCGGCAGGTCCTCTCCTTGGCTGCTTAGAAGAGCTCTTTATATTGAAAATACAGGCCCCTTGTCAGTGCTGGGGGCTGCAAGGGTCTCTCCCCAGTTTGTCTTGATTTTTCAAAAATGTATCTTGCCTTTTTCTTTTTTTTCCCCATGCAAGATTTTTTACTTTTTATATGGTGTGTTTTATTAATGTACTTGTTCCGGCCACCGGGTTTCTCCGTCATGTTTAGCCAAATGTGGGAGGAGGCGTGTGGTCCCCGCTGCTCCCTCCCCGGTGGTGTTTCCGAGGCAGGCTGGGGACGAGGACACCTGGGACTGAGGACGCCCCCGTGCCTGGGGCAGCTCAGTAAACGTTTGTTCCTTTCCTTTGATGTCACTCCCAAAAGCAGAGCACGCAGCAGTGGCCTGCCTGGTCAGTCCTGTTTGCTTTCCAGAATTCTTGTAGAAAATCGCACAAAGTCTGTAATTTGCTGGGCCCACGCCCTGTGGCCCTGATAAGTCCACCCGCCCTGCACTGAGAGGTGACGGTCACCCCTGGGGAGAGTGAAGTTCCGCAGCCCCAGGAGCCGCCGAGTCCCCTCCGGAGTGAGCAGCCCGTGTCCAGGAGTGGCCCTCAGGCCTTTGCTACAAAGCGACCCGACCCAGGAGCCACCCGGGCTCCTTCCCAGGCTCTGCGTGAGCCTTTGGGGGAAGGCCATGTGCACGTGTGGAGCCTGGGACCCGCCGCTCTGACCCTCCCTCCGAGCCTTCTCCTGGGAAGCATTTTGGGAACCAGACACAAAACAGCTGCGCACTTGGCTCTCTCCTACCAAGAGAATTGTGGGCGCCGTGCCTGCCTGTCACTCTCCAGCAGGTGCGTGGCTGTGGAGGGTGGCCTTGGAGAAGAGCCTGTCCCCCAGGACTGCCAGGCAGGACAGCGCGCGGCTGTGTCCCATGGAGCTGGCACTCAGCCAGCCCCCCGGCTGTGTGGGCTGGAGCCGGCTGGGTTCACCCTCCCAGGGTGTGTGTGTGAGGAGGGGCGGGGGCGGGAAGAGGATGCCGGCATCATCCCCTTTCCAGTTTATGTGCATAACATGCGCACCAAACCTTCGCTCGAGAGAGATTATGTTGTTCCAGACGCGAATGCTGGTCGGGGGTCACTGATTTTATGTCTTTCTAGAGTCGCTTTTAGATGATCGAATGACGGGGGATTGAGTTAGAGGCCTGCAAATGGGACGCTGCTTAAGGGCCGGGTGGAAAGAGGGTTTTTATTAAGGCAGAAGAGGAACCACGTGGGATTTTGGAAGGCACGGTGGTGGGCTTTGGACTGGAGGACGTGAGACCCCAGGGCAGAAAACTGTTTCTGTCTAGGACCAGCCCAGCCAAAGCTGTGTCTGCAACCCTGTTAGAAAGGACTCCGTTATGTTAGGCCCAGGGCTGAGCGTGGCCAGCCGAGTCAGAGGCGTGACCATATGAAACATTATAAAAGATGCATGTTAAGATCCCCAAAGAGAAATTCCTGTTTGGTCTTAAAACCAAGGAGATGCCCTGGCCAGGCAGCTCAGAGTTAGAGCATTGATCCCATAGGTCAAGTTTGCGGGTTTGATCCCTGATCAGGGCACGTATAAGAATCAACTAATAGGGATCCAAGATGGTGGAGGAGTAAGTGGAAGCTACACTAACCTCCTCCCAGGACCAGTCCAGACTTTCAACTTAATTGTGGAGAAATCATCTGGAATAACCAACCGAACACCAGCTGGAGAGAAGTCTTATAACCACGGAGAGACAAAAAAGCCGCTACATCACAACGTGACCGGTAGGGAGTGCGGAGATGCGGAAGGGCTGGCTGGGCTCACACGGGTGGCAGCTGAAGGGATTGAGAAACAGCTCAGCAGCTGGGGGTTCCCCCTGAGAAGGGCAGGGTCTAAACCCCCAGCTGGGCTTCCCAGCCTACAGCAACAGAGTGGAAAGTAAAATAGTATCAGCTGTGAAAAGCGAAAAGCCACAGGGTTTCTTGCTAGCCGGAGAGAAACAGCGGGAGAAAAAGAGCTCTTAAGCGGATCACATATGAAAATATTTTGGCCCCCACTTACCCTGGGCCCCAGCAGAGGGAAGGCCAAGAGAACTGGAGACGCTTGGGGAGAGTTTGGCGCTGTGGCTTTGAGGGGAGAGCTGGGGAAGCGGCCGGCCGGGTCCCTGGGCTGACTCATCCCCACACTGCAGGCAGACCATTCCAGGCCAAGTGGCGTCAGCCTGAGGGGAAGCAAAGGCCCTGCCTACAGGAATTAAGCTGCCACACCCACGGTCCTTAAGCCTGACAGCTAATCACAGATTGAATAGATTAACAACTAAAGAAGCCAGACAAAGGCAGTAGATCCCTGGAAGTCTCCAACAGGCTGCCTAGGCCCAGACCGGTACATGATCTGACGCCACCAGAGGCAGATCCAGGAAGTGTAGATCAATCTAAGAAGCAGCAACAAACAATAAGAGTCACAAAAATGGGGAGACAGAGAAACAACCCCCGATCAAAAGGAAAGACAGAATCCCCAGAAAGAGTGCTAAATGAAATATAGGGGAGCAGACTATCAGATATGGAATTCAAAACATGGATTATGGAGAAGCTCTATGAGCTCAGTGGAAACTACAAACAACTCCAGGGAAACTACAAGGAACTCCAGAAAAACTACAAGGAACTTACTGAGAATTACACCAGCATGAAAAAGGACATAGAAACTATCAATAAGAGCCAGGAGGAAATGAAGAATACGATCTCTGAATTGAAGAACACAATAGAAGGAATTAAAAGCAGGCCAGAGGAAGCAGAAGATCGGATCAGCGAGCTGGAAGACAACGTAGACAAAAACTCCCAGGCAGTGCAACAAAATGAAAAAAGACTGAACAAGACTGAAGAGGCTCTAAGACAGCTGCAGGATAACATGAAACGTAATAATATCCATATCATAGGAATTCCAGAAGGAGAAGAAGAAGAGCAAGGGATAGAAAACCTCTTTGAAAAACTAATGACAGAAAACTTTCCTAACATGACGAGAGAAAGAGTCACGCAAGTCCAGGAAGCACAGAGGGTCCCAATGAAGATGAACCCCAACAGGCCCACCTCAAGACACATCATAATTAAAATGCCAACATCCAAAGACAAAGAGAGAATCCTAAAAGCAGCAAGAGGGAAACAACTAATAACATACAAGGGAGCTCCAATAAGGCTATCCTCAGATTTCTCAGCAGAAACACTACAAGCCAGAAGGGAATGGCAAAAAATATTCCAAGCAATGAAAAACAAAGGCCTACAACCAAGAATACTCTACCCAGCAAGGCTCTCATTCAAAATGGAAGGTGAAATAAGGAGTTTCCAAGACAAAAGAAGGCTCAAAGAATACATCTCCACCAAACCAGCATTGCAAGAGATGCTATAGGGTCTGCTTTAAGAAGATGAAGAAACAGAGAGAGACAGAGAGGAACAAGAGTACAAAGGGGGGAAATGACAATGAATAAGTCCCTATGTTCATAGCAGCACTATGTACAATAGCCAAGTGCCGGAAACAACCTAAGTGCCCATCTGGAGATGAGTGGATCAAAACTGTGGTACATTTACACAATGGAATTCTATGTAGCAGAGAGAAAGAAGGAACTTCTACCATTTGCAACAACATGGATGGAACTAGAGAGAATTATGCTAGTGAAATAAGCCAGGCAACGAAAGAAAAATACCTTATGCTGTCACCTATTACAGGAAACTAATGGACAACACAAACAAATGAGCAAAATTGAACCAGAACTATGTAAACAAGGAGTAGACTAACAGTAACAAGGGGGCAGGGGGGAGGGAGAGAAGGGGGTAAGAAGGGGAAGGGTCTAGTCAAAGAACATGTATAAATGACCCACAGACATGGGCAACTGAGTGGGGACTGAATGTGGGGGAAGGGAGGGGCAGGGTGCAGGGAAGCAAGAGGGGGAAAAAGATGAGACAACTATAATGGAAAAACAAAAAAATTTTTAATGGGGGAAAAATGAAAATATGAAGAATGGAAATGCCAGTTCAGTGAATATTAGAAGGACGAGGATTTTCCTTCACACTGTATATTTTTCTCCCTATCTGATCCCTCCAGAGTTTGGCATTCTGAAGAAGTAATGACATAAGTTTCTTTGCATAAAACTAATAAGACCAGTTGTTAATAGAGGTTTTGTTGACCAAGACTTTGACTGGAATGTCATGCCTAAAGGAGACATGCTTGGGCTTTGGTTGTTACCAAAAAGCCCTGAGGAACTGGGATTGACTTTCAAAGGTAATAAAAGCCCACAAGATAAAAGGCCTGGTACCTTGGTTGCTTCTGTGGTCCATGGCAATCTCTCCAGGGAAGGAACGAAGGTTGCTTTCCTGAAAAATGGCTAGAAGTGACCTTAAGGCACAATGGAAAACCTGAAGGACTTGGAAAAGACAGGTGTGTACAGGCAAGGCTGAATGCCAGGTATGTGGCTCAGCTCCTGTGCCCTGAAGGGCAGACTGAAGGTCACCCTAAAGTTTCCTTGTGTAAGTTCCAGCAAAGCAGAACTAAAGATCATAAGTGATCATTTGTTGCTCTTGCTGCATTTATGCAAACAAACAGGGTAAATTAAAACTGGACTTAATGCAGTCTCTTTAATGACAAGGAGGGTAATCTTAGGGAGAAAAATCGTTATTCAAGGAAAATCACAATGATCAGTGGCAGACTATAAAGTAGTGCAGCTAACCATTCTTAAAGTTTCTTTTCATTTAAAATTTGTTTTCATTTGAAGGTTAAACTATGTCTTCCATAGAAGCCCTTTTTTCCCTAATGTGGGACATTGAAAAATTAATCCCTGCCTTTTGTCACCTAGTGGTTATGGATTGAATGACGCCTTTTAACCCTGTTGCCAAATCTGTTGCCCCCAGAATACAACAAGGATGCCAGCCTGTTAAACCAAGCACGCCGTTGTCCGGGGACAGTCAGCTGACCTGGAGTCTGCACGATCCTTCCCCATGCGGGAAGGCCACCCTCCCTCCACACCCCCAGTCTTGTTAGAGATTTCTGGACCCAAGGGTAGGTAGGACAATGACCACGCCCAGCTTGAAGCAGCCAGAGGAGCATGAGACCTTCGCCCATTGTCCTTTATAAGATTATAAAGGGTCTTAAATCTGAGAGGGAGGGATTGTTATTTTTTTAAATAATTTGTTAAAATAATTAATTATTTAAAAAAAGGAAGAAGAATATATGAAAGGGTGAAGTGGGAGAGCTTGTATGTACGACCCATGGGCATGGATTTGGGGGGTGATTGCTGGGGGAGGGGGTTGCTGGGCAGAGGGGAGCAAAGGGGAAAAAATGGAACTACTGTAACAACATAATTAATAAAATGTACTTAAAAAAGAATCAACTAATAAATATATCAATAAGCAGAACAACAAATCAATGTTTCTCTTCCTCTCTCTAAAAAAAAAAATTAATCAATACAAAATTTTTTAAATAAAAAGGAAACCAAGAACAGTGGTCTTTCTCCTGAGCTCCTGGTTGGTTTGTTCCTTGTGGGCACTGAACTGTCCCTCATGTCTGGGATTATCAGTGTCCGTTAGGAGTGACCTGCGTAAGGAAAACACACTGGTTACAGGAGCTGAGACCCACACCGTCGCGCCTCTGCTGGTCGTTCACGCCCACAGGCAGAGTTCAGCCCTTTGTTCTCTCGGTGAGACGCGCGTGGCCCTGCCACCGGATCCCCCGGGCTGGGAACCCGGGCTGAGTGGTAAGGACAGCAAGACCGCTGGGTGGATCAGTGGCCAGAGTTCTTATTCAGAGCCACCGGGGCCCTGATGGAACGGAGCCCACTTTCCTTCTGGTGGGCGCTCACCGCAGCCGCGGTTCTTTTCTTTTCTTTTTTTTTACCCTAGTATCTCTTTCTGCTTTTAAATTCAGATTCACAAATGGCTGGTCCCCGGGCTACCGGAGGGGCCTGGCGCGCCTGCGGGGCAGTGGTCATGCCCCTGACTTTGCTCAGGCTCAGCGGCAGAAGCTGCATTTCCATCTTAGGATGGACTGCGAGGCCTGGGCTCCTTGATGAGATGGGGGTCCCACAGACCCCTGATCACCATGGGCAGTTCCAGATGCACGGGCGGCTGGGGCTCCAAGGTCAAGTGTTCTGTCTACTGGGGGCCCAGGAGCACACCGGCACCCCTTTCTCCAAAGGAACACGTTCTGTCCTGCAGTTGGGACGGCCCTGCCTCCCAGCCAGGGGCCTGCACAGGGTTCTCCGCGGTGGCCACGCCCCCGGTGCTGCAGCCCCTCCCACGTGGTCCCCAACAGCACTGCAGCAGGCACTTGAAGAAGAGACCCAAAGGGCCACCTCCGTGACTGCCATGTCAACCGTCTCCCAAACTGCCCGCCCTAGCTCACCCCAGCCTCGTCCCCCAGTTCTCAGCAGGCAGCCTGGCCTCTGTGGCTCCTATGCACACTGAGTGGGTAGAGTTATGTCCCCCAAAAACACACGTTGAAGCTCTAGCCCTGCACCTGTGCATGTGACCTTGTTTGGAAAGGGGGTCTTTGCAGATGTCATCAGGTTAAGATGAGGTCATCAGAGTGGGTCTTAACGTGATCTGACCAGGTCCTTATGAGAGGAAGACACACACACAGACACACAGACAGAAGGCCACGCGAGGCTGCAGGCAGAGATCGCAGGGACGCGCCTGCAAGGCCAGGGACACACAGGACGGCCAGCATCACCAGAAGCTGGGAGAGTGGCCTGAGCAGACCGTCGCCCACCGCCCGCTGGCCCTGCTGACACCTGGGTCCCAGACGTCTAGTTTCCAGGACTATGAGAGGACGAACGTCTGCGAGGAGCCTCCTGGTTTGCCGCGTTTTGTTCCAGAAACCCTGGACACGGGCGCACTCACCTCGCTCGGCTGCCCCCGTACCTCTGTCCTGGGCCCTCTCCTGCCTGGAAGCCCCTCCCCTCTGTCCCACTGCCCCACAGCCTGCTTTGTCCCCTTCAGGGTGCCACGGTAGCCCCACCGCTGGAGCAGGGAGGCTGCCTCCCACCTCGGCCCCCTGCCTCCTGGCCCGTGGGCCGCGCCGCAGCCTTTGCTCATGACTATCAGCTGCCCTGCCCGGTGGCTATCCGTCTCTTACTTTGCTCCGTAAAAGGATTTGGGGCAACTACTGCTTCCTATTATGGGCTGAGAGGTTTATTGCCATCATATTTTTCCAGAACGGACCCGATTGTTTTTGGAGCCAAGCGGTGTCCGAGCGGGTCACGGCAGACGTCAGCAGGAGGTCTTCGGGGCCTGCGGGAGGGGCAGGCAAGCTCTGGGGTGCAGGCCTCGGGGAAACCCAGCTGGGCGGACCCAGGCGGGGGTTTGGGCAGAGCCCCACATTTAAACCCAAGCCACCCACGCCTCCAATGCCCCAAGTCCTTCAATAGTTCTCAGTAAAAAAGAAAGAAATTGCAGACTTTGCCGCATGGAAGCCAATGCACAGAGTCCCAAGTGTAAATCAAAGGCAGTCTGCATTCACGCGGCCGCGTTTCGTACCCACAGCTTCCATTCTAATCAGGCAGCAGGGCTGGAGTCCCATCCAGGCTGGGAATGAGCATGTTGTCATGACGTCAGGTCACCTGCCAGCGCCGCTTCCGGAGTGTGTGTGACAGCAGCCCGGAGACCAGCCAGCCCGCCCTCGGGCCCCTGTGGGCTGGGCGCTGCCTGCCAGTGGCCTGGGTCTGAGCTCCCCGTGAGCCCGGAGGGAAGAGCATCCTCGGCACGTAGGGACTGGGGCAGCTCAGAGGCCCTCTGCCCCCGTCCCATCTTCCAGTGGGAAGACCCCCCCACCCCCCCGCTGGGAGCCCCTGCCCTCGCCGCCGGCCTCTGTGAGCTGACGCCCGGCCTTGGCCTCTCCTCGAGTCACGTTCTGGGTTCAAGGCTCCCCCTCCCAGTGCTGATGGCGTGCCGGCCTCAGCCTCCTAATCCGGGCGCTGGGCGCCAGCCTCACCCGGCCCTTTCTTCAGATGCTTGAAGGGGGAAGTCTAACACATGTGACCACAGTGTATAAACCGTGAAACCCTCCCCAAACATGTGTGTCATCACTGTTCCGTCCCACGGGCCCGAGAAGCCTTGGAACGAGGGACTCAAGTTCCTTCATGAGGACGTCATGCCTTGCTTTGCTGGGCCTGCTGGGATGGGCATTTCAGGGGTCCACGGGCAGGAGAGACGACCAGCTGGGGCGGAGGGGGAGACGGCGTGGGAGCGGGACGAGGGGCTCGGCCCCACACGTGGGGTCCGCGTGCGCTCTGACTGTAGGCCCCGCGGCGACACCACAGCCCCGGTGGAACGGCACCAGGCCGGCCTCTTCCTGTGTGGCTCCGCTGCCTCTTCATGCAGGAAGGGGTCAAAGGGCTCCTTACAAGGGGCAGCCCCCAGGACCTCTGAGACTTGGCCTGCCTTCCTGTCCTGTCTTTCGGAAACAGCGCCCTTGGGTGCCCCTTTCCCGTGAGGCCACTCCTTGGCAGCCCAGGGGAAGAAGGACCTACCTGTCTCCATGTCACCGTTCGGGGCTATTCCGAGCGACCGCCCCCCAGCCCAGAGGAAGCTGTGTCCCAGACAACCCCTAGGCGTGCCACCTTCTGAAACAGAGGAAAAAGCCACCGTTCCTGTAGGGGACATTGTGCACCTGCACAACGAGGAGCGCTGTCTTCCGTCTAAGACATGCCCTCGCGCACCCACGGGAAGTTCAGAGAGGCGAACTCCCAGCTGCCCGCGGGGCCGGGGTCTCCCGCACGGAGCCCAGTTGGGCTGTCCAGTCCTAGTCCTCATCTTTATCTTAATGGCCCTGTTCCGTTTGTGCCTCATATTGTACATGGTCCCAGGTGTCTCTCTGCGAAGCAGAAGAGGTGCCAACCGTGCATTTGGTTTATAACTGCAGTGAAGAGCTGAGTGTTTAAAACGGGGGGGACTGTCGAGGGGAGGACGCTCCGAGAGCCGCAGGCTGACCTGCGCGCCTGGCTTTTGCCCTCTTCTCGGTTCCGATGACCTCGCCGCTCTTACCCAGACAAACACTCACGACGTAGTTAATGATTCAGCCACAGGCATTCACTGACCAGGGACTTTCCTTGTGACCCCGCGCGTACCCTGTGCTCTGGAAGACTCCAAGAAAGCACCTTGCTCAGGAGCGTGGCGATCAGTGCATGTACCTGGCCGGAAGGAAAATTGCGTGTAGGGGGAGAAACCAAAGAGACGCAGATCTCTGGGCAGCGATGGGGCAAGTACACGTCGACCGGGCAACCGCCCAATTCCAGGCTCAGCTGAGTCTAAGTCTGTCAGCTGCAGACACATGGACACTCTTTTCAACTTGAGCCTCCAATGTCGAAACCACAGGTTCCGGTGTTAGGACCCCAAGGAGAAAGGCACAGCTCCCCCCTCAGGAAGGGGGAGTACTCACACCCCTGTGCAAACCCCCATAAGCTGCAGCTTACCGTGCACCTCTGCCCACTGCTTCGTCCCTCCTGCCTGCTCTCCCTCCTCCCTCGCATCCGTACCCCTTGCTTTTGCCAAATTTGCTTGCTCATAATTCACTGATACACTGGGGAGGACAACGCTGAGGCCAGGGGACGGGGCGGCACGGAATGTTCTGGGAACGGCAGCGAGTTCAGTGCGGACTGGGACGCGTGGCGACGCACGGGCAGGAGGGAGAGGAAAGGCTGTGCATCCTGCAGACACTGGGCGGACCCAGCGCCCCCACTCACCAGTGATGCTTTGGACAAGCTCCTCAACCACCCGGCCTTGCTTTTCTCGTCTGTGGGCGGTGACGGCTATGCTGCCCTGCAGATCTGTGCTGAGATCGAAGCGAGGTCAGCCAAGGCACGGTGTCACACGCAGAAGCAAGGCAGCAGGTGCTCCGGGCACAGCACAGGTGAGGAGACAGGGGGGGAGGGCCCTCCTCGCGGGTTTGTTCTGGCGGGCAGCCAGGAGTCAGGGAGAGAGTTAAGCTGGGGGAGAGTCGGTGCTCCTGTGAACCCCACTTTACAGATGATAATACTAAAGCAGAGAGCGCTCGCTCACAGCCACACGGTGAGCAGGCAGAGCTGGATTTAGACCCAAGCTCTCCCTACAGGGGCGGTTCTTCCTCCAGCTAAACTGAGAGGAAGAGGAAAGGCCTGCAGACTCAGGTGACATCCGGAACCGTGGAAGAAGAATGATTGATAGCCAGAGAAAAAACTGGACATGGCTTTGCTTCCCCCATATTGGTGAAGCTTCTGGGAAGGAAGCGTCTCCATGGTGGGCATATTCATCAGCACGTTCTCTTTACCGAGGAGAGACCCCTGGGCTCTCCCCAGGGCCCACGGCACAGCTCCCTGTGCCCCGCGCTTCGAGGACAGGCCCTTGGAAAGCCAGCTTGTGCCGAAGCCGGCCTCGTGGGCGTGTGGGGCTTGGAGGGGGGACCGATTCACAGCAGCCATGTCCAGCCCTCTGGGGTGAGGGGCAGGTAGAGCTGGGTAGGAGGGGTCCCGGCGTTAGACTCAAGAGGGCTCACTCACAGAGGAACAGCAGAGAACACGCGCCAGAGAGCTGGGACCCCCAGCGTCAGGATCCCTGGTGGGAGGCCTGGTGTCTAATGGGAGGGCGCCCACACCAGGGGCATCTGACTGTCACTCGGCCATCAGAGAAGGACCGTTCAGTGGGAGTGGAACCAAGGAGGTGGCGTGGCTTCTCCCAGGAACGCCCCAGAAGGCAGAGAAAGAGGGGGTGAAACACTCTGGCCTACCCTTTCTACGGCCCCCTGCTTCTACTCTCCTGCCTCCGTTGGTTGAGCCGGAGCTCCAGGGGGGCTGGGAAATGCTGCCCCTACAATTAGGGCAGCTCAGGTGGGCGAGGGCAGATCCCAGAGCAGCTGGCGATCACGCAGCACCCCACTAATCCCCCCTGGAATACTCCTGGGTTCTCCAGAAGAGTCTCGGTTTGAAGACACTGCCTGACTGTCCCCACAAACTGTGAAAATTTACCAGAAGTTAAAGGTTGCTCCTTTTGGGCTCTGACATCAGATTTGTCCTCCTGACACATAGCATTCCATGTTCCAGTCACTCAGTGGGACCTGCTGCCCGAGTCTGGCTACAGAGTCTTCCTCTGAGCAAAACCCAACTTTAAAATATTCCTGAACTTAAATATCCACAGTGAAAGAGTAATCACATGTTATTTCCTTAACATAATAATAAAAAAAAAAACAAAACCTAACCAAGTCATTGAAACAAGAGGGGAATTCTCATTAAATTCTGACTGGACCTGGAATTATAAATATTGAAAAGGAGACAAGAATTTGTTTGATGACATTAATCACTTACCTGGAAAACAAATTAAAAATGACAGAAAAACACTTCAAGCTAATCAAGGAATTCCACACCGTGGCTGGAAAAATAACTACTCAGACCGTAGTGCTTTTCTTATGTCATGACAGCAGCCAGCTGGTGCACGAAAGGGAAGAAATGTGTGATGCACAAGAATCAGTGTGCAGCTCCTACCTGAGAAAACGGCAAAACCTCGAGTTCTGGGGAAGGGAAGCTTCCTTTAGGAAAACCACCGTTACTTCCCAAGGGACTAGGTTAAGGGAATAGAATCAAATCCTATCACCACGCCTGCTCCAGACACACACGCACACGCACACACACACACGATTTTTAAACTTTGGTGGAGGTGGAAGAAGGTTTAGGGGGGATAAACAGTACCAGAAAAAATACAATGAAAACAACTGGAACGTGTATTTCTAAAGTTCCTCTGAAAGAAGAAATACAGGAAACGTCATTAATGGTTTGGGGGGTGGGGGGACCGTGTAACAAGAGGAGGCTTTCTTTAGCAGATTCGATGAGACAAGAAGAAACATGCAGGATGGTGACCCCCAAAGGATCACGCAATGACGACGCCTGCGACATTTAAACTGTCGGCAATTCTATCGCTATAATTACGCAGCTGAGGCTCTGCTGGTTGCTACTGACGGACTGTCTTCCCAGGGCAGTGCTGCTCCCCACTTCCCTCCAGGGTGGGCCACGGGATTGGGAAGGTGGGAAAGAACACGACATGATACCTCTGGCTCCCAGGAAGATGCAACGGGCATCCCGGCCGGTCGGAGCTCTTGCTCTTCTGGACCGTTAAAATTCACCTGCACGAAGGACCCCTGACAGTCATCCCCAGCCTGCCCCGGCAGCATCCCCGCCTCCCAGCAGGGTCTGCAGTTCACTAAGCTGAGCCTGCTGTGGGAAGAACCTGTTTTAGAGGATACAGGACACCCGGGGGCGGGGCTGAGCCTTCCTTTGCTTACCTGCAGGACTGGATTCCAAAGACAGATCCCCGAGGCGTTCTCAGGCCAAACACTACAGCAGGCAGTGGTGTAAGTCTGCAACAAGGCCACGTTTTCAGGAACGATTTTAAATACACAGTTCCCAGAAATTGCCTCTCGTGTTTCAGGTCTGCTCCCAGGACCTCGAGTAACGTAGGTGATTGCCAAGTGCCTTGCTGATGGTGGGCCTCCACGGTTAGCATTTTCATGACCCTTTTCTCTTCAACAACCATTGAATATCAGACCTTGTGATTGGAGCCTCTATAAAAGGTAGGGGCTCTTAGCCTTGAAAAGCCCACTGATAGATGATGTGGAGGTAAATACTTATTAGTCAGTTAAAAAAACAATTTTAAGTGATGCTCTCTAGAGGAATTTGGGAGTGAATAGCTTTTTTTAGAAATAAATGTCCAACTTTTAAGTTCTTTCAACGATTTGACTTTTTAACAGGTTTGATTCTTGAAGCTTTATTGGTGTCTAATTATGGGAAAAATAAAAACTAAGTGAAAACCCCACAGAGCTTTGTTTTCCTGCTCTGGCCTCCCACCTCCCTGGCTCTGTGCTCCTCAGTCCCCAGCCGCCTTCTGACCTGAGAGTGTCGCAGGGACTCAAGGGGGAAGGAGGAGCCGCCGGGGTGTTCAGCCAACGAGGGAAGGCTGGACGTTAGATCCGCCCCGTGCAGCCAGCGTGCTCAGTGGGGAAAACACGCGGCATCGGTGAGTGAGTAAAACCGGGAACAGGATCCCCACAGCGGAGCGGGGGTCAGCCGCGTCGCAGGTGAGCTGCTGCGGCCTTGTTCTTAATTAAGGCTGAGTCTTCCCCGAGCTCCTGAACGCTGGTCACCATCAGCAGCGCCCCGCCTTTGTCCAGTCTTCTCATCCCTCTTTTTCTAGACGCTAGCTTTGCATCCGAACTGACCTGGGTATTTTTCTGCCGTTAATTTGTATATGAAGTCAGTTTTCCTGAACTTTTATAAGAAGGCTCGGTTCTAACAGCTTTTTTACTTTTATGTTTTTCACGTACGCGGTCCTTCTGTTGTTTTTGCGTAGCAGCTTGCTTCCTGACATTTATTAGCTTGGATCAGTTATCTGGACGTTCTGTCTCCTCCACTTCTGCAGTTCCTGTCCTCAGTCTTGATTTCACTCCAGGCTGTTTCTCCTGGGGGGAGGGGCTCGGGAAGGGAGTCCCGGGGGCCGTTTCAAGAATTCTTAAAGTGGGGCTGACCCAGCCCTCTGAGGTTTTACCGCAGGACCCTCACGCCCGCTCTCCGTGGAAGCGGGCAAATGTCCCCCAGTTTCAGCCACTGTCTACAAACGGGTGGGCCGGGCCCTGCCTGTTCGATGCCCATCACTTCCCTGCGTCCTCCTGCACAGACGCGGAGGCCGCGCAGGGCTTAGGGCTTTAGAGGCTGGCCCCACCTGCGTGTGTTTTGGGGTTTATGGGGGTGCCATCACACCTGGTGACCGCGTCACTGTTGTGCATTGGTTTTGCCTTTTTCTACCTGGTTGCTTTGTGTTTTTACTTGGGGATTTGGAAAGACCCACAGGCTTATTTTCTTCCTCCACTGCTGTGCGTCTCCCAGGAATTCTTCTCTCTCTCTCTCTCTTTTTTTTTTTTTTTTTTTTTAACGGCCTAAGGAAACGTAATTCCCAGAGAGCTTATCAACCCACCTGCCCGGCCAGCCTCCTTCCCTCTACGCCCTAAAGCGCACCCCCTGTTCTGCCCCAAAAGCTGCCTCCAGGACCTCCCTGGTCCTCGACTCTCCTTTTACCCACCCTTCCCTTCTTCAACGTCCCAATCATTTCTCCTTCTCGTCAATTACTAGTAAATTTGAGACTTTTACTCATGATTGATGGGGGGAGGTGATGCCTCTCTGTTTCCTGGGGCTGCTGGAACGAAGTACCACCCACGAGGTGACTTAGAGCAACAGAAAGTTACTGTCTCACAGGGGTGAAGCTTACCAGTCCCGAGTCCACAGCCAGCGGCGCTCTGCCCCCCTGAAACCTCTCCAGGACTCAGTCCTTCCTCTCGCCCTCCCGGCTTCAGGCGCTGGGCCAGCCAGTCCGGCGCTCCTTGGCTTGGAGATGCGGTACCGCAATCCCGTCTCCACGTGGCGTGCTACCCGTGTGCCTCTGTCTCCTGTGCCTGTCACCTCACAGGGACACCCGTCATATTGGAGTGGGGGCCACCCCGCTCCAGGGTGACTTCGTCCACACTAAGTACATCTACAGTGACTCCATTTCCAAATAAGGTCACATTCTGAGAGGCTGGCACCTAGAACTTCGACATAGCTTTTGGGGGGGACACGACCCACAACACCCTACCCCCTTTCTCCATTCACGGAATCTGTGGTTTTCCTTTTTTCTTCAGGGAAAGGATGGGATGGGAAGTGGGGAGCCAGAAGTCCTTTGGCTCTTGTATTTCCTAGACCCCTGAAGTCAGCCAGGGTGGGGGCACGAGGCCACTGCCTGCAGCAGAGAACACGGAAAGACGTCCCTGCAGGTCTGAAAAATGTATTTCCCTCCGCAGTATGGCAGGGAGGCAGCGAAGGCCCAGAAAGGGGGAGGCTGCCTGGGGTTTGAGGGTGGATGGGATCACTGTCACCTGGTGCTCTGGTCCCAAAAGGAGCCAGGAAGCCGCGGAGAGCTCAGGCGTCTGAAGGCCACGCCCACCAGCCAGAGAGCAGGTCTTACCGCCCCCCCTTAAAAAATATATCTGATGTGTCCTCAGACCAAGTACACGGAGGCTGGTATGTTCGTGGGAAAAGCAGGAATCTGGGGTCTGAATACCAGGGTACAGGTCCTCATGCCACCATCAAACTAGGCAAATAACTCAACCATGCGGACCTCAGCACCTCCTCTAAGCCCCGCAGATAATGTTGCAGAACAGCACTTGGGGTCCCCCTGCCCACTCCCACCTTCTAGGCAAAGTCCCAGAGGCAGAGGTGTGGTGAGAAAGCAGTCGCGGAAGCCCAGCAAGTCACGGCTGTCACCACTCGAGCCCGTCAGTGCAGGCTGAGCTCTAACACCCGGGTTCCCCTGGCTTTTCCCTGCTGGTTTCTGTCGGGTTAGTTACAAACTAAGACCACATAAGACACAAGAGCTACCCAGTTCTGGAAGAAGGGCAGGCTCCTGCCTCAGGGCCTGTTATCTCTGCAACAGCCAAACAATACACCTGCCACCCTCTGCCAGGCCAGCCCGATCCCAGGCTGTGCCCGGGGTTCCTTCCCACCCAAGACACCACCCGCTGGGAAGCGCAGGCAGCCGCAGCCCCGTCACCCAGGCGTCCCCGGGGAAGAAGAGCCTGGGAGCGAGCCCGCTCAGGAGCCGGAAAAGCTCCAGAGCCAGGGAGCCCGCCTTCTTTCTATTCCCATTGGCTCTGGTGGCTTCGCCTTCTCAGCCAATCCCGTCCCAGACTGCTTTCCGTTGCCTCGGCAACCTCCTCCTACGGCCCCTCCCACTTCTCCCCAGGGATCTGCATCAGCCCTCTCCGTGTCAACGAGGAGCAGCAGAATCACGTCCCGTGGGGAGTCCCTGAGTCAGGTTCAGGATGCGCCCAGCACTGAGGGCTGTCCTACACCACAGCGCCTCTCTCCTCTGCAGCCTCCCTGGGCCTCTGCTCCCCATCTGGGGAGTGGGGGCACCACCCAGTCTGCTTGAAGCCTCCGAAGAGGACAGTGCCTGCGAAACTACGCTGTGGGTTATAAAGCACTATAAAAATAATAGCTGTGACTGTCCGAAGAGTTGCTCGGTTAATCTTTACCTTTGGGGCACCCTCCCCGTTTCAGAGGCGAGGTCAGAAGTCCAGACGTGCAGCAAAGAGGAGAACAGCCGTGGAAAACGAAAGCCAGCGGCAGAGGGAAACCGAACAGAAGGTACGCAGGCAGGCAGGACTTGTTTGGGAGCAGGCACGAGTGGGGACCACACCCGGGCACTGCGGTGTGCGCAGCCGGAGAGGCATGGCCAGAGGGAGGGGCTCCGAAGCCCTTCGGACGCCCCTGGGGTCCCTGTGCCACACCAGCCCTCTTGATCAACACACAAGAAAACCCCACGCCCACTCGCTGACGGGGCCCCCGGCCCTCCAGGCTGGCGTCGCTCTGTGGTGGCCGCAGGGTTCTGTTGTAGGACGTGGTGTTAGCGGCACCTCCGGCATCTTCGCGGAGACCGTGTCAAGGACTGGAAGTACCTCTGGCTATGAGAAGCAGCAGAGGCATATCGCAAAGTCGCAACCGATGTTTGCAACGCCTCTGTGTCCTAAAAAGCAAGGGCAGGCTTCCTCTGGGCTTTGAGAAGTAAAACGACCTTGATAAAAACCACGCTTTCATATAATCCAAGGCTTCCCGATACAACGGTTGTGCCCAGTGTGCATATTTGCTCCGGACCTTGCTGCCTTCACAAACTAGGGCAGAGCGCTGTGTAAGCGCTGGCACCCGGTGGCTTCCAGGCACGGGCCCGAGGGAGCGTCACCTGCGCCTCTGCCCTGTGGCGGGAACCTCAGAGGTTCTCACGGCCCGGCCTCAGGTTCGGTGAATTTGCCAGAGCGGCTCCCAGGCTCCCAGGACTCAGAGACGTCCTTTGCTTCTTAGGGCCCCGGTTTGTTATGAAAGGATCTCACTCAGGAGCGGCCACGGGGAAGGACGCACAGGGCGAGGTGTGAGGAAGGGGCGTGGCACTTCCTCGTCCTTTCTGAACTCACGCTTTCCCCGCGTCTCCGTGGGTTCGCCAACCTGGGGGCTCTCAGACCCCACACTTTGGGGATTTTTATGGAGGCGTCATCCCGTGGGCACGATAGATCATTAACTCCGCTCTCAACCCCTCCCCCTGCTCAGGAGAATGGGGGTGGGGCTGAACATTACTAACTTCTCATCGCTGTTATTACACCAAGGATTCCCGAGGAATTCAGGAGCCCAACACAAAGACCAAATATGCGGACGAAAAGATGCTCCAAGTGCTCTCATCACTCAGGAAATGCCACGGGACTTGGGGTTCTGTGCTAGGAACCAGGCGCAGAGACCCAGGTGTGGGTGCGTATGCCTGCCATCTCACGGGGCGTTAGCCTGGCGGGTGGGATAAAAGCCAGCTCTTAGGGCAGTGGAGTGACCACCCTTCGCTAGTGACTTGGGCAGTTGGGAGCCTTTCTCTGAGGATTCCAGAGGACAGTGACTTATCTTCCCTCTGAGGAGGCCCTTGGCTCTCCTGTCCCAGAATCCAGGACCCGGCCTGGGTCAGCATCCAAGTCACTAACGTTTGGGCGGCAGAGTCCACCTTCTGGCTTTGAGAGTTGAGGCCCGCTAGGTTTTCACTCCCCCTGGGGCTGCTGGGTGCTGTTTGTGACCCCACTGACCTGGGACACTTCAGCTCATCAGGCGGTTTCTTGCCTTTCTTTCTAGGTTTCTGTTGGTCTCCGCGTCTCTGGGTGTTGACTGTAATGATGGCCCCTGAGGGACGGTGTTTGTGGGAGGCAGGGCCAGATGTGATGGAGCCTGAACCAGACTTGGGCTCCTGCGTTTGGGGGACAGTGAGACTCAGACTGGCTCCCCGTCTCTTTGGGAGGGCCCACTGAGGGGACAACAGGACTCCCCCTCCGGACACAAGGCTTTGTAATTTCTACCTTTCAGGCCAGGATGACCCACTTCCCTAGTTTAGAACCGTCTAGAGCTCTTCCACCCCGAGCAGTGGGAATTTGACTCTTTAACTTTCATTCTCCATAGCATTAATTTCCTCCCTTAGTTTTTAAAATCGTGGTAAAACATACATAACATGAAATCTGCCGTTTTAAGCGTCCAGTTCAGTAGCATTCAGTACACTGGCATCGCACACCCATCCCCACCGTCCACCTCCAGGACTTGGTCATCTTCCCAAAGGGCAGCTCTGTCGCCCTGGCACAACCCTGCCTTCCTCCTGCAGCCCTTGGCGGCCCCCCTGCTGTGTGCCGTCTCCACGAAGCTGTGCCTCTAGGTTCCTCCTGTGCGTGGAATCCCACAGTACCGACCTTCTGGTGACTGGCTTCCTGCAGGACATCCTCCAGTTTCATCCACCGTGTAGCCTGCAGCAGAATTTCCTTCCTTTCGAAGGCGGAATAATATTCCATTTATGCGGAGACTGCATTTTGCTTATCCATTCACCTGTCGACGGACACCTGGCTACAGTGTTATTTCAACAAACATTTTTTTTCGAGTGCCAAAGATGGAGTAGGCACAGCGTTTGCTACTGGAGACACTATTGGGGTGGACTCGGGGGTGGGAGGACCCCCTGTCTTCCCGCAGGTGAGACGGCACTCAATGGTAATGACCAAAAGTAGTGTGGTTTCTTTCCGGCTCATGAAGACACCAATGAATAGACTTTTCTTGATTTACGTATCCTCCGCAATTTTTAATAGAACCTTTGGCGCTTGATTTGAAAACGACCGGCAGTGGCAGAAGTATTCACGAGAAAGCTTGCAGATCACCACGCACAGCTGAAATCTCGGAGGGGTGCGCCAAGGCTCAAGTTAAAGGACCACCGTTACCCAGCCAGCCTCCGCGCTACTTGGTTTCTGGCTGCGGCAGGAGGAGCAGCTGCCTCAGAATTTCTTGGGGTTCCGTGGATGAGCGGCAGGAGTTTCTGGGCTTCTGTGCCGCTCCCTGGGAGCAGCCCCGAGCACCTGGCCACAGGTTTCGGAGGACACTGTGCGTGTCCCCACACTTGCCTGTACTCCATTGGTCCCCTTTCCTCTTGTGGCCACATGCTCTTGACTCCGCAGACATCTTATTAAGTTGCGTCTCTGAAACACCGCTCAGTTTCTCACTGCATCCTGTGATGTGTCTTCTCTACCACGAGGGGCCGTGCGGCAGATTGTGGAACACGTCACAAGCGCCTGCCTTTGACGGTGAGCAGACAGGAGCCTGGGACAATCCCTGGTCGCCGTGGGCCTCGGCCAAGTCCGGCTTTATATACGTTCATGTGTCTCCTGCTGACCTGTTCTGAGTCTCCCTCCTGTGGGCCACCTGTGGAGTAAAACACGCTGATCATGGGTAACATACAATGAAGAATTATAAGTTATCGATGGCTGTGAACCCGAGGAGCTGAACAGAATCTTTAATTGTTTTTATTATGAGCTATTACAAACTTATAAGAAGCATATAGAGAATAATATGAAAATTACCACCCGGTCACACACCAGCTTTATCAAGTCTTGACATTGGGCCCCGTATTTGCTTTAGATCTTTTAATGACTTAAGTAGCTCCAGTTTTCAGCCCCCGTATAAACTCCCCTTTTGCCCCGTCCCCAAAGTGCCCATGACTCTGAATTTGTAGTTAAGACTCCCGTACGTGTTTTCCTAGTGGTCTACATCTGTGGGTATTGATACGAGACAAACCGCTGTTTCGCCCTTCGTAGACTTTATGAAGACGTCAGGTGCGTTCTCTGACAGTCTGCTTCTCTCTCCTGGCGCCGTACTCTAGAAGCTAACCCGGAGGCCCCCCGCTCACTCACCTTCCTTTCCTGTATCCGACCGGCCGATGGAAACGCCAGTGTTTGTACCACTTCTCTTATTCTGGGATGCTCATGGGGCTCTGGATTTTCCCACAATGCCCAGCCCACACGGGGCACGGCTCCACGGGGGTGTATGTGACGGAATGTCCCTAGGTTGGATTGCTGGGTCTCTGCGTCTGGTTTCTTCCACTTCTCTGGGGCTGCCAAATCACTCGCAAAAGGACTGGGCTACTTGCCATCCCGCTGTCACCCAGAGCTCTTTATGTCCTTCTTTGTCACCTGCCTTTCCGTGAGCAGCCTGTGGAAGCACATGTTATCGCCTTCGCATGTCTGGTTTACAGGGATCACCGAGGTCCCGGAACCTGCTTCAGGCCACCGCGTCAACAAGCCGCAGAGCAGCCGTGACCCTGACCCAGCCTGGCCCGTCTGACCCCAGAGCTGTGCCACCAGAGTCCTTAAAGCCTCCGTGCGGGCGCAGGGTGCCAGTGAGGAGACAGCTTCAGCGGTGGGGCTGCTGCACACTAAGGGGAGAAGGGAGAAAGGCCACCCCGGCCTGCTTCCTCAGTGACCGAAGTCATCCCTCCCCCCAAGGAGCACATTTAACATCAACGTGTAAATGAGGAAAAACCGTAAGATGAGCAAGGTTAGCGGGGAGTGAGAAGAACAGAAATCAGAGGCATCCAGACACCTAAGGAAAAAGACACCGCTGTTAGAAGAACAGAACTGGAAAAATGTACTTTTCCTATCAGTTTTCCTTTCAGTGACTAGGGATCAGGGGTCATTTCACGGCAGTTGCAGGAAGCTAACCCTGCTTCACCTCTACTTGGGAGGGGGCCCGGGTATCCTGCGGTGGGCGGAGGGTGGGGAAGGGCCCAGAAACCAGAGAGGGCTGCTCTGCGTCTCGCTGCAAAAGAAGGAAAAGCAGCAGGAGAGGCAGGAGGAAGGAAGGAAGAGGAGCAGGGAGCCTTGTTCTGTAGCTGCTCTCTGCTCAGCCCCCCAAATGCGCTCTGAGTTCTGGGCTCCCCGGGACCGGCTGTCCCGTGCTGTTTACATTTGACTGAGTCCTTCGGGGCACGTGGCTCCGCATGTTTTCTAATAAAACTCCCCCTTTTATCTTTTTGTGAGAGAAGGAGCCAAGGGACCCAAAAACCTACAGAGCCTGCCGCACCGAAGAGCGGACCTCTGCTTGAGTGAACGGAGGGAAAGGCTGCGGTGCTTATTTGCTTTTGTTTCCGCTCCAACAAAAACACGGAGGCTCTGAGGTTGAGGTGCAAACGATGGCTTTACTCTAAAAGACAACATCCAAATCGCAGCAGCCGCGGCAAGCCAGAAGCGAAAGTGACCGTGTCGGCGGGACAGGAAGTCCCCAGGCAGCCAGAAGTGTGGGCTGTGGAAGTGAAACCGCTCTTGAGAAAGCATCTCAAGAATATAGTGGGTGAGGGGGAGGTCCTCTTAGCATGACTCAAAGGATACAGATCTCCTTATGTACCGTTTCTCCCATTTTTAAAAAAGGTTTTATTTATTTTTAGACAGAGGGGAAGGGAGGGAGAAAGAGAGAAAGAGAAACATCCATGTGTGGTTGCCTCTCACACGCCCCCAGCTGGAGACCTGGCCTGCAGCCCAGGCCTGTGCCCTGACTGGGAATCAAACCGGTGACCTTTTGGTTCCAAGGCTGGTGCTCAAATCCACTGAGCCACACCAGCCAGGGCCCTATTTGTATTTCTTAATCCCCTCGCCTCTTCACCCATTCCCACCCCCCACCCCCCAATCTGGCAACCATCAAAACGCTCTCCATATCCATGATTCTGTCTCTATTGTTCTTGTTAGCGTAGTTTTTTTTTTTTTTAGATTCAATTGTTGATAGATGTGTATTTTTGCCATTTTATTGTTCACAGTTTTGATCTTCTTTTTCTTAAATAAGTCCCTTTAACATTTTATATAATAATGGTTTGGTGATGATGAACTCCTTTAGCTTCACCTTGTCTGGGAAGCACTTCATCTGCCCTTCCATTCCAAATGATAGCCTTGCTGGGTAGAGTAATCCTGGCTGTAGGTCCTTGCTTTTCATGACTTTCAATATTTTTTGCCAATCCCTTCCTGCCTGCAAAGTTTCAGCTGACAGTCTTATGGGAACTCCCCTGTAGGTAACTAACTGCTTTCCTCTTGCTGCTTTTAAGATTTTCTCTTTATCTTTAACCTTTGGCATTTTAATTATGATGTGTCTTGGGGTGAGCCTCTTTGCATCCATCTTGTTTGGGACTCTCTGTGCTTCCTGGACTTGCATGTCTATTTCCATCACCAAATTAGGAAAAATTTCTTTAATTATTTTTTCAAATAAGTTTCCAATTTCTTGCTCTTCTTTTTCTCCATCTGGCACCCCTATGATGAGAATGTTGGACGTCTTGAAGTTGTCCCAGAGGCTGCTATACTATCCTCATTTTTTTGGATTCTTTTTCTTCTTCTTGTTCTGATTGGTTGTTTTTGCTTCCTTATGTTCCAGATCATTGATTTGTTTCTTGGCTCCACCCACTCTGCTATTGTTTCCCTGTAAATTGTTCCTTATTTCCATTAGTGTGTCCTTCATTTCTGACTGGATCTTTTTTATGCTGCTGAGGTCCTCACTAAGCTCCTTGAGCATCCTCATAACCAGTGTTTTGAACTTTGCATCTGGTAGATTGTTTATCTCCATTCCGTTTAGCTCTTTTTCTGGTGTTTTGATCTGTTCTTTCGTTTGGAGCATGGTTTCTTTGCCTCCTCATTTTGGCAGCCTCCCTGGGTTTGTTTCTGTGTATTAAGTAGAGCTGCTTTGACTCTGTGTCTTGGTGTGTGGCCAAATGTAGTAGGTGTCCTGTAGGGCCCAGTGGCCCAGCCTCCCCTATCACCCAGGCTGGGTACTCAAGGCAAGCCCTTCTCATGGGCTGAGTACACCCACCCATTGTAGTTAAGCCTGGTTGCTGTTGGCAGGTCAGTGGGAGGGATTTACCCAGGCCCGTCAGCTGCCAGGACCGGCTGTGACCTCTGACCACCAACCTTCCCCCTCTGTAGAGGGTCAGCTGAGCAGGGGCAGGGTGCTGGTGCTCCTACATGGTCTGTAGCTGCCCACTGGGCGCACTGGCCCTGGGGTGTGCTGGGTGGTGCAGCCAAGGTCAGAACCTGTGTTCTGCCCGGGGCCACCCTGCCAGAGCAGTCTGAGATGGCTGCTGCTAGTGCGGGGCCTGGAGCTCACGGAGGCCGGCTGCTGCTTGTGTGAGAGGATTTAGGAAGTTGTGCAGCTTGAGCCCAGAAGAGCCATTCACATGGAAAAGCAGCTTGGGTGGGCCCATAAATTGGGTGGGGTGGGGTCTCTGGGAATATCCTAGGCAGGTCAAACACTGTTAGCCAGGTTGATGGAGTCTCAGATGTGGCATCAGCTTGCCAGCTCTGCAGGGGGAGGGTTTTTAAAAGGGACCATGGCCTCTGCTCGCCTTGATGCCAGACCCTTCAGTCCCTCCCTGTGTGCCACTGGGCCCTTCAAGCTGCTGCCCCGGTGCTGGAGCTCAGAGGGAGCGAGTCTGAGCAGGTGAGTCCGTGTGTGGGATCCTGAAGAGGAACAACCTGGGGCTCCAGTAGCTCCTTCCACTGATGCAGTCCCTGCTGGTTTTCACAGCCAGAAGTTGTGGGGGCTCATCTTCCTGGCATTGGACCCCGAGCTGGGGAGTCTGGTGTGGGGCTGGGACCCCTTGCTCCATGATATCGCTTCCAAATTTTTATCCACACACGTGGGTGAGGGATGAGCCCATTTCCCGTCTGCTCCTCCTACCCGTCTGGATGGATGTGGTTTCTTTCATTCCGTACTTGTGAGACTTCCATTCACCCCGATTTCTCATGGTTCTGAGTGATGGTTGTTCTATATTTTCCTTGTGCTTTTGACGTGGTTGTGTGAAGAGGCGAGCCATGTCTGCCCATGCGGCCACCGTGGTCAGAAGTCCCTTATGAATCTCATTATAAAGGGACAGAGAAGGGCCTTCCCTGTAAGCCTTTCCAAAGGAGACGCAGAGCTGTGCCGGGAGCCACCGCTGCTGCTCGCATCGGGGCTGGGACGCTTCCAAAGGCCCCGACCTCCCCACCGCCTCTCACACACATGGAAGCAGATGTCTGGTTCCAGGCAAAACGCTGAGTCAGCCTCCTCAGCTGGGGGAGGGCTGGCTCTGCGGACATGTTAAGAAAGAAGGAATTTCACAAGCGCTTGGCCGAACGCATCTGCTAGCGTCTCAGGGTTGAGGAATGTAGCGTAAAAGGGTAAAAGGTGGCCCAATCACCCCCGGCCCACCCTTCAGTCAGTTGCAGTGTGGCGGAAGATTTTTGTTTTTTAATCCTCACCCAAGGATATGTTGATATGTTTATTGATTTTGGGGGGGGTGCGGGGAGGAGAGACAGAGAGAGAGAGAGAGAGAGAGAGAGAGGAACACACAGAACACAGAGACAAAAATGCCGAGAGAGGAACATCGATGTGAGACAGAAACACCGACTGGTTGCCTCCTGTATGCGCCCTGACTGGGGATTGAACCCACAACCTAGCTATGTGCCCTGACCGGGAATCAAACCTGAAACCTTTGAGATGATACTCCAACCAATGGAGCCACCCAGCCAGGGCTGTTCTTTTTCTTAAGTTTATTTCCAAAGAGCCTAGCCTAGAGAAGGCTAGAATTTCAATTTGCCCACTGTGAGGCTTTGCCTGTTCCTCAGTGGGGGCGTGTGGGGATTCTCAGACTTTCTGGGAGGGCCCTTTGAACTCTGGAAGACCCGGATTCCACCTGCTGATTGGCGCGTCGAGGCAGGGGGCTGTAGGGTCTGGAACACCCTGTGTGACATCACAGGGCTCTGTGAGGCCGGCTGTGTTTTGAGCGCTTCCATAGAGGCAGGACAGCCCAGCCCAGCCCAGAGTCCAGGCGCCACAAGCCTGCCATTCAGAAAGTAACTCCATCTTTCAGGTCATCGGCGTACATGCCTGCCTGGTTCCGCCTATGACTCAACTTAGAAAATACATCGATTACAAAGCAGCCAGTGTGGTGGCCTCAGTGGTAGGTGGATGGGCTCAGGGTCCTGGGCGTGGGGACAGAGGTGGGGAGACTTCTCCACCTGGGATCACCGGAGGCAGGGCATCAAGTCGCTGAATCGTGAATGAGATGCTGGCTCAAGGGGGTTAGGATTAAGAAGATCTAATTTTTTTCTTTTTTAAAAAGATCCATTTATTTATTTTTTAGAGAGAGGGGAACTGAGGGAGAAAGAGAGGGAGAGAAACATTAACGTGTGAGAGAGACACGATCAGCTGCCTCTTGCACGACCCCCACCCTCTGCCCCAACAGAGGACCTGGCCACAGCCCAGGCCTGTGCCCTGACTGGGAATCGAACTGGCAACCTTCTGGTTCACAGGCTGGTGCTCGATCCACAGAACCACACCAGCCAGGGTCTGATTTTTTTCAATGGCATTATCACCACCCTAGAGGCGGACCAGGCATCACGATGATTTTAGTTCTTGAAAATCAGGGCCAATTTTCATTATATACCTCTTTGTGCTTCTTAAGATTTAATACCAAGGGAAGGTGTTATTTACTCAAAAAAAAATAAATAAATAAATAGAAAAAGAGCCCTTTGTGGTATCAGAAGGTCATAGGTCTCGCGTGGAGATTGGTATTAAGATTGTCCCAGGCAAGCGAGGGGTTACCGACACTGACGCACCTTCGTCACCGAGCTCAAAGACGGTATCCGGGCTGAGCTCAGGGTTTGGTTTCTAGTGGGTGCGTGTGCAAGTGTGTGTGTACATGCGTGTCAGTTAACACTCAGGATTTTTTGAATGCATTTAAAATTTTGTTTGCACCCTGGCTGGTGTGGCTCAGTGGACTGAGCGCCGGCCTGCGAACCAAAGGGTCGCCTGTTCGATTCCCAGTCAGGGCACAGGCCTGGGTTGTGGGCCAGGTCCCCAGTTGGGGGCGCGTGAGAGGCAACTGATTGATGTTTCTCTCCCTCTCTTTCTCCCTCCCTTCCCCTCTCTCTAAAAACAAAGATAAATAAAATCTTAAATAAAAAAAATTTTTTTTGTTTGCTATATGTATGCCTCATCACCAAAATGCGTTTTACAAATTCTGCATTTTTCTAGCACGTGGAGTCAACATATTTGAGAGAAGAAAATAACTGAACATGATTTCCTTCTGAGGAGACAGTTGAAAAGCCCATCACAGGCCTCCTGCGTCTTCTGTTTGGTAGGAGAGGCTGCCTGCGTGTTTTGGGGGGATGGGGGGTGGGGGGGATGACATAGTTCAGACAACCGTGGGCACTCTGTTTTAGCAACACGTCATATCAGAAAGCATATATTAGGAAAATAGGGACATTGGAGAGGCATATTTTTTATAGGTGTTCACATCTACAGAGAATTTGCCCGAAATCTTCTTCCTATAGTAGGACCCCTCCAGAGAAAACAGATTTCTCCTATTTTTCAGTGATTACCCTGGTATATGGATTCAGATGTATATTTTCTACATTAAATGTAGTTGGCCCCCCTCACCTATATTCTGTTTTAACTAGTTTCCGATTGCTTTTGGGTTTTGGAGAAAGTTTAAACAAAGTCTTTGGGAGCTGAAGACACTTCACAGGACGATACATATGGTAGTGATTTAAGTGGGACCAGCTTCATTCTGTTCTCAGCTGTAACCCCCCTCTGGTACCCTCAGTGAGAAGTTACTGTCTTCTCTTCGAGGCGTGACACTGTCTCTCTGCATAATCAAACGTCTCGTTCCTAAGGCACCCTTCATCCCGCCAGGGGCCCTTGCTGCCCCACCGCCCCCTTTGCCCAGGGCTTCACGGCTGTGTCCTGGGAGCGCGCTCCTAGGTTGGCAAACTGTCCCTTGACCCGTGAAGTCGGGACGCAGCCCGGCCCTGCCCCCTGACGCTTGCCCTGTTTCCTGGGGAGCAGGGGCGCACTCTTTGCTCCGGGGGCCGGTCTAGCACAGGCCCCGCCGGGCTGTGTGGTAACCAGACCCTTGTTATCCGATCCGGTGAGCTGCCTGCAGGGTGATGAGCCTGAGGGAGAAGGGCATCTGTGGCCTTGCAGACAGAGGGAGACAGCGGGCCTCCAACAGGGAGGAGGGGGCCTTTTCTGTGAGCCCAGAGGGTCCCCACCCAGAGGTCCCCATCCTGGCTCTCAGAGTCTCCGCCTCCCCGGGGCTGAGCAGTCAGCCGCGCTGTCACCCGTCCCCAGCCGGGGCCTGACTCCCGGCCTTCTCTGCCCCGCGGTCCTAGGAGGTGAGTCCCCTCCCGAGCTGCGCAGGAGGCCCCTGACTGGTGTCTTGCCTTCAGGTGGACGACTCACCCTCAGCCTCCCATCGCCTTTCACAAATGGCACCTGCAGCACCCAGCTCCCGCCTCTGGCGCCACGGTAGCCGCTGCCCCTGCTGCCTGCCCCCACCTCTCAGGCCAGGCCTTCCCACCGGCCGGCCATCGCAGGCCGCGGCCAGGGACGTTTGAATGCACGCACTGCTGCTGCCTGCCAGGGCTGTGGGGACACCGCCTCCCACCAGCAGTGGGGCCTGGGGCCCGCCTCCGAATCCCATTTTAGCCTCACTCCCAGCACCCGCTGTCCTTGGCCTGCACACGGTCACCTTCTCACTGTGTCTGCACATGGCCGCTCCTCCGCGTGTGCAGCACCTCAGGTGGTCTTACAAGGACACCAGTCCGATTGGATCAGTGCCCACCACCTGACCTTATTTACATGGTTACCGTCTGCCCTGGCTGGGTGGCTCGGGTGGTTGGAGTGTTGCCCTGTACACCAGAAGGTCGCGGGTTCGATTCCCGGTCAGGGCACACACCTGGGTTTTGGGTTTGGTCCCCAGTTGGGGTGTGTACGAGAGGCAACCCATCTCTCTCACACTGATGTCCCTCCCTCTCTGTCTCCCTCTGTCTTCTTAAAATCAATAAATATGCTTGGGCGAGGATTAAAAAAATTTCTTTTAAGCATTAGGAGCTCCTATTTTCCTCCCCTGTCCCCTCGCCCATGGAAGCAGCTGCCATCCTACATACCAAACTTGTGTTCCTTTGTGTGCTCTGTTTTTCCCTAATCACTGGCTGCGCACAGTGTCACCGTAAACAACCGCTTGTCACGTTTCCCAAATGTATACAGGTAGCATCACACCCTACTCACGTGGGGGCAACATCCTTCTCTGAGATTTTACAATATTAACGCACGGAGCTGCAGTTGGCTCGTCTCCGGTGCTGATAGGACAGCCTCCCTTTCTCGAGGTCCCGTCCAGGGGAGCCTCAGGTTGTGCCCGGTTTCTATTACAAACATTCCTTCCATAAATGGGCTTGTACACGTCTCGTGGGAGTCTCCCAGGCTCTGCTCCTAGGGGTCTGTACCACGTGTATAAATTCAACTTGACTGCACACCATCAAAACGGTTGTCCCAGGTCGCAGTCCCACGGGAGGCGGGCCGTCAATTCCAGTGCCCGTGTTCTTTCCAGCAGGCGATAGTATGTGTTTTATGTTTTTTACAAGCCGATTGGTGTTAAATCAGACTTTTAAAGTTAAAGACCTCCCCTCTCACCCCAAGATGGACGGAGCATGTAGACGGGAGGAGGAACCCTTCTTTCACATTCTTTCCTTCGACGACACGCTCAGGAGAATGGGCCGGTGACTTTGAATGATGCTGTACGTTTTATAAGCATGTTCTATATTTTGATGTTATGGAATCTCATATCAGTTTTAAGAGTTGTTTGATGACAGAAAAAAAGTACACTTTAGCTCATCAAAGCACGGATAGCAAAATGATTTTTAAAACATTGAAAATTGAATTTAAGCCAAGTAGATGACCCTGCAAACTACTGAAATATCTAATATAGTTTCTCTCAAATCCTTCTGATTTAGGAAATTGAAAAACACACCCTCAGAAATGCTGGGTTTACAATGAGAAATGTCATATTTCAGTACTTCCTCTGTGGGTTCTTGCTACTCGCGATCTGGACAGTTCTGTTATGCATATACCTTTACCATGATCATGTGAACAACGGGCAGAAGAAAACCCAGGAGCCCACATCAATTTGGTCCCTGGATAAAAAATTGCGACGACAAATTATCCATGGCTCAGGGCAAATACCAGGACAACCTGTAAGAGCTGAAAGACCTAACGAAGATGAAACTGAAGGACAGAGGCCCTTTTTAAAATCACGTAAGTGTTTTGACTTCCTCTGTTAGCCGTTTTTTTAAGATTTTATTTTTAATTTATGCTTAGATAGAGGGGAAGGGAGGGAGAAGGGGAGGAAGAGAAACATTGATGGGAGAGAGAAACAGTAACTGGCTGCCTGTCGTATGCATCCTGACTGGGACCGAACCCACAACCCAGGCACGGGACCTAACTGGGAATCGAACCCATGACCTTGCGCTTTGTGGAACAACACACAACGGACTGAGCTGCACCGGTCAGGGCGCGGTTAGCCATTTTAAGGGGAAAATATGCCACAAATGTAATATTTGGAAGCATAAGAGAATGTTTTTTCAGACCACTTCAATTTTTAAATTATGAAATATTTTACACACTATATACAGAAAATAATAAAACAGGTATGTATGTATTCGCCACCTAAGTTTAACAGTTTTTAAATAGTTTGTTATACTTGTTTCAGACAGCTTTCTGTTTTTCAGAATAAGTTTTAACAGGTACAGTTAAAAACATCACCCCTTTCTCAGAGTGACGGTAGTAAGTCAATACTTATGTGACTCTAATGATCTTTTCTTGTAGGTAAGAATATTAGCGCTTTAAACCCAGAACAACTTCATGGCTTTATAAACTATGGATTTAATACTGTTATCAGTAAAAGCTTGGGCAACAAGAGACATGTGCCAGACACCAGGAACAGCATGTATGTTTCTCCTAATTTTTTTTTTTTTTTTTGCATTGAGATACAATTGACATATGACATTCTATCAGTTTCAGGTGTACAACATAATGAGTTGATATTAGTATATCTAGTGTAAAGTAGTCACCACAATAAACCCAGTTAACATCAGTCACCACACAGAGTTACAAAAAATATTTTTTCCTTGCGATGAGAACTTTTAAGGTCTAGTCTCCTGGCAACTTTCAAATATGTAATACAGGGGTACAGTGATCCCTCACTTACCGTGGGTATTACGTTCTAGACCCCCCTGTGACAGGTGAGAATCCGCAAAGTAGGAACCTTACATTTATTTTAGTATTTACTGTACAGTACCGCAATCCCGCGATATAGCGAAACATCTGCGATAAATAATTAAATATAATATTGTTACAAACCCCGTGATACAGGGAGGCCGCACTAAGGGAACCACAAAACAGAGAGGGACCCCTGTTTTAACTACGGCCATCCTGCTGCACAGCACATCTCGGGGCTCACTTATTTCATAACTGGAAGCCTGTGCCTTCCGACCTGCCCGCTTTCTCATTTCACTCCCCGCATCCTCCGCCCCTGCCTCTGGCCTCCCCCAATCTGTTCTCTGTATCTATGAGCTTGGGGTTTTGTTTTCTTTTGCCAGGGGCAGGGGAGGATGTGGGGGTTGTATTTGTTTCTGTTTTTGCCTTTTAAAGTCCACAAACGAGATCATATGCACTTGTCTTTTCCTGACTTATTTTACTCAGCAGAAGGACCTCCAAGTCCATTCACGTTATTGCAAATGGCAAGATTTCCTTCTTTTTAGGGTTCCATTTTTTAATGAAAAATTTATGTATATTAATATATATATCACTGTTTTATCCATTGACCCACTAATGGACACGTAGGTTGTTTCCGTGTCTTGGCTACCGCAAATAATGCTGCAACGAACATGGGGTGCAGATGTCTTTTCGAGCTGCTGATTTGGTTTTCTTCAGAGGAACCTTCATAGTTCTTTCCCCAGTGGCTGCACCCACCAATTTACATTCATTCCCGCCAACAGAGCACTGGGTTCTCTCTCCTCTACCTCCTCGCCAGCACATGGTTGTTGATTTATTGATGACGGCCATTCTAAAAGGTGCGAGGTGGTATCTCGTTGTGGTTTTAGTTTTCATTTCCCGATGATTAGTGGTGTTGAGCATCTTTTCATGTACCTGTTGGCCATCTGTACGTCTTCTCTGAGAAGATGTCTATTCACATCTTCTGCCCATTTTTTAAATAGCATTGCTTTGTTTGGTCTGTTTGTTTGCTATTGAGTTGTATGAGTTTGTTTGTTTTTTAAATTTCTCACTGAAGGATGTCTTTATTGATCTTAGAGAGAGAGAGAACATTGATGTGAGAGAGAAACATCGATCGGTTGCCTCCCGTACACATCCTGACTGGGGACTGAAGCCACAACCTTTGGTGCACAGGACAAGACTCCACCCAAGTGATCCACCCGGCCAGGGCCAGTTGTATTAGTTCTTTATATATTTTAGAGATTAATCCCTTATCAGGTATATGATTTGCAAATATTTTCTCTTGTTCACTAGGTTGCCTTTCATTTTGCTAACGGCTCTCTTTTCTGTGCAGAAGCTTTTTAGTTTAATACAGTTCTGTTTATTTCTTTTTGAGTTTGTTGCCTTTTTCGGGGTGTCAGATCCAAAAAATCATTGCCAAGATTGATGTCACTGAGCTTACTGCCTATGTTTTCTTCCAGGAATTTTATGACTTCAGGTCTTACATTCGTCTCTAACCCATTTCGAGTTCATTTTTGTGTATTGTGTGAGTTAGGGGTCCGATTTTGTTCTTCTGCAGGCGGCTGTCCAGTCTCCCCAAGGTCACTCATTGACTGGACTGTCTTCACCCCATCGCACACTCTTGCTTCCTCTGTCATCAGTTAACTGGTCACACATTCTCGGGTTTACTTCCGGACTCTCCGTTCTGATTCATTGGTCCACATGCCTGTTTTTATGCCAACGCCACGCTGTTTCGGTTACTAGAGCTTTGTAATGTAGTCTGAAACCAGGGGGCTGACACCCCAAAACACAAGTCACTTTCTTCCTCTCCCCTGTGCCTGCAGGTGCCGACAAAAACGCTACCCCGCCCGCCTGCCCACGGCCAGCGTTGTCATCTGCTTCCACAACGAAGAGCTCAGTGCCTTGCTTCGGACAGTGTCCAGTGTCATGAGCCTCACTCCGCATCACCTCCTTGAAGAAGTCATTCTGGTGGATGACATGAGCGGGTTTGGTAAGACGGGACACTCATAGCCGCCCGATCTGCTCTGAAGGCAGTGCTCTCTCTGGCGGCCTGGGATTTGTCCTGAAACACCAAGAGCTGTGGGGGGTGGCCCGAGGCAGGCTCTGCGGGGCGTGGGAGAGCTGGTCCTTGGCCCACGGTGTCGGGCAAATGGCGTGGCTTGGGCTTCCATGAGGTAAACGTCGGGCACCGGCCCGGTCCCTAGAGATCACTGAGGACGTTCAGTGACATCTAAACGGAGGTGTGAAGGGTCAGGGGGAGCTTTCTAGATGGAGGCGCAGAGGAAACGGCGCGGCAAAGGCCCAGAGGCAAGGGGACACACGGCATGTGCGGAGCGGCGCCACGGTTTGTGCAGTTCGTGTGGGAACGCAGAGTCGCGGGCAAGGGCGGCCGTACACGCGGAGATAAAACGGCAGTTGCATGTGACAGGCACTGCTGGGGTTCCGTCTGCGGAAAAGGGGGCGCTCTGACAGGCTTCGTGCAGGGAGCGGACGGGACCCAGGGGCTTTCCATGAAGGAGTTCTAACTGGACGGACTACGGGAAGGTGCTTATTCCCGCGAGCACCTTCCTCGGTCCTGGTCCCTGCAAGCCAGCACCCGGCCTCTCCCGCAAGCCCCGCGCCTCCACTCCATGTCCGCGGCGACTGCTGCCAGCCGCCTCGTTCCCTCGCGGGCCTGGCCCCCGGGCCTCCGCTGGGTCCCGGACGTCGGTCAGGGGTCCGCAGGCATCTGGCCAAGCGGCGGCCCCCACCCTGCGAGAGCCTCTGAGCTTCGCTGAGGGGACCCTGAGCCCGCTTCCACTGACCCCCACGTCCCGCTCCAGACCCCTAGGACTGAGGGATGTACACTCGGAGGCATCCGTGTGCACCTCACCTGAGCCCAACCGCCTTCACGGTCATCACGTTAACCTCCCGCTGCCGAGCGACTGTTAGGTCCCGGGCTCCCTGCCACCGCAGTACGGCACGGGGTACAGTGGTGGCCCTTCCCCCTGATGGGGAAATGGAGGTTCCCGTGATTTGATAAGTTGCCTAAGAGTTACCACCAAGTTTGAAGCTCATGTGTTATTAGTAGAGCTGGATCGCTCTGAAATGCCTAACCTGTCCCTTTTTTATTAACACTTTAAGAGTGAGTTATTAAAATTGGGGTATTCCACTAGGAACAGGAGGGTATTTACAGTCAATTTCAGGGCTGAAACACTCTCCGTTCTCTTCCTTACGTAGAACAAAACTTTCTTTTAAAGTGAGTACCTCTGTGCATTAGCTTGGTTTTAGGCATCAATCGAAATTGTGCTGAACTGTTTTAATATCTGCAGTTATCGTTTGTACACTGCCAAGACTTGGGTTTTATGTTTTCCAGATGATTTGAAAGAGAAACTAGAGTATCACCTGGAAATGTTCCGGGGGAAGATTAAACTCATAAGGAACAGAAGGCGAGAGGGGCTGATCCGGGCAAGGCTGATCGGGGCGGCGCGGGCCTCCGGTACGGACACCCCCATCGTGACACAGGATAGGGTCCACGTCACAGAGAGCTTCCTGCCTGCGCACAAACAGTGCTCTCGGGGACCCTCTGTCTCCACGAGCGTAAACACAGGCTGGAAGTGTGGGTCAGCCATACGAGAACCGAAGTTTCTTTTGACCCTGAAAGTATTTTGCTTTAAAACGTCAACCGGTTGTTTCAAATAAAAGATCAGCTTTTGTAGAGGCCGGCACGTCAGGCCCCCGTAATGGGCTGAGTGTCCCCAGAGACAGAGTCTGAGACGCGTGGGACCCACTGGGGTGTTTCTGGGATGCAGGCCCATCAAGCAGGGAGGAAAGCAGGACTTCTGGGGGCCCGTGGGGCGGGGGGCAGCCCCGGGGGCGCGGGAGATTCTGAAGCCAGGACGGGCATCCTTTAGGGCCTTCGAGGCCAAGGCGGAAAGAGAAGAGCAGGAGTTACTGGGAGAAACGTCCCTGAAGGATTAAGGGGAGAGGGAGACACGGACCAGAAGCTTCCGGTCCGACACCTGGGGAGGGAGAGAGGGAAGGAAGGAGGTTTGGGCTGAAACAGCTTCAGAAAGGCTCCGATGGGCCGGGTGGGAGCCCCGAGCGAAGAGTGCCCGTGAGAGCCCTGCTCTGGGCCCCAGGGGCCCAGCTCCGGTGCTCCCCTCTCCCTGCTCTCTCCCCCATGCCCCTGCCCCCCACGAAGTGTGCTCAGTCATCATCTGGGAGCCCCTGGGGAGACCAAGCCTGGGTGCAAACACTGGGCTAGATCCAGCTATTTGACAGCTGTCAGAACAGCTCCTCGCGGCAGGTTCTCCTAAACAGGGGGTCCGAGCAGCGCACTGCCTGGGCTGCGACCAAGAGCCACGTCGGAGTCAGGGGACCAGGCTCAGAGGAGCACAGCCCTGTCCCCGGGAGCGAGCATCGTCTTGGACAAGGCCAGCTCCTGGGGAGGGACCCAGCTGCGAGCCCTGAGCCGTCAGCACGGCGTGGGGACGGGGCCCAAGGCGGTGGGAGCGTTCCAGCTTCCGACCTTCCTGGGATCCTGAGGGATCAGACGTCTTCGGCAGAATCCTAAACTAGAACCGAAGGTCGTGGCTAACATCCAGGGTATTTCCTCAGGCCGGATTGCGATCCTGCACTCCTCACTGAGCAGAAGGCCAAAATAGAGCAAAATCTGACTCTCTTTTCCTATGTTGGTCTAATTGATAGAGACATTGTCTTATTTAACAACAGACGATACATATTCACCCTCCAAAACGCAATGCAAGCTCCAACTCAAGAGCAAAACTAATTAAGCATCTTTGCGTCCCAAAGTAAATCCCGGAGACGGAGTCCTCACGGTCAACACTTGCTAAATTGAATCGATCGGTCAAAGCCAAGCTCAAGTATTTTTTAATAGAAGGCTAGCTCAGTTCTACCTGCTTCTCTAGAACCTCCTCCACACCTGTCCTCTGATTGCAGATGTCCTCCTGGACATCGGTAGCACACGGTCTGTGTTGCTCGTCTCTCCCACCAGCGGACCTGAAAGCGCCCTGAGAGCCACGCCCGCAGCAAGTGCTTGACGAGCCGGGTGGGCTGGACTCTGATTTGGGTTGTCAGGTTCCCTCCGTGAGGGCTGACACCTGTTCTTGCCTCCCCAGGGGACGTTCTGGTGTTCCTGGACAGCCACTGTGAGGTGAACAGAGCGTGGCTGGAACCCTTACTGGACGCCATCGCCAAGGACCGCAGGACGGTGGTGTGTCCTATCATAGACGTCATAGACCACATGACCTTGGCGTACCAGCCCTCCCCCATTGTGAGAGGGGCTTTCAACTGGAATCTACAATTTAAGTGGGATAATGTTCTCTCTTACGAGATGGACGGACCAGAGGGGCCGACCAGACCCATCCGGTGAGATGTCTTCTGGCGAGCGGGAAATGCAGTAGAATATGGGCACTGGGGGCCTGGACACATAAAAAAGAAGCTTTCAGGGAGTATTTCTTCAGCTTCTTGGGCTTAATGCTATTTTGCTATTGTTCTTGTTTCTGAAAGTTAACGAGTTCCTAAGAGTCTGTAATAACAGACTTGAGGAGGTTTTAAGCTTCTCCCACTAAGCGAGCCCATCGCCGCAGTTCACGGCACGGCGGCGGCCGGCGGCGTCCTGACCGCAGAGGCCCGCCTGGAGAACGGGGGCCGGGTGCTCGGGAGCAGGTCGTGCCTGCTGGTCCACGGACGGACCGCCCGCGCGGCGGAGGGGACACGCAGACGTCTCTGCCAGACTCACTTCTAAAATATTCATACGAGGGCTTCTGTCTGTACCTTCCCAGGCCGAGATGGACGTGGTTTTCCCAGATTATTGGTCTCGGGAACTGTATGTCTGAACGGGAGGACAATTTGAATACTGCGACTTTAACTGCATTTATGAGGCTATTTCTGAAGGCTTCCTCCAGGCCACGTTCTACATTTACTGATACTTTTGACACCAAGTTCACTTCTCTTCTCTTCCCATTAACCTTTTTGTTTCCCTAACGACGTGAGTGAAATTTTCTCACCCTGCGTACATAGCCTAGCAAGTCCTTGATCGTCACCTCTATTAACTCTCGCCTTTTTTTCATATATATTTATTGATTCCAGAGAGAGAGAGAGACAGAGAGACAGAGAGACAGAGACAGAGAGATCTTATTCATTGCCTTCCATACGTTCCCTGACCCCTGGAATTGAACTGCGAACTCAGTTTACTGGAAGTCACTCCAACCAACTCTTGTCTTTCAAACTCAGTCATCAGACTTTGCCTCCCTGCCCCCCCAAAATCTTGTTAACGGCCTTCACCTTGTTAAAGCCAGTGCTCCCTTCCTATCCTCGTCTTACCTGGTCTGTCTGCTGAGCTGCCCCTTCCCTCTCTCCCACGTGCGTTCTCCCGGCCTCCTGCCCGCTGTCTCCCGGTCTTCCTTCCTCTCTTCTTGGCCGACTCCTCCTCTTCTCTCCCGCCTCTACCTGTTGAGGTGCCACGTCTGGGTCCCGTGCTCTCTCCGCACCTCCTCTCCCCGTCCTCAGACTGACGGCGCCCACATCCATGCGCCCGGCCGTGACCTCTCAACGGTCTACGCGTGTCTCACTTGCACGCCGAACACATGTCCCCAACGCGTCCCCAGCCAAACCTTCCCGACAGCACCCTGCTCCGCCCCCTGCACCCCCCATCCCGGTGCATGGCAGCTCGTCACTCAAGTCCCCAGGCCAAAGGCGTCGGCGTGGCCACACCGCTCCTCTTCCCAGCAGCCCGCAGCCCGCCCTCAGCAGACTGCCGGCTCCATCTTCAGAACGCGCCCAGATTGGGGCCGCATCTCACCGCCCTCCGTGCTGTGCCGTCACCCCCGAGGGCAGCATCTTCCTCTGGGGCCACGGCCACAGCCTCCGCCGCGTGTCCTGCTCCCGCCTTGGCGCGCTGGCTCACTATCTCAGACACCTTATAGGTGCCTCATAGATACTTTTATGAATAAATGAAAGAATGAATGGACATGGAATTCCTTTCAAACTATTCAGTTTGGTATTTATGGGTCCTGTTATTGGTGGACCAAAAAAAAAGATGCGTTTAACATAATAAGTTTCCCCAGATGTAACTATTGCAATTCACTTAATGCCCTTAGAAAGGGGATCTCTAAACCCCACTACCCAATTCAACGGTCACCCCCGAGAAACTCACAGGCTAAAGGTGATTTTCCTTCTGACCAAGACAACATTTAGAATAAATGTGTTGCTCATATAACTTGGTGAGGGCTAAATAATGTTACTGCCTACTTTTAGGTAGTTATGGTTTACACTTAGTAACTTTACATTCTTGAATGTATATTAAGATAATTTTGGAATTAGTTAAGATGCTGGTTTTCTAGTGGTTAACTATGTTATCATAATATTCAGTATCATTTTGGGAAAAATCCATAATGACTGAGTCTATAGAATCAATTTAATATTCATGTGTCTTTTTAGGTCCCCTGCAATGGCTGGAGGAATTTTTGCTATAAGCCGGTGTTATTTTAATGAGATCGGACAGTATGACAAGGACATGAACCTCTGGGGAGGAGAAAATTTGGAACTTTCACTGAGGGTATTTCAGATTTTATTTTATTTTTTAAATAGTTAGCTTTACACGTACAAAGTGAAATGAAACTTTAAGTCACGCAATCTGTTGTGGCAATTATGCCATTTTTTCCACATGAGGACCTGGCATCATTCTGGTGTCACATGAAATAACACGATCTGTGGCACTCCTTGCTAAAACTGAAAGCATTTCCTAAAATATCAGAATTTCCTACCATATGTTATTTTCAATGCATGGCATATCAAATCAATAGACTACGTTAATCTGCTGTGGAATCTCTCTTTTTATTCGGCTGCCTGCCTTGGTGGAAATAACACCACGTTAGGAGGCGGGGACCTAACGTCACTAAACACATAAGCTGCCTTAGGTCTTCGCTTCTCCTCTAGAAGTGAGGGGATTCGGGAGAGGGTGTATGAGTTGTCTCCTGACTCTTAGATCCTGGGAATCCTGCTACAGGATCAGTGAAACCAGGCAAACATTACGGTGAGTGGAAGGAGTCAGACACAAAAGTCACTGATTTACGTGAGTCCTTCCATCTGAAATGTCCAGAAAAAGTGAAGCCATAAAAAGAGAAAGCAGATTCCTGGTTGCCAGGGGCTGGGGAAGGAGAGTGATCGCTAACGGGTGCCAGGTTTATTTTTTGGGGGGTGCGTGTGAAAATAATCTGGTATTGGTGGCACAATCTTGAGGAAATACTGAAAACCACCCCATTCTATGCTTTAAAAGGGGGATTTCTTCTGGTATGTGAATTATATCTGTTATTAAAAATAGATTCAACTTTTTAAAAATCCTGTGAGATTAGACCCCAGCTCTACCGCTGTACGATCCTTGGCAAGTCATTAGTTTTTCCAGCCTCAGTTTCCTCACCTGTTAAGTAGGACTAAATATAAATGCCATTCTCAGAATTTTGTGAAGACTTAATTAAATAATTGGGTAGAGAAGAAAGTACAAAGTAGATATTAATGGAGAGAGAGACTCCCAAGAAAATATAAGGTGCTATTCAAACGTTCATCGTACACTTATCATCGGTATTTGTTTTTGACTAAATTCTGAGATTTTTATAGTGAACTGTGCATAAAAATCTAGGCTGTGAGCTATTACTACTGCCAACGCTTCCCCCCCACTTTTCTCTGTCTTGTCTCCGTCCGACCAAGAAAGCTGGCGTGCAGAAAACAGCTTAACTGGCGACCTTACAGCAGCTGATCAATGTGACAGCCATTACTGTTCTAGTTTAAATTTTGCCACCTGTCCCTCTCACTCTGTGCAGCCGTCTGCAGAGGCCATACTTCCGATTTCATGTTATCTTGGCATGGATTAAATTGTTCACTGTACTCCTTCTCTTCTTTTTCTGATTTTCTTTCCTGTGTTGGACTGTGCCTCCTTCTCTCAGCTGGTTGCTCTGGTCACTTGTTTACAGTTCTTTTCGGCACTGAGCTGTTTTGTAGCCCCTCAGATACTTTATTAGGAAGCGAGGAACACCCAGAGCGGTGCCTGTGCTTCCTTCGGGCCCCTGTGTGGGGCGTCCTGCTGGTTTGCTGCTGTTGCTGCTTCGCCTTTATCCTACAACATCCATCCCTTGGCCTGGCTGATTATTCCGTATCTCGTTTCTCTCCTTGGAGAATACGGCGTAGGGCATTTCCCGTCCTCGGGCCTCATCACTTACTGAGCACGTTCTTCTGCCTCAGAATACAGTCGGTTTTGTGAATGACACATTCTTATTTGAAAAGTAAGTGTATCTGTTTCCTGGCTCTATGTTCCCTCTGGATTGAGAATAACAGGTAACTTATGATTCAACTGCATCATTATCTTCGCTTCCATATTTTCAGTCGCTCCATTCCTCACGGCCCCTTCCTATCTTTTCAAGTATCCTTGGGTCTCTCTTTTTGTAAACAAACGTAAATTAATAAATAACTAAAGCAAGACCACAGCTCTCATGACGCGGGCTGTGGTCTCTAACCAAGAGATGTGACCTTGTCTTTCCCAAGAGAAGACCGCCTATGCCTGGAGACTCTTCCTTTCTCGCCGCCTCTTCGTTCCAGTAAACCCACGTGCCCAGGGCCATCAGCATCCTGTGACATCATCCTGGGAGCTGCCACCAGTTTCCTATTGACGTCCCTGATGGGTGGTGTTTGCTCTCCCGTACGCTGGTGGTTACTGCAGCATTTCACGCTGTAGCCCCGTCTTTTCCAGAAGTTGTCTTGGATGTTAGGGCACTTCTGGCCCCCCTTCCACTGCCTGCTGGGGTTCTGTTTCCTGCCCAGGAATGTCTCTTAAATGTGGGTGGTCCCAAGACTGTCCCTGTCACCTGTCTCTCATCCCTTGTGCGCTTTGGGGCGCGGGGCTGACATCGGCTACTTTGCACCTATATTTCCTTATACTGTTTGAGAATATCTAAGAGGAATTTGCCATGCCAGTCTTCACACGTAATCAGCACCAGAACGGGTCATGTATGAGAGAGGCAGACTTGCTTGGTGTTCGTGGCTGTGGGACCAGATTTCCTGAGTTGGAGTCTTGTTCTCTGCCCCTTATCAGCCTCTTGTCACTGAGCAAGCGGCTCAACCAATCTCTGTGTTAGTGTCTCCACCCCTAAAATGGGGACAATCGCAGTACCTACATTATAGGGTTATTGTGAGATGGAAGGAAATAAGGAACTTAATACATGTTAGCTATTGTTCTGTTTGTAAAAAAAACTTCAGCAGTTGGCCCTGGTCAGGTGGCTTGGTTGACTGGAGCATCATCTCGTACACCAAAAAGTTGCAGGTGCAATCCCAGGTCAGGGCACACACCTAAGTTGTGGGTTCGATCCCCGGTCAGGGTGTGTACAGGAGGCAATTGATCAATGTCTCTTTGTCACATTGATATTTCTCTCTCTCTCTCTAAAATCAATAAATATATCCTCGGGTGAGGATTTATAAAAAATTCAACAGGTGCCTATCACTAGCAAACACACAAGACTATGTCTTCTGTTTCTCTCATGGCTAGATCTGGATGTGCGGGGGCCAACTCTTCATACTGCCTTGCTCTCGGGTAGGACATATAATGAAGCAAAGCACCCAAAATCAAACTCAACTTGTCAGAGCCGTGACGTATAATAGCCTCAGACTGGCGCATGTTTGGCTGGACGAATACAAGGTAAGAGAGACACTCTCTGATTCAAATAGATGAGGTGTGGGGGGACCCCGTGGGGCTGGCCCCGAACAAGGCATCTGCTGCCTGTCCAGTTACCAAGTTTCGTCCTGTTCTCCGTTTTCCTTACATCAGGGGCTCCCCACTTGTCTGCAGGCCCCAGTCTCAGTCAGTTCATTCTCAGCTGCTACACTTGGACCTGACTTTTTATTTTAGTTTCTAGGAAAACTCAAGATACTTAGAAGTAGATCCATCCACACAAGAAGTCTTTTTTTGTTTGTTTAGGTCTACTGCTCCCACCCTAAGGACTGTCCCCCTGAAGCGAACACCTCTCCCTGCTCCCATGCCCACAGGCAATTTTAGATTCTCTTCCTCCACTGCTAAGCTCGCAGTTACGTGGCTGCTGATGACCTGGGAACCACCTCGCCAGGGTTTAAGCCTCTGCCAGGACCCGGTGGGGCCCACGTACAGCGTGGCTCTGTTCTAATCTGAAAGCCGTCCGTCCAGAACCCATGCACACACAGACAGTAACCCCTACAAGACCCCTGGTTCAGATCCATGCGTAGGAATACGTAAGAATCTCTTTGTGATATTACATGTCCTGGCCTTGAGCGGATATTTCTTTATTACTTTAAGTTACAAAAGTAATAATGCAATTTCTTTAGCCACCAGGGCACTCAGATTAAAACCTCAGGGAGGTATCCTAGATCGATAGCCACCTAGAGTCATAAAAAAATTAAGTCTGAGAAGACCAAGGGTTGGCAGGCCACAGCAGTTCCCAGACGGCGGCAGCACCCACGGTCACAGACGCGCTTTGGATGACGGGTGGGCACCAGTAAGTGGAAGACAAGACTGTCCCCTGATCCAACAGCTCCATTCTGAAGCAATGCGTGCTTCTGTGCACCCGAACACATAACACGGATGTCGCTAAGCAGCACTGCTGGTTATCCCTGATGAATACAACCCAAGCACTCATCGGAAGCTGGGTGGTGAATGTGGCGTATTTAGTTGCTCCCGCAATGGAAAGGAACCAGCTGCAGCCACGCACGCGACAGTGCAGGTGAATCTTAAAGGCATATGGTGAGCAAAATCGGTCAAACATAATGGAATATACTGTATTCTTCTATGAACCAAAAGTGGGCAAAATTGAGCTACATAATGTATGTAAGCATATTTAGAGATCAAAGCTGGAGAGCAAAGCAAAGCAATGAGCCCATAATCAGGAGCCTTTAAAACTAAGAGGAAGGGCTATGGTCAGGAAGGGAAAGGCCAGGGCCTGCCGGGATCCACGTGATGTTCTCTTTCTTGGCCTCGTCAGCGTTCCCAAGGCTGATTTTCTAATAATCCATTAAGTTGCACGTTTTTATTTTATATACCTTTTGTGTGTTGATTATATTTCCTGATTTAAAAATAATTTTTTTAAAAGGCAAAACACATTCATTTTTAAAAGTCCTACCAGAATGAAGAGTATAAAGTAAAGCGGAAGCTTCCTGAGCCCTGAAGCGATCATGAAATTACTGGTTATGGATTCTTGTTAACACACTCGTGAACGCTGGCCACAGACGTAAATAGCTGCGTTGAAAACACCTAGGACTGAATGTACGAACTATTGCAGAAGATGCAGTGACGAGAAGCTGCCCCTAACTTAGGAAGAACACGGCGTTTGGCGTGATCAGTGGACTGTTTGACCCCGCACGGCGGGAAACTGAGTGAGTGGCTTTGGGCAAGAGAAGGCTGCCAACACAGAGATGCCAACTACGGTCTTCCCTGCTTCTGCTCCAAAGTGACGACACCGCGCCCCCACGCTCAGGCCCACCGCCTGCACCAGCCACCCCGGGGAGCCAGAGTGAGGAGAGAAGATGGTGGAGGCCAGCCGTGTCGAGGACCCCGGGGAGAAGCCGGCGCGGCCAGTCCGTAACCTGCTCATTTAGACGAGCAAGCTCCTTCCGCCCCGCAGCCTGGCTGTGCTGTGTGCCAGGCCCTGGAAACACACTGATGAGGGTGCAAGGACACTGGCCCACTTAGGACACTGCTTTCAACACGGGGCGGGGGGGAGGGGTGCATCAGACACTCATCCTTGGTGTGTCCTTCAACCAGAGCGCACGGAAGATGCGCTGCGTGTGGCGACCACCGTGGCCGACACGGACGCGGCACCACGTGCAGGTCTGCATCTCCCGAAGGCTTTGCAGGGATTAAAGGGGCCGGTCCTCACAACCACCTCGTGAGGGTAGGGGTCAAGGGCACCCCGTGAACAAAAGCTGGAGCCAGCCCTGGAAACCCAGGTTGTCTTCCTCCAGAGTCCGTGTGCCCTGCGCCACCCACCAACCCCCACTGCGGAAAGCGGGCCGGTGCCAATGGGAACGGGGAGCGAGGGTGTCACGTATGACTGGGAGGGTAGGAGAAACAGAATGCGCTCCCCTCGGCCGTGATCCGTCCGTCACAGCACGTGGTGTGCATATGCGTGGGGTGAGGGAGCCCCAGCTTCTACGCGCGTCCCTGGGCAAAGGGAGTCGGAAGGTTTCTGTTTTAAGTTCAGATGAGGAGACTATATACCGCTATGTTCGATGCCATGAGTTGATGACCAAAGATCTGTTTGGTTTCATGAAATTCTTCATTTCTATTTAGGAGCAGTTTTTCCTACGAAGGCTGGGTCTGAAATCCACTCCCTATGGGAACGTCAGTGAGCGAGTGGAGCTGAGGAAGCGACTGGGCTGCAGGTCATTTCAGTGGTACCTGGACACCGTCTTCCCAGAACTGGAGGCGTTTAAGGGCGGCCGATGAAAGGAGAACAAACCGCTTCATTAATAAAGGGCTAACACGTCCCCCAGTCCTGCCACACAGTGGAGAGCGCCCGTGCGGAACATCGTGACATTGTATGAAATGCAGCAGGGAACACGACCAGACTGGCCTCCAACGGAACTGCCGTTCCTGTCCTCCTTTCATGACAGCCCTTGTTACTTTGTTACTCGTCTGCCACGAAATTTCTGGGGTGGCCAGACCTTCAACACTAGAAATGCACGCTGTCACACAGTGAAGGTGCCATCATACAGTGACCTTTGACTGTTTGCCAAACTCACTTGGCCCCGGTGGGCCATAGGGACTGTCCACTCTTGGAGCCTTTGCCAACTCTATTCCTACCCCACACAGGTGACCTGGCCCCGCGATCTTCTCAGAAAGACGTTCAGAGAGCCCTGGTTGGTAATACGCACTCGGGTTCAATCTAATCAGACTCCTTTCTTGCTGCCAGTGTGGGCTCCGGCATCGACGCCTTGCTTAGCTGTGTTCCTGACGTCCAGTCCCCTTGCCTGGGTGTCCGGATCCAGCTCCCATTGGTTCCTGTCTGCCCTCTGTCCGTTGGAGAGAGTCCTCCTTCCCTGCTTCTGACTTAGGTGTTTTCGTGTCTGTCCCCTCCTGTGGCTCTGGCCTACAGCTCTCCTGGCACTTCCCGGATTGCCTGCCCTGCTAAGCTGTGTCCTAACTGCCCCGGGAACTGTTTAGCTGGGACCGGGGAAAAGGTAGCGAGGTCCCAAATCTATCCAGTGTGAGCCCATGCCCAGATGTCTAACGGACGCCCTTCAGGTTAGGGGGACAGCCGTTGCATTGACCCCGGCGCAGGTGGCAAGGAAAGTGAAACGTATTTAATTTACAAAGAGAGAGAGTAAGAAATAAGTGAAGGAACACATTGAAAGGAGTAAAACGGAGTAGGGGAGCCTCAGGATAGGTTAGGACCACCACGTATAGCCTATGCTGGGGGAGACATAAGCTGGTTTGTACAGCAAGAAACAACTCGACTTGTGTATCGTGCTCATCCAATCGACGATGGAGTGATCATCCTGGGCCAGGATGTTGGGGAGCATCCAGGGGCTGGGGTGCGCCTTGTTGTATAGTATATTGTATACACTACATCAACTTGTATATGTAGTATACACAGTATAAAGAAAAAAGTAACCAGTTTACAATGTCTTTCTACCCACGTGTTTAGCAAAATACTTATTAAAATCTGTTGCCAGAAAGACATGGGAGAACCCTGTGCTCATACATTACAGACGGCCAGGGTACCTTGACTGGGCCTTCAAAGGGTCAACCTAGTAGCATGATATTCTTTATCATTATCATCGGATCATCATATGCCTGGCCCACATTTATGCCTTACTTGCTTCTAGAAAGTAATAAAAGATTGATTATAACGAACCCAGGACGCTATTAAAATTACGGGTAAAACACAAAATAGAAATTCTGTGGCACAGGAAAAAGGAAATTAAGAGTCGTAGAAATACAGAGCATCTGGTAGTAACACCTTTGTCCTCGTTTAGAAACTTGAGACTCATTTTAAATTAAGCCCCAAAGAGAATGTTGTAAATATCCTTGTGGAAAGAAACAAATGTTCGTTTTCTTAGAGCCCTGGGCCTAACAGGGAGTCTTCCTTTTGGGATAATTTGGTTCAGTCCTTAGGTGACACGGAGAAGCTGCAGAAGTGTAGCAAGCCCCTTCCTCTCGAACGCCGTTTCAGCGGACCCTGGAAGAGGACACAAATCAGGATCAACTGGTCCGCGGGATCGGAAGGAAATCCAGACTCGCCTATAGCTGGCCAACTTTCGTTTTCGTGTGGAAACGTAAAATTCTGACCCGTATGCTGGAGCTAGAAATATCGGCTCACCTGCCCGAGGCTTTTCACCGGACCCCGTTTTTGGTACCTGAGATGCTCAGACAAGCCTCCGATTAAGCCCGGAGTTTGTAAGAAAGCGCGCTCCTAGGAACGCGCCCCCACACCCCCGCGCGACGCAGCCACGCGGTAACCCTCGCGGAGCCCCCGGGAGGCACGCTCTGCACCGGCCGTCAGTCCACGCACGCAACCGTCTAAGTCCCGTCGTTATCATCACCACCCCCACTTCACAGGCGAGGACAGGACGGTGAGAATCTGTCCGAGGCTCCGGCTGCACGACTGCGGATAGGAATACAGGACGCCGGTTACAGCTGAGGTCCGGATGAACAGTGACACTTCGGGGTGCGTCCGTCCCGTGGGACTTACTCAGAGGACAACTTATTCTTTGTCCGAGATTCCCGTTCCAGGCGCGCGTCCCGTCCGGCCGAGCGCAGCCCGCGCGCGAGCCCAGCAGCCCGGCCCCGGGGGCGCGGGGCTGAGCCACAGAGCCGCTCCGCGAGGGGCCTTTCGGTGTCGTTTGCGGTCGCGGCACAACCTTCCCGCTTCAACCCGCGTCTCGTTGAGCGGCAGTGACGCCGGGCGCCTTCTCGGCCGCTTGCGGCATCCGCGGCTGGCGGGGGCTTTCGTAAGAGAAAGAAGCCCGCGCGGCGCCCGGCACAGACCGCGGCCCACGGCCACGTCGGGCGCAGCGCGCACCTGCGGACCGTGACGTCACCGCGGCGCGCGGGGGCGGGGCCTCCGTCACGTGGCCGCGAGCCGAGGCAGCGGCAGGGGCCGTGGGCGAGCGCCCCGGGTCTGGGCGAGCGCGCGACAGCCACCGCGCCCGGCGCTGCGCTTGCTCCCGGGAGGCCGGCTCCGCCCGCTGCGGCCAGTGCGGCCGGGACCTGGGCTGGGCGGGCGGGAAGATGCCACGGCGCGGGCCCCTGCAGGCCGGGACGCTGCGCTGCCGGCGTGGGGGTGAGTAGCGCGCGGCCGGGCGGCAGCAGCGGCGGCGTCTGACCCCGCGCGGCCACCGTCCCCGCTCGGCGCCCGGGGTGCGCGGCCGGCGCCAGGGCCCCGGGGGCTGGAGGCTGCGGCCCCGCCGCGCGCGGTACCGCCGGTCGGGCGCCGCGTTCGCGAAGCCGAGCGCGGGTCTCCGGGCGCGGGTGCGGACCGAGCAGGCGCCGGGGACCTGGCGCCGCCCCGAGGGACTTCCGGTGGCGCTCGTGCTGGGCGGCGGGGCCGCGGGTCGGGCCGCCGGGGGCGTGGGAGGGGGGAGCCCCGCTGGGCGGCGGGGGGGGGGGGTGGTGGGTTGCGGGAAATTCCAAGCAGAACCCACGGGCCGGCTACCGCGCCCCCTCCCGGACGCGCCCCTCCGCGTCTCACCAAAAAAAATAATAAATTTTTCACAACTGCCTTGGTGCCAATCGGGAGTTCGGCCGGCCCGCGCGTGGCGTGGGACCTAAGGTCCCCTTTTCGTTGCCCGCGCCGTGACGTCGGCGCCGCTGGGAGGACGACGACCCCGACAGTCCCGCGCCGCTGGTTCCCTCCGCGGCGGACGCAGCGGGGTCCTCGGCGCCCCAAACGCAAAACGAAGCGATAACGGAACAGGCCGCCCGGCGCCCGGGCACCCGCAAAAGGCCGGGGTGCTGCGCCCGCGCCCCAAGCCGCCGTGGTAGACCAGACCTCGTGTCCTCCACGCAGCCCCTCCCTTTTCTCTAGCAGCCGCGGGTGCTGGGGTCAGCGACGGCGGGACAGACGCCCGGCCCCCGGCTTCTCACGCTTCTGTGGACGCGCCTGTGGTGTGCCTGGCAGCTTGGGTTCTTCTTAAATTAAAAAAAAAAGATTTATTTTTAGAGAGAGGGGGAGGGAGGGAGACAGAGAGGGAGAGACACATCCACGTGTGGTGGCCTCTCCTGCGCCCCCACTGGGGACCCGGCCCGCAGCCCGGGCGTGTGTCCTGACCGGGAATCGAACCGGCGACCTCTGGGCTCCCAGGCCGCACGCAGTCCGCTGAGCCGCACCCGCCAGGGCACTTGCGTGCTTTTCATCGCCCCGGATAAACTGTAGCCGTGAGGCAGTCACGGCCCACCTCCGTCCCCACCCCCCTCGTGAATCCGCCTGCCCTGGAGGCCTCACAGAAGGGGGGTCAGGCAGGACCTGCCCGTGGCCCCTGGCTCACTTACTCAGATCCAGGCCTGCCCACGTGTGGCACTGAGGGGACCTTGTCCCTCGATGTGGCTGGAGGACACTTGGTTGCGTAGCTGCATCGGGTTGATCCGTGGATGCATGCAGGGGTCCCCCCCCTTGGCTGCTGTGAGTAACATTGCTGTCAGTTTGTGTTGACATGTATGTTTGAGTCTCTGTCCTTGGGGGTAGGAATGGCTAGGTCACATGGCAAACTTATGTTGAACTTGAGGAACTACCAGACTCTTCACATTTGCAGGCGGCTCTTAACGACCCTCATGCCTTACTAAATGCTGACTAATGACCCCACCTTCACCTCGAGGACCTGGTGGGGTTCCTGGAGGCAGAGCCTACAGCAGGGCCCCACCCCCCCAGACTGCACCCCTGCAGTTTCTAACTCTCCTGCCAGCTCACACCCAGCCTCCAGCGCCGTGCGTGGCTCCAGAGGCTTCTGCGCCAGGGACGCAGGTCTCAGCTGTGTCCCTGCAGTGCGCCCCGTCACGTGGTTCTCCGGTGGGTCCAGAGGGGTCGTGAGTCTTCAGTTTGTCCAGCTCTGCTTGTTCTGAGGATGGGAGTGGGCCACTAAGCAGAAATCACCCATCGTCCCGGTGCACAAACCACCCTTTCAGACTGAGACTTAACCACCCGCAAGAACAAGTCATCCCAGCTGTCCTGTGGCCCCGTCCCCCCAGGCCTGGCTTTCCCCCGCCCTCCTGTACTGTCCCTGTTCCCTCCTTAACTTCAGGGGAACGAGAGGACCCATGGAACTGGTACTCTTGGGAGCATCTGAGACCCCCAGCATATGTTGTTAGTGTGGCCCAAGTAAATTCTCAAAAATTCTCTACAGCCCTGAGCGGAGTGGCTCAGTGCATTGGGTGTCATCTCACAAAGAGAAAGGTTGCCGGTTCGATTCCCAGTCAGGGCACAGGCCTGGGTGGTCGGTTTCTGCCCCTGTCCGGGTGCGTGTGAGAGGAAACCCATCGATGTTTCTCTCCCTCTCTCTCCCTCCCTGTCCCTCTCTCTAGAAATAAATAAAATCTGAAAAAAAAGAGTAAATGAGTCTGCAGCTTCTTTTATGCATTTGGAATTAAGGAGGGGATGCAGGGAAGGCCCCAGGAAGGGGGAGGCAGCAGGTGGGGGTGAGATGACGGGAGGGCTGCTAATCCTGTTCCCCCTAGGGGGTCAGGCTGTGGATGTCCTTTGGGTGTAACCCCCTTTTTATGAGGAGCAGGAGGACAGGAGATCATCGTTTCCACGGCGTTGGGGCCAGAAGTGGTTACTAGGGCTCCTTTCATGGCTGATCAGCTCTGGGACGCACATTTCTGTACCTGGGGGACACGCCTGCATTCCCCCTCTGCCCTCGTTTGTCCGCGTGGCTGCCGCCACCTGGGGCTTATCACCCGTGCCGACGCGCGTGAGCTGCTGCACTGGGACTGGGACCGAGGCAGAAGCAGCAAGCGCGTTCCCTGGGGGGACAGCGGGTCACGGGCGCTCTGTCCCGTGCCCGTCCTCTCAGTGTCCTTTCCGGCGTCCCCTTGATGCTGCTGCTTTTCTCCCGGCAGCGTCACCGCGCGCTTCTCCTGTGCATTTGAGATGAGAACAGAGACGCTGTGGTGTTGACCTCGTCCTTAGGTCTTCTTAGAGGAGGTTCGTAAACATCAGGGACGTCAGGGTCCTTCCCAGGGAGCTGGGACGCCTGGGATTTGCTCTGGCCCTTCCCCGCTCGGCCGCCTCTCACCTGTAATTAGGTGGCGCACAGGGGCGGCAGGAATGAGGGGGGTAATGTGCTGTCGTCACCTGGTGATTTCCCAGAGACGCTGGGCAGGACGCTGGGGTGAGTCAGTGTTTGCTCTCAGATGGCCGGGTTCCCATCCGAACCTGCCTGATCTTAGGGAAATGCTTGCTGCTTGACAGACGGGAATGGGGTGCGCCCTGACGGGAACAGGGCGGGAATTACTGGACTGCGCTGTGAACCCTTAAACCTCAGTAGATGCTACGGAAATCACTTCGTACGAAAGAAGCGAGAGCTGTCCTGTTCGGGTGCACAGGACTGTCCTGTTAGTCTGGTGGTGACAGAAGACAGGCAGCAGGAGGCCGGATTCCGCTCCAGATGACGGTTCATAGAAGAAAAGCGGGGTTTCTGATAGGGCTTGTACGACATCTGTTCATCGTTCAAATTTTATTCTTAAATTTTTGACAGATTGATAGAATTAAAACACCCCTTCCTTTCAGTGCGCTAAAGTCGCCACTTGCTTCCGAGATTCAAAGCCCTGACGTACTGAACCCCCCAAATGTGTTCGTAAGCGCCCTAGTTTGTAGCTGGTGTAGGGAGATGAGAAACAAGGAGCGTTTACAGCAAGACGTTAGCAGTGGTGAGACTTCAGGCGGCTCTAAGGCTTAACTCTCCGGTCAGCTGTGTTCCCGATGTCTCAGCCTGAGAGCGGGGCTCACAGCACAGACCCCGGCACCGGCCCGGCGTCGGCACACGGAGCCCCTGCCGTGTTCACGGACCGGCCCGCCTTCAGGACTGTAAGTGACTCGGGGACGGAACCCGCTGGGCTGGTCAGCACACGCACTTCCTAGGCTACTGGAGGGTAATGGACGAGTGGCAGCACCGTGACACCGCATGACAGCAGCTGTCCTCGTGAACTTCACGCGGTTCGGCTGCTTTGACTTAGTTCCTGGTGTGAGCTGCGTTCCTTGTTCCTAAAGGCTGGCGGTGAAGAGCACCCCAGAATGGGCCCTCTCAGCTCAGACCGCTGTGCTGTTGAGAAAGACCCCTCCCGCTAATCTGATAAGGACGCTGGGGTTTAAACTGATGGAGGCCGCCTGCGATTTTACACCTCGGTCACCAGAGCGGCCGCAGCGCGTTTTCTGTGTCCCGCTGGTAGCTGCCGGCAGGAGGAAGCTTGGTCCTGAGGTAGGCCCGTCCTGCGCGCACCGCTCATAGGGGCCCCCAGCTGGCGGGTCGGGAAGGGACTCTGTCCCCGGCTGTGCCTGGCCAGGACCGAGTGCCGCCGCTTGCTCCCACCCACAGCGCGCCGGTGCCGGGACTGCAGGACCGCTCCTCCGCCTGCCCACTCGGGCCTGCGCTGTCGTTCTGGCGGGCACGCCGCGCCAGCCTGCCTTTCCCTGTGCGCCTGCGGCCCCCGCCCCCGCCTCGGCTGTTCCGGACAGCCCCCGGCCGCGGCTGTAGGGGGGCGTCGGCCACACAACCCGGTGTCGCTGGGGCTCCGGGCACGTGGCGGGCCGGCCTGTGTTCGTTTGCCTTTTGAAACGTACATGGCAGCGGTAGCTGACTGCGGAGGTTGGCTTCATCAGCCGCGTCTATGGCTGAAGGAACCTGTTCACTGGCTCTCTGCTGTTCACTAACCTTGAAAGGCTCGCGGCCGGGGTGTCGAGGCCCTCGGTGACCGCCTGGGGACGGGGCGGCCTGCGGCACGTCACAGGGAGGCTGTCGCGCAGATGCCGGGTCCATCGTTCGCTAGTGCGGGCTGGAGGGCATGTTCAGTGTTGGATTTTTGTTGCGAGGTTTTAATTTCTTCGGCAGTTGGGAACTTACTACCACATAACCTGCACCTGATTGCTTTGCACTTCTTTGTATTTGGGTGTTACCTTCTTGACCTGTCTAAAAACTGAGAGTCTTCGTTGTTTCTGATGAGTGTTGGGGTTAATAATGTAAATGACAAGATTTTACAAATTCCTGTTTTTAAGAAGTTCCTTAATTTAGTATAATGACTTGCAACATAAAGAATGTTCTCTAAAGAATTTCATAACATGCCTGGCCAAGGCTGCGTGGCTGGAGCGTTGTCTCGAGCACCAGGAGGTCACGGGTTCAGTTCCCAGTCAGGGCACCGCCGGGGCCGCGGGTCCAGTCCCCCTTCGGGGCGCGCCCAGGAGGCAGCCAGTCGGTGTTCCTCCCCAGCATCCTGTCTCTCTCTCCCCCTCTCCCTTCATCTCTCACTAAAATCAACACACATTTTTAAAAAAAGGATTTCTTCATGTGGCTGGAGGAAAATAGTATTTACCTGGTAGGGCTTCCGAGAGCGGACGACCCCGCACAGCTCAGGAAACGAGGCTGAGCCGCGTGAGCTGCGGGGGGTCTGCGGGGAGTTGGCTGCGGTCTGCGGGTGCAGGTGCGGGGAGGCGGGGCCCCACTTCGCCCTCGGGCAGCCGGTGGGCATGGGGGAGGGGTAGTCTGTCCTCATCACAGAGCCCTTGCTCGGTGAGCCCGGGCAGGAGGGCGTCTAGTTTTCGGAGCCTCTTCTAATAACGAATCTGGCTCTTGCACGACCTGCGTTTCCTGCGGCCGCTGAAGTAAGGTCGTCCTGGTCTCCCTGCGTGGCTGCAAGGTCCTGCTTGGCTCAGGCAGGATCGTAATACATTTGTTCAGAAATGCTCAGCATTTTGCAAGCACGCTGATAGCCGTATCACAGGGATTATTCTTTCATGAATTTCAACAAGAGTTTATTAAGTGTCTGCTGCGTGCCAGGTTTTGCTGTAAGCCCAGGGGATACTGCAGGAAACTTCTGATGAAGTTTACAGTCTCGCAGGGGGCGGTAAGTGGCGGGGCCGAGGGGCGGTGTCGCTCGCACGTACGCAGGTGGCAGGCTGCGCGGAGGAGGGACAGCAGAAGTGCTGGCGTCCGGTGGCCGAGTTGCGGTTTCAAAGAAGGTGGTCTGCAGAGAGCCGTATCGAGAAGGCGCTCTCTGAGCCAAGGTGCCGCGGAGGAGAAGGTGACTGGGACGCAGGTATCCTGGGCCGAGGGGAGAGCCGGTGCCTGATTCCTCGGTGGGGCTGTGACTGACGTGGCTGGTGACTCCTAGGGGGACCGGTGAGAGGGACAGTATGAAAGGGGCGCAGAGTCACGCGAGCCGTGGTCAGAGAGGTGGCGCCACGTGACCTTCAGACTTATCCTCCAGGGGACAGACGGCCCGCACACCCTTCACAGGAGGGAGTCACGTAGACCTCATGAAAAGGAGGGAAAAGCCGGCGTCCGCTGAAGTCCTACTGTGTCCTCTTACGCTGTTGGTCTGTGTGCCGTCCACTGGGCTGAGTGCGGGGACGGCAGTGACCACACAGCAGAGATGAGCATTTCACGTGCGTGCTAATCTGTGTGTGTGTGTGAGGCTCTGTATGCACTGTCTCATGTTGTTCTAAGTATCTTACTTCGTTACAAGTATCCGGTTAAAGTAGACACATTGTTAAGTGGCACACAGTTGATGCGACCGAGGCTGTGAAGGTGGGCTAACTGCTCCAGTGCTGCGTAGCCAGCGCATGACAGGAGGGGACCGGAACATCACCTGGTCCGTCCCGTCGGCTCCCGCAGCTGGCTGTGCGTCTGCACTTGCCGGGAAATCTGTTAAAGCTGTGGACGCCCCGTCGTACAGCTGCAAGTTCTGCTTCAGCCTGTTAGGCACAGAGCGCTAGGAGCCAGTGTTTTTAGTGAACACTCTAGGGAGTCCAGTATTTTGGAATGATACCCTCCGATATTACGTTTGTGATAGTATGTGTGATACAAGTGTGATGTGGCAGCCCGATCTTGTTCCTGCTTTCAAAGAAAATGATTTTATCATTTTACCATTGAGTATCATTTTTGCTCTAAAGTTTTTGGAGATGTTCTTTGTCAGCTTAAGAATTTCTCTACTCCTAGTTTGCTAAGAATTGAGTGTTGAATTAAAAAAAAAGATTTTTAAGACTTAAAAAAAAGATTTTATTTATTTTTAGAGAGAGGGGGAGGGAGGAAGAAAGAGAGAGAGAGAGAGAAACATCCATGTGTGGTTGCCTCTTGCACAGCCCCTAACTGGGGCGATGCAGGCATGTGCCCTGACTGGGAACCGAACCAGCAACCTTTTGGTTCGCAGGCCAACACTCTGTCCACTGAGCCACACCAGCCAGGGCTATTTATTGATTTCAGAGAGCGAGAAAAACATTGATTTGTTGTCCCACTTATCTGTACATTGTACACTCATCGGCTGATTCTTGGATGTGCCCTGACCGGGAGCAGACCCACGGCCTTGGCAGAGCAGGACGAAGCTTAACCAGCTGAGCTACCTGGACAGGGCAGGTGTTGAATTTTAATAAACTCTTTATCTCCACTGAAAAAATTATATGTTTTTCCTTTAATATTTTAAGGTAGTGGATAACAGCAATAGGTTTTTAGATATTGAATCAGCCTTGTATTCCTAAAGTAAATACAGTTTGTTCGTGATGAATTTGTTTTTTTAAACGGTGGTTTCAGCTTAGTGTCTGCGTTACGATTTTTATAATCTCTTTGAGCTTGTCTTTATGATTTTTGCTTGTTTTTTGCCTACCCTCAGGTGAATATTTTAGGAAGTTATATTGTCTGTTTTAGTTAAAATGTAACGTTTCACCTAAATGTCTCTACTTTGTATTTACATTTTTGTTGCAAAGTGGCCAATTTGCAACTTTCTGTCTCATGTGCCCTGGTGGCTCCATTCTCCTCGCGTCACGTGTCACAAAGCAGGTGCTCTGGCGCACCCCGTTTTCATTTGGGAGTGCTGACAGCTGACGGGCGGCGCTCAGCGGGTGCCCGGCCTTCCTCCGCTCCGCCGCTGCTCCTTGGGCGGGAGCTGCTGTAGGTTTTGTTTGCTTTTGAAGCTTTTGAATTGACATGCAGTAAAATAACCACTTGCTTGGTAGACAGGAGACCGAGTGGCCGACCTGCCATCGTCTTCCAGGCTCATGGCACAGCGCACAAACAGCTGCGCCTCCGGAGGGAGACCACCCGGCGCTGACCTGCTCCGTCCTGATTCTGAGGGGGGTGGTACGAGCATTTTAAAACTTACTTCACACTGTAGAAATAAGCAATGTTCAGTATTGCTTTGTGGGTTTCTTCCGTGTATACATGGCTTATTAGGTGTTCCCAGCCTCGGAGCTCTGGGGGCCTGTTCTGTGTGCACGTAGGCGTCTTCACAAAGGACTCGGGCAGCTGCGGGGGCCTCGGTGACGACCGGATGTTGTCAGAAAGCTCAGGGGGCACTGCAGTGCTGCGTGGTTCACAGGGCTTCAGACGGAGGAGGAGGGTAGAATTTGAACTCTTTCAATTATAAGTTTAAAATGTAACTGTTTAACCCGTAGTAGGCATAAGGGTAGGTTTAATCTTTGATTAGAAAGAACTTTCTTTTTTTAAGTTGCTTATTTTTAATAACAGACCTCAAGCTCCTCAGGTTACAGGAGTCCCGTGATTTTACACTGGGAAGGGGGCTTCGATGAACTGCCAGAACACGCCGTACTGGTGTTCTTCTCGTGAAAAATGGGCATCTGAGGAACAGCCACCAAACCGAAGGCGACCCGGAGCACAGGCGGAGCGGCAGCCTGACCGCGGCAGACGGATCGTCAGCTGTTTGCTGCCTTTGGTTTTCTGAGCACTAACACGTTGGCCTGTGGTGTTAATTGCTGAATTATCTTTTTCAATTTGGCTGTTTCCGCACGTTCTTCCCCTCAGTGGTGTGCACAGGTGTGCTAAGCCAGTAGTTCAGACGTGCACCTCGGTGGTTTGGGAAACAGTGGCTGTGGACTTGGTGGATGATTTACAGGTGCCCTCCAGCGTCTGACGTGCCTGTCCTTTTCTTTCAGGAACTTGAGATGGCCCTTCAGCTATGCTAGGTCTATAATGGGAAGCGTCACAGTTCGATATTTCTGTTATGGATGCCTTTTCACCTCTGCGACCTGGACGGTTTTGCTTTTTGTTTATTTCAACTTCAGTGAAGTGACTCAGCCACTTAAGAATGTGCCCATCAAGGGGTCTGGGCCCCACGGACCGTTCCCCAAAAAATTCTATCCCCGTTTCACGCGAGGTCCAAGTCGAGGATTAGAATTACAGTTCAAAGCAAACAAAATGGATGACGTGGAAGGTAATCATATTGAAGATGCAGAGAAAGGCAACGTGAAATTCTCTTCTGAATTAGGTAAGAGCATTTGCTTGTTGCTACCAGCATGTCAAAGTATTTACTCATTGGAAGTTTACATTTTAGTTGTTCTTCAAATCGTGTTGCTCAGGGGATTAGAAATGTCATTTTTTACGTTTGTGTGCTAGCTGAAGTCCTTAGGATTTTTGCAGACTTAGAGAGGCATTATATTCTAATATGTCCAACTCTGCCTTCAGTATTTTATGAGGACTTGGGAGAGACTAGTAAGGTCCAGAATAGAAAACGAAACTTAAGTGGCTGGGAAAGTGGGACCTGTGGGGGGACTGAAGCTGCTGTCATTCCCGTATTGAGAAACGGTTGAAACCTGAGTCTGACAGACTGTGAAAGGCACAGTGTTAATTAAAACAACATAAACCACATGGTTTAGAAAGAAGCTGAGATTACTTATATTTAATTTCTGCTTAAAAGAATTATTAAGATGTTGGAATATATTAAATATAGGATTTTATAAAATCTGAATATGAAATAGAAACTTTTCTTCAAAAATTATATTCTGTTCAATTTGGTAGCAAGAATCTACTCTATATTTGTTTGACTCTTATAATCTTAGAGTACTGGTTTTAGCAAACTATTTTAGTATGTGTTTTCTTTAAAACTTAAAAAAAATTTGACCTTGTCTTGGAAGTATCAAATAATAAGTAATTAGTAGAAGATTTTGAGAGATTGAAAATTCACAGATATAAAGGAAATGTTAAAACTTGTTTTTTCACTTGATTACAGTTTCAAAGAAATAAAATCAATTTCTAGGACATGATATTCTAATACATGAAGTCAAACCTTTTTAAAATTATGAGGAAACAGAAGCTCATACTTTGGATTTCGTGAAATATACTTTCTAAGCTTATTCAGAAAGCTCCTTAGACATTTTAAGACCATTAATGGGAAAAGTTCTAGTTTTTGTTATTTGCTGTTATTTTGGTGAAGCTTTTATAACTTGGTTTATCATTTTGCACAGACATTGCATTTGCCTTTGAAAGAAGCAGTGAGAGAACTGTAGCAATTTGAAGTGCCAAACCCAGGCTGCTTGGCTGCACAACTAAATTCTTTATAAAAGAGCCTCAAGAATACACACACTGTTACAGCTAGTTAAGGAATTCAGCAGAGTTGCAACATATAAGCTCAACACACACACAAAAATTGTATTTTTGTACACTAATAACGAATGGTCTGAAAATAAAATTAAGAGGACAATTCCATACACAATACTGTCCAAAACAATGAAACACTTAGGAATAAATTTAAGGATGTACAAGGTTTATACACCAAAAACTACAGATCAGTGCTGAAAAAAATAAAAGCAGGTCTGAATATTTGGAAAGGCACACCAGGTTAATGGATTGGAATAATAAGTACTGTTAAGATGTCAATACTATGCAGAGCAATCCACAGATGGAATGCAGACTTCATCAAAACCCCACAGCCTTTGCTGAAGAGATGAAAAAGCCAACTCAAAAATTAATGTGGAATTTGTCGATGAAGAAATGTCCAAACCTGACTGCCGGCCTAGATGGAGGCCTAGACAGACACTCTGCGTCTCCCTCCACAACTGAGAAGGAACACAATTACCTCAGAACTGGAGACAACCAGAAGTTCCAGAAAATCAAGCTGCATGGAAGTCCAACAAACAAAGATATAAAGAAGAAATACTCACCCAGACAAGTAGGAGGGGCATAGCTGGGGCAGAGAGGACACGGTGTGGTGGTGGCAGCGGCAGGCTGCCCGAAAGCGCAGTCACAGATTTTAAAAAGTGGGGAGGGACACCTGGGGAGCGCTCCCAGCACCAGACCAGATCACGCAGCTCATGGTCCCAGCACCCAGGAAATCAAGCCTCATTGCTTCTGACTGTGCAGACCAGTGAGGGTTGGGGTGGAGGCAGAAACTCCCAGTCTCAGCACAGTCCACTTGTTTAAAGGGCCCCCACGGTCCTAGAACATCCGCAGACCCACCCACTCTGAGAATGACGGCCAGGGCAGCAGCTAGAGGGGCACCAGTCTCATATGGAAGTGGGAGAAGTGCTTGGAAAAGGGGGAGTGCTGGGCAGGCGGCATTGTTCTCTCTCAGACCCCCCTCCACATACAGCGCCACAACGTGGTGAAACGGGTTGCCATGCACTGACGAAACCCCAAGGCTCTGCCCCTTACAGTGTAACAGGTGCAACAGCTCTACCTAAGACATAGAGGCAAACAAACACAGGAGCCTGTCAGAATGAGGAGACAGAGAAGTATGGCCCAAAAGGGGGAATGGATCAAGGTTCCAGTGGGAGAACTAACCGACAAGGAGATAGCCAACCTAACAGACGCAGAATTCAAAACACTGGTGATAAAGATGCTCACAGGCTTGACAGATATGCTTGAGTACGGCAAACGCATAAGGGAAGAAGTGAAGGCTATGCTAAATGAAATGAAGGAAAATGTACACAAAACCAATGGTGAAAGGAAGGAAACCAGGGTTCAAATCAATGATTTGGAGCACAAAGAGGAAAAAACAGTCAACTAGTGCAGAAGGAGGAAACAAGAATTGAAAAAAATGAGAGGCTTAGGAACCTCTGGGACAACTTTAAACGTGCCAACATCCGAACCATAGGGGTGCCAGAAGGAAAAGAGGAAGAGCAAGAAATTGAAAACTTATGTGAGAAAATAATGAAGGAAAACTTCCCAAATTTGGTGAAGGAAATAGAGATACAAGTTCAGGAAGCACAGAAGTCCCAAACAAGCTAGACCCAAAGAGGACCACACCAAGACACATCATAATTAAAATGCCAAAGGTTCAAGATAAAGAGAGAATCTTAAAAGCAGCAAAAGAAAAGCAGAGAGTTACCTACAAAGGGGTGCCTATAAGACTGTCAGCTGATTTCTCAAAAGAAACTTTGCAGGCAAGAAGGGGCGGGCAAGAAATATTCAAGGTGATGAAAAGCAAGGACTTACAACCAAGATTACTCTACCCAGCAAAGCTATCATTTAGAATGGAAGGGCAGATAAAGTGCTTTCCAGACAAACTAAAGCTAAAGGAGTTCATCATCACCAAGCCATTATTATATGAAATGTCAAAGGGACTTATTTAAGGAAAAGATCAAATCTATGAACACTAAAATGACAACAAACTCACAACTATCAATAACTGAATCTAAAAAATAAAAACAAAATCCAACTAAGCAAACCAGAACAGGAACAGAATCATAGGTATGCGGATCATTTGGAGGGTTATCAGCTGGGAGGGGGAGGGGGGAAATGGGGAAATGGTGCAGGGACTAAGAAGCATAACCGGTTGGTACAAAACAGACAGGAGGAAGTTAAGAATAATATAGGAAAGGGTGAAGCCAAAGAACTTACATGCATGACCCATGGACATGAACTAAGCGGTGTGGGATTGCTGGAGAGAAGGGGGGTACTGGGCAGAGGGGAACAAAGGGAAAAAACTGAAACTACTGTAACAACATAATCAATGAAATATACTTGGGAAAAAAAGAGAAATGTCCAAACCTGTAGAGAATTTTTATTGGAACTTATTTGAGCCAGAAGGAGGATGCACCTGGAAGCAAGGTGTCAGCTGACTGAGAGGCATGCCCCCGAGGAAGGGATGCAGGACGGATGAGCGGAGGTGGGAGGAAGCAGCTCAGGGATTGGCTTACAGGGTGGTGAGGATGATGTGCTCTCTGAGGGGCCTGAAAGGGGGCAAAGCTGTGTTGCCTAGATGCACAGAAGCTGGACAGGGCTTGCTTAAGCCTGTTAGTAAAGACGTTATATGTTACAGTTACCCACATGCCGAGGAGTGGAGTTTATAACATATATAAAAATTAAATTAAAACAGGTCACACCTAAGTGTAAGAGCTAAAATCATGAAACCCTTAGAAGAAGTCATAGGGATAAATCTTCATGACCTTGGATTTGGCGATGGTTTCTTAGCTATGATACCAAAAGTACAAGAAACAAAAGAGAAAATAAGTTGGATTGCATCAGAATGAAAAATGTCTGCACGTCAAAGAAGACTGCCAAGGAGGAGAAAAAGAGCCTGCAGAATGGGAGGGAACGTTTGCAGACCATGTCTCTAATGGGCCCGTTACCCAGAGTGTCAGGAACAGACGCACAGATCAGTGGGCCGGAATGGAGCGCCCAGGACGAGCCCACCCTTTATCGTCAGTTAATATGTGACAGAGGAAGCACACACAATGGGCTGAAGATGGTTTATTCAATAAATGGTGTTGGGAAAATTGGACAGATAGATGCAGAAAATAAACGAGAGCGCCTCTTACGCCACACACAAGAATAAATTCAGAATTGACTAAAGACTCAAACGTTGGATGCAAAACCACGAAAATCCTGGAAGGAAACACAGGCAGTAAAACCTCGGACATTGCTCGTAGCAGTGTTTTTTCTGAGGTAGCTCCTCAGGCGAGGGACACAAGAGGACAAATAAACAAATGGAACTACAAGCTAAAGAGCTTCTGCCCAGCAGAGGAAGCCTCTGTGTCAGGGGAGAGAGCCTCTAAGGACATTTTAGAAAGATTATCAGTAACAAATTAATATTAAAGCTTTTCTGATAGACTCTAGTTATAAAGTTAGTTAAAACAGCTTCTCTGGTGTGTTAATTAATTGAAATTTGACTGTAATTTTATTTGTGCCAGAGAAGGAGAAAACTGGTGGCCCTCCCCCCATTTTTAACCCCCTGAGGGCCACGTGTGATCGCTAAACCTCGTGTGAGAAGTGCAGTTTATGAAAAATATCTCTAAAAACATTATTATTCATAATTGCTGAAAATTTCACAACATACAGTAAATACACTCTTCTTTCGTAAGCGATGTTCTTTGATGCAATTTAGCAGAAAATTTATTGCATTAAAATTATTTTATTATAACAATTATTTTAGAAAAAATAAATTCTTCAGTATGGCTTTTGAAGTGTAATATATGGCATAATATAAAACCTATGATTATAATTGGAAAACACACATAGCAACATGGATAACAAACAAGCAGGAAGTATGCCAAATATGGCATAAATTTTTGAAGAAAAAAAGAAAATGTCATAAGGTACAAAAAAATGAACCCAAACAGCATTCACACTAGACACATATTTCAATAGATATCGACAGTGGAAAACAGTTTATAAACAAAATGCTAACGCTGTACCGTGAAGCAATGAAAACGTCCACTAGCAAAAGCTTCCTTATCATGCACGCTGCATAGAGTGTTGACAATTATTGCAGAGATAAATGAAATTAAAAGGACCATTTAAAATTAAGTAAAAATTATAACAGAACTAATATGTCAGTATTTGAACAGGCATAAAAATTCAAAATTTGGATCAACATGAGAAGAAGTTATATCAATACATAACCCGAGGTACAGAAAAAGAGGACAAAACATAAAATACAAATTATTCCGTTGTTATTTACATCGATAGCCACCGAAATAAGAGCCGCCGGGAGCGACGCTGGGACTTCTGGGAAAATCTGTCAGCGTCACGCACAGCGATGTTGGCACTCAACAGGGTTAAGGTCCACTCTCCCAGCAGCTCTCGAACAGCTGAGACGGCATCTCACCTGTGGGCTCCACGCTGTGCACACCTGTCCAGCATTTGTAACTGGTGCTCTGTACCTTCTCACAAGCTCCGCCCACCCACCTCCCCCGCCCTCCACCTCTGCAACCCACAAACCTGCTTCCACATACAGGGCGGGGCCAAAGGAGGTTTCCAGTTGTGGGCACGCAGAACCTCCTTTGGCCCCCCCATGGGTGAGAGCCATACGGCATTATAGCCTGTGTCTGCTTTGTTGGACAGCATAAAGCCCTCGGGATTCATTCATGTTACCAGGAGTGGCCGGGTTCCCGTTTTTACGGTTGATTATTCCACTGTGTTTATATATACCACATTTTCTTGTCCATTCACCTGGGCGATGCACATAAAATGATTTTTCAATATGGAGTAATTTTCCACCGAGAGATGTGTATTAGAAAATAATTATTTTCAGTATGAGTCCTTTGATATTTGTTGAATCGAGTATTTATTGAGGATCTGATCTGTGCAAGGCACTGGTGTAGGTGCTACGGATCAGGCGACTCATATTTTATTTGCTGTGAACACACCAGCGTGTCTGCTGTCACAGAGTTTCCAGCCGTCTGTAAAACGCTCGGCGAGCTCTGTTCTCTCCTGTTTAACGAAGGATGTGCTCCAATTGAAAGGTCCCGTCGAGAGTGGATTGAGAGGTCGTGTTTCCCAAAGTGGGTCGCGGTGCTCTGGTCAGGTGGTCAGATAAACTGGGGGGACACTGCCTCCTATACCCCGCCCCCCGCCCCTGGGTACTCACACGGCCACCGGTACTGAAGGGGTGCAGGTGTCCTGTCATAAGAAGCCATGTGACCTAAAACCCAGCACCCCCGGCTGATGTGACTGGTGCCCTGCTTTTCTCTCTGACATCTGTCACTGCCCCGTGGAGTTGGTTTTGTGACCGGACTCTGGGCAGTGCTGCAAGGGGGTCACGCTGCGAGGGGGGGCTGCGGGTGGACGTGGGAGGGGGCGCAGCAGGGGGCGTGTCCTCGGTCAGGGTGAGAGTCAGACGGAACGCGGCAGCAGGGACACCAGACCGCAGTGACTGACTGGGTCTGTGGAGGGCCGTGTTGGCTGGCGCGGTGAAGCCTGCAGCCGACGACTGTTATGGGAAGGTTTTCCAGTCTTTTCTTGGGGGCGGGCGGGGTTCATAGACGGACGTGCCCGTCACAGGACCTGCCGAGGACTGTGTGGGTTCTGTGAAGATTGCGTTACAGAAAACAATCATCACGTTCCTTTTCTCTTGGTCAGAGGGAAGTTTTTCTCGTGAACCGATTCTTCAGGTTATGATTAGTGAGGTGTCGTTTATGGTTGAGGTACACTTGCCTTTTGAGCTGCACTGATAAAAATCTGCCTTTAACCTCAATGTACTTTTTCAAAAATGGGTTGAGAAACATGGCTATTATCTGCTTATAAGAATTTAAAGTCAGGATTTTCTTAAGCCCCTAACATAACAGTAATTGTGGTAACCCCCGCAGACCTAACGCACCGACTGTGCCTTCCCTCTCCTGCAGGCATGATATTTAATGAGCGCGACCAGGAGCTGAGAGACTTGGGGTACCAGAAGCACGCCTTCAACATGCTCATCAGCAACCGCCTGGGCTTCCACAGGGACGTGCCGGACACGCGGGACGCCGCGTACGTGCCTCCCGGGCTTCTGCTGGCGGCGCCGGCGCGGCGACGAGTCCCGCGGGTGGCAGGAGGGCTTCGCAGCTCGGCGGGTTCCTCGGGCTGCTGGGAAGCTTGGGACAGGTGTCCCCTCTGACGCCCAGATCTGCGGGCCGGAGACCGTGCTGACGGTCCAGGGTTTGCTGCCTCTCATAAAAGTTAGAGTCGTGCGGGGAAAGGAGAGCAGTACTGGCTGCATATAATCATGTAACCTCCTAGGGTTAGTTTTCTAAAAACGTTTATTTATTGGATCCGTGGCAGAAAGCATTGAAGTCAGTGAAGAATTCTGCTCCTCTCACGTTTATGTTCCATCAAAGGCTTCTCAGTTACCTGGTTGGTCAGTCTATACATAGACTGTTTTGAGCATCTCCTGTTCGCTAGACACTGTTAGGCCTCAAAACAAACAGAGCAAGACATTTGTGGGTTCACAGGCCTGCAGGTCTAACGGGGTAACCAAGGGGACGAGAACTGTAACAACGTGGCAGCGAGGGCTGCGACGGATTGGTGCGCCGGGGCCCCCAAACCGCAGCGGCCCGGGAGCCTTCCCTCGGGGGTGACTGAGCGGTGACTGAGCAGTGACTGATGGTGGGGGCGGGGGGCAGGCTGGGGCTCGGAACGGGACAGCCGGTCACAGCGACCGAAACGGCTCCCTTCGGCTCCGGGGGAAGACGGCGGGAGGCGGGGGAGGCAGGGCCCAGACAACGGGAGGCCCGTAGGCCGCGCGGAAGGGCTGGAAGGGGGTCGACTGTGTACGTCAGTGGTTTCTTACTGTCCCTGTATGGGGCTGCCTGACTGCCAGCTGCTTACACAGGAGCGCTTCCGTTACCTTGATATGTATCATAGTTCACTCATGTCTTTTCCTATTGGGCAAAAACTAAAATTTTCGAATAGACTTTGGAAATCTCACAGAGAAGCTGAACATCATCAGCTCACAAGTGCTGCGTTAAGAACTTCCAATGATTTTAGGTAACCTGTGTATCAAAAAATAAAAAATAAAAGATTTAACATGTTGACCTAAAAATAAGCAGAGCAGCATGTGGCAGAGGGAGAAATTACTAACAGGTGTAAACCTCATGAGTAAGAAAGCACAGTGTTTTCTTGAATGGTTTTTAAAAAATTGTTATAATGTAAGGAGGAGGCTGAACAAGGTCGTAGCTGATGATGTTCAGTGAACATGGACTTAACCGTCTGAGCCTCCTGCAGGCTGGGACTTGCCTCATTCACCTTTGCAGGTGCAAAGACAAGACGTACCCGGCGGACCTGCCAGCTGCCAGCGTTGTCATCTGCTTCTACAACGAGGCCCTGTCTGCTCTGCTCCGGACCGTACACAGCGTCCTGGACCGCACGCCTGCCCGGCTGCTCCACGAAATCATCCTCGTGGACGATGACAGTGACTTTGGTGAGCGATGCTGTAACGGCCACGCGGGTCCTAGGCTGCTGTCCCCGGTAGCACTGACGTCATCGTCAGCTGACCGTCCATGACGCAGAGGACGGGAGCGCCCTCCCCCTGCAGTTGGCATTGGAATCGACCCCAGGGGAAGGCCTGCCCAGTGCGCAGAGCGTAGTCTTGACGAAACTGCTTTACCTTTGGGATCTGCACCCAAGTTTGGCCCTTGAAATTTTTCGCTTGGTTTACATTTTAAAAAAACATCTTTTTGTTTTGAGCCACATATATGACAGACCCACAACTACCATGCTCAGTGGGGGAAAGCTAAAAGCGTTTTCCTTAAGATCAGAAACAGGACAAAGCTGTCCACGTTCACCCCTTTTGTTCAGCTTAGTATCGGAGATCCGAGCCGCAGCAGTCAGACAGGAAGGACAGAGAAGGCATCCAGATTGGGAAAGAGGTAAAACTGTCGTCATTTGCTGAACTCTGAAGAATCCACCAAAAAACCAGTAGACTGATAAGTGAATTCAGTAAAGTAGCAGGATACGAAATCAATATTCAGAAATTGGTTGCATTTTTATACACTAATAACCCGTCAGAGAAACTGGGAGTCCAGTCCCATTGGGGTTTGTTGCCGGATGGTTCCAGAGGAGGTGAGTGTTACTGTTTTCTTCCCTCACAGGATAAGCCACAGTCTTCTTTTAAAATAAAGCAGAAGGGTCTATATTTACCTGACAAAAGGTTGCAAGTTCAATACTAGGTACAGCTTCAGAGCAACTGTAAAATGTCTCTGTGTCTTGTGTGGTCTGAGTAACGACGGGACTCTGTTTTCAGATGACTTGAAAGGACAGCTGGATGAATTTGTCCAGAGCCGCCTCCCTGGGAAGATTAAGGTGGTCAGGAACACAAAGCGCGAGGGGCTGATCCGGGGACGGATGATCGGAGCTGCGCATGCCACAGGTACCCCTCCCGTGGGCGCCGCGGGGGGCTGAGCAGTGGGGGCCGTTCTGGGGCCTGTGTGGGTCCCGCGGAGACCCGTGAGGGGGGGCCCTCAGGCGGCGTGGCCGCGGAGAGCGGAGGGCGCGCAGTGTGGGCAGGGCCTTGCGGAGCCCCCGAGTCTTCCCAGGTCTGTTCTCCTGAAGGCCCTCGCTGTTAATTCCTGCACCAAAAACACGTTCGTATCTTGTTCGCGTGCATTAGCCGAAGAGGCCAAACCAAAACGCACCTGAAGTTTTGTATTTTTTAAATACAGAATTTAAAATATATATACGCACACTGTCAGATTTGACGGGTGCCAACAGTTCTTACAGGCGTACGCGGCGTTGGGCGTTGCTTTCGCTGGGTAAGCAGACAGAATGGTAAAAACTGACTTACAGCCCTGGCCAGTGTGGCCCGGTGGTGTGGGTGTGGTCCCCTACACTGAAAGGCCGCCAGTTCGATTCCCGCTTAGGCACATGCCCGGGTTGCAGCCCGGTGCCCAGCTGGGGTGCGTGTGAGAGGCAGCCAGTCGCTGTTCCTCTCGCACATGGATGTGTCTCTCCCTTCCCTCCCTTCCCCTCTCTCTGAAAATAATTAAAATCTTTTAAAAAACTGACATAATTATGAAGGTATTTTCTTTAAAATTTTCCTCTTGTTCCTCCTGAGCCCATTAAGGAGGAAGTCTCCATCGGTACCCCTGCATCTTTAAAAGCTCCCCCCTCCTACTTATCTCAGCCCTTTCAAAGGGAAAGAACAGGCGTCAGATGTAGACTCTTCTGCTGAAAATGCATCTGATAGTCTTCAGTTACGTTGTATCGATTCCACTGTATTTCCTCTCATGGTTAACTGTGTACGATTGGTGATCCTGATTGTCATTTATGATTTTGGGGAAAGAACTTCCTTTTAAAATAAATTTAAGTTAAATGAATTTATTTAAAAATATTAGGTATGTAACAGTGCATGTACTGCATGAATTCGGCCCCCCCAGATCATGAATGTAATTTATTTATGGCTGCCGGCTCGGCCGGAGGACGGATTTACGGGCATGAGACGTAAGTGCCTCCCTCTCAGCCCGAGCACTCACACCGTGCGGTCTCTCCCAGCGAGAAGCGGGGCGTCTGCAGGGCCCGCGGGGCAGAGGGCACACTCGCATCGGACACTGGGAGCCCCTCCTGGTGAGTGGGAGCGGGGAGGCGGGCCGTGGATAACTCAGTGGTTGTGCCGAGCGGTTGAGAAGCGAGAACGTCATCAGATAGCATTATTCTAAAGACGCCCCCACGGAACATGTCGCTGTGGCTGTCACGCGAATTACTGACAGCACCGGTGCCGTCCCTCTGTAGGCAAGGACGGCGGCAGCCCCGCAGGCATGAGCGCCCCCCGAGGACAGTGAGAGGGAGGTGGTCGGCGCCTGAACAGCCTCTCCGAGGCCGCGGCGCGCGTGCATGCGTGCAGCCCAGCAGCTGCCGGCGCACACGGGGAGGCGGGCGTGCAGCCAGGACACTGGTCACGGACAGGACGTGAGGCCAGAGACACAGGGTCCTTGCGGAGAAGGGAGGCACAGTTTTTCTTCGTTCTAAACATGGCACCTTTTTCGGTCTGACTCGCTGAAGTAGGCTGGCACGTGGCCACATGGGACCGAGCCTGACTTCCCCCAAATGGGCTTGTTTCTCACGTCCCTGAGGCAAGTTTCTGAACAAGGACAGAGCAGATCATAATGGAAAAAGAAAGAAAAAGATGGTCGGTATCAGAAAAGTGCAAACTTAGTGACGGCGCGCCGTAGGGCACGTGCTTCGGGTGGCGCGGCTGTGCCCCTCCCACAGACGCCCCGCACGCCGCCTCCGTGGGTCAGCTCGGCCGTGCGTCCGTCCGTGAGTCCGTCCGTGAGTGGAGTTGAAAGAATCGTCATTAGCCTTGAATCCACTCTGCCTGTGGGGAGGAGCTGCTTCTCCTTTTCGTTGCTGATTGCTCCAGCTCTTTGTGGGTTTGGGGGAAGGGGGGAGGCCGCTCACAGGGTTCCCCGCAGGAGGGCGGCCGGGAGCGGCGCCGGCACCCAGGCCCTGCAAACGTGCCCTCCGTCCCTCCGCAGGGGACGTGCTCGTGTTCCTGGACAGCCACTGCGAGGTGAACGCCGTGTGGCTGCAGCCGCTGCTGGCCGCCATCCGGGCCGACCGGCGCACGGTCGTGTGCCCTGTGATCGACATCATCAGCGCGGACACGCTGGCCTACAGCTCGTCCCCCGTGGTGCGTGGCGGCTTCAACTGGGGGCTGCACTTCAAGTGGGACCTCGTGCCCCTGTCTGAGCTGGGCGGACCGGAAGGCGCCACCGCACCCATCAAGTAAGGCTTCCCCGAGTGTCTGCAGGTCCTCGCCGGCGCTGCCTCAGGGCAGGGAAGACTCCTTAGAGACAGCTCCTCCTGCCCGTACGCAGCGTGGCGTCCGCGTAGCCTGCCGTTAGCTTCTGAGCGCTCCCTGCGTCACAGTCTGCCCGGTGCCCGGGAGGTGCGGGAGGGAGGGGTTGTCCCCGCTCCCGAGGACGCACAGCCTAGTGAGGTCAGGGGGCAGGCCCGCCAGCGGGCTCTCGGGGCTCCCTGGCCTGGGTGGGCTCGCTGCCCTCGGGTCTTCGCTCCTGTGAATGTGTGACGACCACGTGACGCAGGAGCCTTTCTGCAGCCCGGCATTTCTGGGGGGGCTCCCAGTGCAGCGACAAAGTCAGGGTACACGAAGCACTTCACGTCCCTCCCGCACATCCCGCTCTCTCATGCTGTGCGTCTGCTCTTCAGTGCAGTCTCTCCTTCCTTATTTTTGTTGTCTTTTAAATTTCCCACGTCAGTTTCAGGGGCTTGTAGTCCCACTTTTTAGGAAGTTCTTGGACCTCCTCTTTTGTCGCCTCGCTGTTGTAAAAACAGCTCATGTAAAAGGTACATGTAGGCACACGATTTCAGAGGTGGCCATAATGTAGACACGACAAGCAACACTGGGGTCACCACACGGCACCAGGTGCCCCGTGCCCCCTCCTGGGGACAGCGGCTGCCCTTGTCCCCGAGATGCCACCGCCCTGACCTGACCGCTGACTCCTGGTGTCCCTGGAGTGTTACCGCGGTGCGCGCATCTCTGGGCAGTGCGGCCCGTGCCTGCCTGCCCTTGGGCCCCACGTGAGGGAGCCGCGGGACCCGCGATTCGGGCCTGTGCTCAGCGTGGCCTTAAACACGGCCGACGGCCTGTCGTTGCGGGGTCACGCCTGTCCCCCTAGTCCACCCCGATGCACTCACGCAGGCTGCTCTCGGTGCGGCAGCTGGGTGGCTCCGGGTGCGGGTCTTCTGTTTGTTTCCTAACGTTGCAAACAGCGCCGGTGCCGACGTCCCTGCTCGCGGCTCTGCTCCCAGGCGCGAGCCTGCCGGTCACGGGCACGACCCCCTCCCCCGGTGGCGGGTGCCCGGGGTCTGTGGCCCCGCAGCCGGCCCCTGGGCCGTTGCCCGCTTCCTCCCGCCTGCCCGGACGCCCCGTGCCACGGCTGCTCTCGGGGAGGCCGGAACGCAGCGCCCCTTCCTCCTCCTCCCACACCCCCCCTTCCCTGCCCCTTTGTCTGCTGTTGCACTTCCGTCCTGTGTTAAGGTTGCCAACATCTTGAGTTGGATGTTTAGTTTTTTTAGTTTTCAGCCTTTTCCCTAATACAGGTATTTAAGAAATGATATTTTTATCATTTATTTAAAAATATTTCCATTGTGATATCTTCTGACTCATAGGTTATTTAGCAGTACATGTATTGTTTTCTGGACATTGGGAGATTTTATAGTGCTTATTTACTCCTCATTTAATGACACTATGTGATTTTAATTCAGGAGAAATGGATGAGGCTTGCTCTCTGGTCTAGCATGATTAATTTTTGTCAATATTCCTTGTGGGCTTGGAAAATGTGTATTTTCTGCAGTTGTTAAAGACGGGATTCTGTATCAGTTTGGTCAAGTTTATTGTGTTGCTCAAATATTCCATATTTTTATTAATTTCTAACTCCTATGTTCTACCAGTTACTGAAAGTGGCGTGTAAAGTTTCCCTCAGGTGTCTCTCCTCACAGTTCTGTAATATTTCCTTCATGTATTTGAGGCTGTTTTCATAGACACCCGTAAACTTAGACCTTCATTCTCCTGGTGAATGGAACCATCCGTCACCACGAATTCTCTGTTCTGCATGCCAGACACTGAAACGTGGCTTTACGGTCTGACGCTGACGTGGCTGCCGGGCTCCCCCCACTCCGCTGGCTTCACGTTTACATGTGTCCCCGTAAGCCGCATGTACTTGCTTCTATGTTTTGTTTTTAAACCAATGAAAAGCTCGGTGACCTAACGAAAGCATGTAGCTGATCACATTCAGCGATGACTTATATTTTGTGTGTATGGTGATAGTGTGCTGCCTGGTGTGTATTTGTCCTGTTCTTTTTTCTTTTTAAGCCTTCTTTTGGTCCGAGGTACGATTTTATATATTTTTGTTCCCAGTAGCTGCTGCGTTATTAGAAGTCACACAGTCTCAGACACTGTTACGGTAGCGGCTGCCTGCGGACTACGGCGTACATCCTTGACCTTCCTAAGTGTAACAGAAACCGGTACTCCCTCAGACAGTTCCAGGAGCTCAGAGCGTCCCTGCTCCGGTGTCCCTCCTGGTCATGCTGTTGAAATGTGTGTGTACGTGGAAAAGTACACTGTACCTATGAGACATGTAACTGCGATTCACCGAGGGTGACCCACATGGTCCTCCCTTTGTGTTACTCTGCTCTCTCTGCCTCTGCAGACCTGCCCTGGGGTGGTTTTCGTTCTGACCGAAGCACACACTGAAGTCTTGCCTTTGCTTGGACCTTCTGGTGATTACTCCCGTCTTTCCAAAACTGTCTTTGCTTCACCATTAGTTTGGAGAATAACTTCGCTCGCTCTCCAGTTCTAGGTCAGCAGTTACGTTCTTTCAGGACTTTGAAGGTTTTATTCTAGAGCCTCTGGCTTCCACTGGCGAGAAGTCAGCAAGTCTTATTTCGTTTCCTTGGAAGGTCGTCTTTCACTGGCTGCGTATAATTTCCCTTGTCAGCAGTATTTTTCAGATATGCATAAATGTGGTTTCTTTTTTGGTAGTACCTAATTATCCTCTAAACTCTAAGTCTTATCTTTTATGCCTGGACATATCGAGTTGTTATTTTCAAGTCTCTGCCTGGTAGCTTCGTTATCGACACCCTGCTCACTCGCTTTACCGAGGGTGGTTTGTTTCTCTCATTTTCTTTCACGTGACGTGGCCTCCTGATTGCTTTGTTATGTATTTGTTTGCGTGTTTATTTTTGTTTAGTCCCAGACCCCGTATGCGAAAACTTACAGCAATGCACTCACACCTGGGGGTGATGCTTCCTTGCATAGAGAACTTGGCTTCGTGCGCGGCAGGCAGCTTGGGGTGTTGACATCCCACTCACCTGATGCAGTTTCCGGAACGGAGGCCCCCGGAAGCCGGGCTCCACGCTTGGGGAGGCTTCCCAGTCTTGTCGTTCTGGGCCTGACGAATGCTTCCTTCAGCAGCATGCCTGGTCCCCACCCCTCGGAGGCCAGAAGCACCCCCACCCAGACAGCTAAAAATGTCGCCAGAAGGGAAAGAAACGTTTGCTTGGGGATGGAATCGCCCTCTGGGAGAGCCGCTGCTCTGCCGCATGTGTGCGTCGGATTCCGAGGGACCGGTGTGGCCCGTCCCACGTGGGGGTCCTGGCGTCCAGCGTTTATCCCAGCGGCTCTGGGGTCTGAAACTGCTGGAAGGAGTTAGGTCCTTCACGTCCGGTGGATTTCTGGCAGCAACGGTTATAATAAAAATGAAAGTGCTTTTGGTCCTTAGAAAAATAGCCTTCATTTAGCGGTTACCTAGCTTATCAGTGGTGGCCTAGAAAATTCGGTTTTGTGGCCCAGCTGATTCCCTGGTATCAGATAAGATTTTAATAATAGTTAATCTAGTTTTTATTAGTAATGTTCCAAAGCTACACTGGGTTTTTACAACAAAAAGAGGAGGTAATTGCATAAATTGATACAATAATCCTTCTGCCTCTCTAGGTCGCCTACGATGGCGGGAGGGCTGTTTGCCATGAACAGAAACTACTTTGATGAGCTGGGGCGGTATGACAGCGGCATGGACATCTGGGGGGGAGAGAACCTGGAAATCTCGTTTCGGGTAATCTCCGCTTTGCATGCTTGGTTACTCGTGTGGACATCCCTGACCCCCGTCTTCTGCAGATCCTCTTTGGTTATCTTTATTAAGACACTGTCCTTCCTGAATGCCACTTTGCCACAATCTGTGATGCGGATAATATCCATGTACCCATTCAGTGTCATAAGCAGGCAAGGAGCCTTAGATTCGTTCATTTAGAAGCCCTCAGAAGGGCCGGTCGCAGCGCGGGTCTGGTACAAATTCAGGACCTGCTGTGCATTTAGTGTGGTTTTGCTCCTGCTGTGCACAGTCGGGGTCAGGCCTCCCTGGTGCCCAGGACCGCCCGGCCTACCCCATTTCCCTGGAGAAACCAGTGACAGCCCCCGTCCCACTTCTGAAGCAGCCCATCAGTTCACATGGCGGATGGACCTTCACCCCGGGCATCGCTGACCGAATGCTTTCTGTACACAGTACCTCGGGCTGAGGGAGAGAAGGGGGAGGGAAAGGCTCGCCGCCGCCCCCCCCCCCCGCCCCCGGCTGGAGAGCGGAGTCCACTGCAGACGATGTCACAGCACCTCCCACATGTCTTCCGTATTTTTTGCAAATGTACTGACCACAGTGGTTTTTAAAGGTAGTTTCCGCTTAACGTAATCTTTAGACTTTTAAAGTTGAAAGGAATAGATAGCATTAGTTCAGTCTTAGTTTTGTAAATGAGGCAATTAAATCTCACAAAACGTAACTAATAGTACAAAATAAAATTTAGACCCGAACTAAGATCTTTTGAATCTTGACCTAGAGTTACCCTTTATATTTGATAACTTTTTTCTAAAAATAAGTATCCATATATTTTATAAAAAAGCACCTATAAAACTGAAACACCAAGGCCTGTTTGTCCCGAGGCCTGGAGGTCAGGTGTCCCGACCGGCTGGAAGGCCCGGTAAGCTGATTCCAGACACGTGGTGGTAAAAGAATATTACACTGGCGTCTCCTCTGACAGACAGATGATAAAAAGATACTCTGACTTTCTTCCTTCTGCATAGTCATAGCTAGAAGAGAGAACACCGTGCAAAGGCCCACAAATACCTGTTCCCTAAAAAGTAGTTTGGTGACAGTTCACGCATCGGTTTCATAGCACGTGAGGCACCTGTTAACACGTCCTTTGCTTCTGACCAGATCTGGATGTGCGGCGGTAAGCTCTTCATCATCCCTTGCTCTAGAGTTGGGCACATTTTCCGAAAAAGGCGGCCGTATGGGTCTCCCGAAGGCCAGGACACCATGACGCACAACTCGCTGAGGCTGGCCCACGTCTGGCTGGATGAGTACAAGGTGAGCCCGGGGAAGGGGGCCGCCCCCGCCGGGCGTGTCTGTCTGGGTGGCCGCTGTCTGGGTTTCTCCTCTCTCTTCTCTTCTCCCAGTTTCCACTCTGTTTAGACTCTTCTTTGACTTTTCCAAGTGACCAACCAGCAGGAGGCGAGGCAGCCGGCATCGTACGGACTCTGTTTCCCTGCAGTTCCCTTAGTCCCGCGGGCCCTCCCTGGACTCCCTGGGCCTCTGTCATCCCATTCCCGCCTCCCGCGTTCGACCCTGTGCGGCGGCGTCCCCTCCCCGCCTCTGTGACGTCCTGGCCACAGCTTTCTGACGGACGGCCCACAAGTCACGGTGTAGAACATGCTGTCACCCTGCAGAGAAACTCCGTACCCTCAGCTGTCACCTTCGGGCCACGGCCGCCCGGCCCCGGGCCCCAGCAGCCCGCCCCCCCCGCAGACCTCCCCGGCCCGGACGCCTTACATGGTGCCCTCGCACCACACGGGGCCTTCCGTGACCACGTACAGGGGCGTATCGGGGCTGCCCGTCGCACACCACGTATGACCCCCTTTTTATTGCCAAGCGACGTTCTGTGTGTGACGGCGTCACGGCTTGTTGATCCTCCCGTGGGCTGACGGGCATTTGAGTTGTTCGCCCTTTCTGACTAATGCGGAAAACGCTGCTGTGGGCACTTAAGTTTTTTAAACAAGCGCTTCCTGGGCCTGTGTCAGGTCTGGGGCCACAGGAATGACCAGGAGGAGAGCAGTCACTCTGAGCAGGAGGGGAACGCAGGTGTCCCGGGGGAAGGACCAGGGGGAAGCGGCGCGCTGGGCTTGGGGGTCGAGGTCGGGACACCTCCCCTCTCGCCACGGGCTGAGCCCTGGAGGTGCAGCCTCCTGCCAGTCCCCTTGGAGTCTCCACTGTCCAGCACGGCGGCACTCACAGCGCCTGCAGGCCCGGGTGGGCCGTCTGCCAGCAGCCAGCGTTCCGTGGGCCGTGCGCAGGGGTGACCATCACCTGTCAGCAGCCTGAGCTCGGACCGCGGCACGGGCAGCCGAGGGCGCCTTCGTGCCGGTTTGTTCAGACGTTAATAAAAAGGAAAGGCCGGTTTTATCTGAGAGCATCATGGTGACGTAGGAGGAGGTCGTCGTATCAGGTCCCGCCGTGCCCCTCGGGTCCTCTGTCAGCATTCACAGCGGGAGCGCAGAGAGCGCTTCTGTTGCCGGGAAGTGTGCGCGCAGGCTTCGGGCTGTGACGGAGCCGGCCCGTTCCCCGTGGGGTGCTCCGTGTGAGAGGAGGGGTCACAGCCAGGCCTGTTTGGGAATTTGTGGGGTGGGGTCTAAAAGACGAGCCATGGAGCCTCTCCCTTCCAGGAAGACAACTGCTGATACTTACTCTAAATGGTAACATTCCAGCTTTCAGGGAAAGTTAGGGTTTTGGCTGCTGGTACTCGCCACCAGAAGACAGGTTCGATAGCTTCCAGGCACTTCGGAACTTTTCTGCTGATGTCAGCAGTGATATTTTTGAGTATAATTTTTTGGGGGATTGTATAGTGAAATTTATCTGTTTGGAAGAATTTCACGACCAGTATTTTCCAAGGGACCAGTGCATGAAGACATAAAAGTGGTGCCTGGGCAAAAGATCCATCCGAAGAGCGAGGTTGACTAGACCAGCAGGTTTTAGGGCCGCAGCGCAGGACATGCAGCGTGATGACATCACAGCCCGCATCGCAGCTGACCATTTAGAAGTTCTGATGTGGTATCAGAAAAGAACGGCCATAGTTACCTGGAAGTTATTAAAATATTCTCATTTGAAACGGCATCTTTTCCTTAACTTGGGAGACCCAGGTGGAACGCAGACAGGAGACTCCAGCTGAGCCCTTGGGCCACTGACGTGACCTGCAGTGACACAGGGGGCCGCCGTCCCAGCCAGCGTTCGTTCCAGGCGTGTTGCGTCAGTTGGCAATGAGGTTATTTTTAATGACTTAAATGGTTTTAAATTTCTGAATTCTAACTTTTAATACGGTAGATATCGGTAGACACAGCACACAGAAACAGAACCTCCCGGAGTCTTGAGTGGCTTTTAGGAACTGAAGTCCTGACGTCCATTTGAGGGCCGCTGCTCTCGCAGGGAGCGTGTGCGTCAGTTCTGAGGTGCAGTTCAGAATCAGTTTACGATGCCACATTTACGTTTTGCCATTTCTGAAATCAGCGAGTATTTTAGAATTGAAGATGTCTCGTTGTTAATTAAGGGCCTGATTTTTGTCAGCATCAAGAAAACATGGGCATGAAAACTATTTTTACTCATAATCCGTTTTTTCACTTGTTCTTTAAGACCTCGGATATCACGATGACACTCGTTTTAACAAAAAACCCATTTTCTTCTCTAAACCCAGGAGCAGTATTTTTCCTTAAGACCTGATCTGAGGACGAGAAGCTACGGAAACATCAGTGAGCGTGTCGAACTGAGGAAGAGGTTGGGCTGTAAATCGTTCAAATGGTATTTGGATAACATTTACCCAGAGATGCAGATATCGGGGCCCAACGCCAAACCCCAGCAGCCCATCTTCATCAACAGAGGGCCCAAACGCCCCAAAGTGCTCCGGCGTGGACGGGTAAGGACAGAGTCTTATCTGGGCGCCTCACTGACAGGTGCACAATGTGGTAAATGACACCGCAGACCTCACACACGTGTAACGATAGTCTTCCACTTGCCTTCCGTTCCTGTGAGCTTCCTCTTCTCAGGTGTAAGACTTTAGAAGTTCCAGCAGCTTTGCTGCCAAGATCTTGGCCTGCCAGTGTAAAGAGAGCGTGACCCCTAACTTCTGCAAGTTTCACGCGTGCTCCCAGAGGACCGCTATAAATGCGTGCAGGGAAGGCAGGGTCAGGTTCCTCTGGCAGCGGCCTGGCGGTAAGGACGGCGAAGGGGCGGCTGGGCCAGCTGCGTGCGCTTCGGCCTCGGCCCTGGGTGCTGACTGCAGACAGCAAGTAGCCGGTGCGGTCTCAGCGCCGGTACAGGTGACGTTCTGCGCGGTCCCCTGAGCCGAGCAGAAGACCCGCTGATCAGCCACATTTGTGTAGGTTTTCCCTTTTGTTTCTTATAGAATCACTTCGGTTTCATCGTCCCACTTAAGGTGTAGGGGTCTGGCCAGGAATTCCCGCCCTCTTCCCGCACCCCCTCTGCGAGCCGTTTTGCTGTCCCTGCTGGGCTGCGGACGAGCGCCCTCCCCGCTCTGTCACCTAAGGCTGAGAGTCAGCACGGCGCCGTGACCAGGTGCTTCTGTTGACGTGGATACAGGGCTGCCACGTGACCGTGTAGTGGGGCCCCACACCGCTGAGACCCTTGCCCGGCGTGGCGAGCCCCAGGCAGCGTGGGAGTGGCCCTCCGCCGGAGCCCCGCCTCCTTCCTGCAGCTCGGCTCCCGTGTCCTGCGGCGTTTATAACCGCGTTTCTCCCCAGCGGAGCCCGTACGTTACACGTGGCCAGGGAGTGTTTGCTTTGTCCCTCTTGTTGCGTCCCCAGCGTCGTTTTCCTGGCAGAGGTGACAGTTTAGTTTTCTTCCTTCCCTGCAGATTAGTGGGCCCCCATCTCTGGTGGAATGTCTCCTTGACGTTGCCTGCGTATGTGGTTAAAGTTGCCTGTAACCTTAAGCTATGCTCCCGTGCTCCTGTGCAGTGCAGCCAGGGTTTAGAAATACAGCATGCTTTCAGGGCCTCTGGCTGACATCTCTGCGCTCCCCCCAAGCTCCCTCGCCAGCCCGGCCCCGCTGATGCCGGTTCATGACCAGTCTCTCCTTCCCCAGCTCTACCATCTCCAGACCAGCAAGTGCCTGGTGGCCCAGGGCCGCCCAAGCCAGAAGGGGGGCCTCGTGGTGCTGAAGACCTGTGACTACCGAGACCCCAGTCAGGTGAGCCGCCCCCGTGCCTGTGGGCGTCCTGCGGGGGGGGTGGGGGGGTGGGGGGTGGGCTGAGGTTTCCTTTGTTTGGAGCGATAGCTGAACTCGCAGTTAGACTAAACCGGAAGCCGCACGGGTTTGTGGGCAGCGGCGGAGGAAGGGCACCGTTTCTCGCCGTCCCTTCCCGTCGGCAGCTGTCAGCTTGTCCTCTCGCTCTAACGACCTGCCTCTGACTCTTCGCTCACCCTGCTTCCTTGGCGTCCACAGCTGAGTGGGAGCACGAGGTGCTGTGTCCTGACTCAGTCAGCACAGTGCGCCGCGGGCCCGTCCGTGCTGTGTCACGGGGGGGCAGGGTCTCCTCTCCTGCGGCCGGGGAGGCCCCACTGTGCACACGCACCGCCCCCCTCACCCGCCTGTCTGCCACCGGGACCTAGGCCGCCCCCGCGTCGTGGCCGCTGTAAGGGGGGCGGTGTCTTTTCCGTTGGTGTTTTCGTTGTCTTTGGACAAATACCCAGGAGCGGGACCGCCGGCTCACGTTTTTAACATTTTGAAGAATCTCCACACTGTCTCCCACAGCGGCCGCACCGGTCTGCGTTCCCACCAGCCGGGCACAAGGGTTCCCTTTTCCCCACACTTGCCAGTGCTTGTCGTTCATTGGTTCATTGACGACGGCCATTCTGCGGGTGTGAAGTGATACCTCGTGGTTTTAATCTGCGTCCCTCTGATGGCGGGTGATGCTGAGCACCTTCTCATGCACCTGTCGGCCGCCTGTGTGTCTTCTTCGGAGCAGTGTGTATTCAGGTCTCCTGCCCATTCTTCCTTTTAGTTTTGAAGACTTTATTTACTTATTTTCAGAGAGAGGGGAAGGGAGTGAGAGAAACATCCTCTCACACGCCCCCAGCTGGGGACCTGGCCCGCAGCCCAGGCCTGTGCCCTGACTGGGAGTCACAGGCCGGTGCTCAATCCACTGAGCCACACCGCCAGGGCATGTGCCCATTTTTAAGTTGGACTGTTTTGTTTCTTGGTGTTAAATTGTATGAGTTCTTGGTAATTTCTGGTATCGACCCTGTCAGATACATCATTTGCAAACACCTTCTCCCGTTCAGTAAGTTCTCTCTCATTTTGTTGGTTTTCTTTGCTGTTCAGAAAATGTCATTAGGTTGACCTAGACCCCGTTTTTCTTTGGTTCCCTCTGCCCAAGGAGATAGGTCAGCGTCATATACCTTTCAGCATACGGGGCTTTTATCTCCAATTACATTTATTCCTAGGCATGTGATTGTTTTGATACAATTATAAGTGAGATTATTTCCTCCATTTCTTCCTGAGCACTCGTTACTGGTTTGTAGAACACCGCAGATTTCTGTACGTGGATGCTGGACCCTGCGGCTTCACTGGCGTCATTTATTCTAGTAGATTTTTGATGGAGTCTTCAGGGTTCTCTATGCAGAACACCATGCCTTACACAAATAACAGGTTTTCCTTTTTCCTTCTAACTTGGATGCCCGTTAGCTCTTCGTTTTTTCTGGCAGCTGTGGGAGGGGCTTCGGTTTTTATCTTTTCTTTTCTTCCTTAGATCTGGGTTTATAACGAAGACCACGAGCTGGTTTTAAGTAACCTCCTATGCCTGGACATGTCAGAGACTCGATCATCAGACCCACCCAGGCTCATGAAGTGCCACGGGTCGGGGGGGTCCCAGCAGTGGACCTTCGGGGTGAGTGAGCAGCTTGCTCAGGGCGGACGGGCGGAGGCGGAGGGGCCTTGCTCGCCTGCAGGAGGGGGTTCTGAGCGAGCAGCCCCCTGTATGGCATCGTCAGCGCTCCCTGTCTTCCGGATCTCACCGCATTCCAGCAGTGAGCGCTGTAAGTTACCTCCCTTTTATCTTTCAGAAGAATAATCGGCTGTACCAGGTGTCAGTGGGCCAGTGCCTGAAAGCAGCTGAACCCCTGAGTCACAAAGGCTCTGTCGCCATGGCGATCTGTGACGGCTCCTCCTCTCAGCAGTGGCACCTGGAAGGCTGAAGTGCAGCCCATGCTGGAGCGGCTGCGTCCTGCTTGTCCTTCCGTGGGCGTCAGGGAAGGTTAGCAGAGGGGAGACGGCAGGTACACGGTGTTAGGCGGAGCCCCGGTGGCCGCCAGGAGGGAAGAGCTCCGTGTCACCAAGACCATGAGGTCATTTCTACGCTGCTGTTAAGGAATTTCTTGCTTATGGTAGAAACCAGAATACAGTTTTAATATAAAGAGTCAGGTTTATATAGAAGGGTAAAACCCAGGAAATTGCTAGGTCTATTCAGATTAATTTATGCTTGTTTTTAATCCCCTTTAATAATGGAATGGCATTTATCTGATTGGGACTTGTCATAGTTTTCTTCCTTGGAAGACTTCATAGCAGACGATTCATTTTAAGCAAACGAAGTCCACTTTAACTTCAGAAGGCATCACTGATAAGAAATCATATTTAAGAGGCAGTCGACTATTATAAATTATTTTGATTAATTATGGTATTATCCATGTTTAAAATAAAGGCTCTTTGTAATCACCTGCCTACGTGTGTGGCGGCGCCTCCGGCCCGCGCTGCCCTGCGTTTGTCATGCGATGAGACACACCTGGGCCCGGCTGCTGGGCCGCTGTGTTCTCGCCGTGGGGGACGCTTCTGTTTTTTAGCTGGAGTTACGACTTTGAAGCTGAAAGTGCGTGAATTTGTATGCTTGATATTAAGGCTGGCTGTGAAACACCCAGGCAGAGTTGTGAAATCGGTCATTGGATATAGAGGTATTTTAGTTAGAGATATAAATTTGGGAATCATCTCTGTTAAATACCCAAAATACAGAGTGACTTTTTTCACCAATATGGCCTCTCAGTAGGGTGCTTTCTCCGTTCTTGTGTCTTGGCCCACAAGGCAGTTTAAGCGTCTTACTAGACCTGACGGTACGTAATAGAAAACAAAACGCAACAAGCTTGTAGATTTAAATACAACAAAATAGATGCTCCAGTTAGAAGGCAGAGATTGTTGGATTGGATAAAAACGCAAGACCCAGCTACACGCTGCCTTCAAGAAACTCACATTAGATTTCCGGCCAAGATGGAGGCGTAGACAGACACGCTGCGTTTCCCTCCACAACTAAGAAGGAACACAACTACCTCAGAACTAGAGACAACCAGAAGTTCCAGAAAATCAAACTGCATGGAAGTCCAGCAAACAAAGGTATAAAGAAGAAATACTCATCCAGACAGGTAGAAGGGAGGGAGCCAGGGTGGAGAGGACACAGTGTGGGTTGGCGGCAGCAGCGGCGGCAGTGGCAGGCCAGCAGAAAGCGCAGTCACACGTTTTAAAGTCAGGAGGGACACCTGGGGAGCATTCCCAGCTCCTGAGTAGCCTACGCAGCTCACGGTCCCAGCGCCGGGGAACATCAAGCCTCATTGCTTCTGACTGTGCAGACCAGTGGGGGTTGGGGTGGAGGCAGAAACTGCCGGTCTCTTAGCAGAGTCCGCTTGTTTAAAGGGCCCCCACGGTCCTAGAACGTCCGCAGACCCACCCACTCTGGGAACGATGGCCAGGGCAGCAGCTAGAGGGGCACCAGTCTCATATGGAAGTGGGAGAAGTGCTTGGAAAAGGGGGAGTGCTGGGCGGGCGGCCTTGTTCCCTCTCAGACCCCCCCTCCACACACAGCGCCACAACGTGGTGAAATGGGTTGCCCTGCACTGACGATTCCCTAAGGCTCCGCCCCTTACAATGTAACAGGTGCGACAGCTCTACCTAAGACACAGAGGCAAACAAACACAGGAGCCTGTGAGAATGAGGAGACAGAGAAGTATGGCCCAAAAGGGGAAACGGATCAAGGTTCCAGTGGGAGAACTAAGCGATGAGGAGAGAGCCAACCTCACAGACACAGAATTCCAAACACTGGTGATAAAGATGCTCACAGGCTTGACAGACATGCTTGAGTGCGGCAGACATAAGGGAAGAAGTGAAGGTTATGTAAGTGAAACGAAGGAAAATCCACACACAACCAATGGTGAAGGGAAGGAAACCAGGGTTCAAATCAATAATTTGGAACATAAGGAAGAAAAAAAGTCAACCAATGCAGAATGAGGAAGCAAGAATTTAAAAAAATGAGAAAAACTTCCCAAATTTTGCGAAGGAGATGGACATACAGGTCCAGGAAGCACAGAAGGTCCCGGGCGAGCTGGACCCAAAGAGGACCACACCAGGACGCATCATGACTGAGATGCCAAAGGTGAAAGATAAAGAGAAAGTCCTGGGGGCAGCAAGAGAGAGGCGGAGAGTTGCCTACAGGGGGGTGCCTATAGGACTATCAGCTGATTTCTCAGAGGACACTTTGCAGGCAGGAAGGGACTGGCAAGCAGTATTCAATGTGATGAAAGGCAACCTGCAACCAGGACTACTCTATCCAGCAAGGCTATCATTTAGAATGGAAGGGCAGATGAAGTGCTTCCCAGACAAGGTAAAGCTAAAGGAGCTCATCATCACCAAGCCATTATTATATGAAATGTCAAAGGGACGTACTTAAGAAAAAGAACATCAAAACTATGAACACTAAAATGACAACAAACTCACAACTATCAACAACTGAATCTAAAAAATAAAAACAAAATCCAACCAAGCAAACCAGAACAGGAACAGAATCATAGGTATGGGGATCATTTGGAGGGTTATCAGCTGGGAGGGGAAAGGGGAGAAATGGGGAAATGGTGCAGGGACTAAGAAGCATAATCGGTTGGTACAAAACAGACAGGGTTGAGTTCAGAATAATACAGGAAAGGGTGAAGCCAAAGAACTTGTATGCACGACCCATGGACACAGACTAAGGGGGGTGGGATTGCTGGAGGGAAGGGGGTACTGGGCAGAGGGGGCAAAAGGATATAAATTGGAACTACTGTAGCAACATAATAAAATCTACTTAAAAAAAAATTAAATATGACACAAGTTAAAGGGAAACATGGGGTATACACGCATGATAAAACACTGTGAGACCCCGGGAGCAGCTGTATTAATATTAGTCAGAGGAGATTTCTGATAAAAAGTGTTGCCGGGGGTAAAGGTTGTTCATCAAGAGGAGGTAACTTCCACGGCACTAAAACTGAGCTTCCAGGAGAGACAGTACCTGTACTTCTAAGAGTTCAGCACGCCTCTCAGTATCAGTGAAACAAGTACACAGTCATGAGGGCAAGAGAACTTGGAGACTGTGAACCAGCTTGACATAATGAACACTATGGGACACACTACCCAACTAGAACACCATCATTCTTGCCAAGTAGACATGTGTCCCGGGATATTAACCAAGCCTCAGTCAGTAAGTCAGTAATAATAAAGCCACCTGAAAATCTCCCAGTAACACCTTCCCAACACCCGTGGGTCAGAGGAAAGCAGAGGGCTGTTGTGAGCCCACCGAGAACGAGACCTGAGCCCCCGAGGGCGGCAGGAGGCGCTCGCTCGCACCGGGAAGTTTGCAGCGCGGAGCTCCTGCGGGAGGGAAGGGCTGAGAGCTGGCGCATCGGCGAGCCAGGCTTTTACCTCGGAAGAGAGCAAAGCAGCAGAGACAGTATTAAACATCGGAACAGAAACTAATGAAAGGAACGAGTGAAGCCAAGCACTGGACTAAGAATATCAAAGCTGATAAAATGTGGAGTCCAAAAACAGAAACGAGCACCCACCGCCGCTGTCCGTGAAGAGACCGGCCGCCTGCCCGAGGCCCCACCCGTGGGAGTAGGGCCGGAAGCCCCCGGAGCACCCCTGCTGCTGGTCGCAGTGCGACCCAGGCAGCCTCGTGGGCGGGGAGCTGGGCGGAGTGTCTCAGGCGACGGAGCGCACGGTCCGTGAGATCGCCGCGCCGTGGGCCCCACGGCAGGGCTCCGGGCACCTCCTCGCGCACAGACCGGACCGCGGCGGGAGGCCACAGGAAGGCGCCGAGGGGCCGTGAGCGCGCGTCGCTGGTGGAGGAGCCCGTCTGCGCCTCTGCTGCTGCGTGGCGCCTGCTGGGCGACGCGCTGGGAGAGGCCGAGCCCTCCGGGGCTGAAGGGGAGACGCGCGATCCGCACAGGGGCCGTCAGGGCGCTCGGGGGCCCGCAGAGGGTACAGAAGGGGAGCCGGGGCAGCTGCGGGCTCTGGGGGGGTCGCCACGTGTCCGCACCGCGGAGGGGAGCGGCCGCAGCGGTGACAGACGCGCACGCCACACTGCGAACCCCGCGCCGCCTCACCGCGGGGTGACGGCCACGCTCACCGCCTCTGCGCCCGCAAGTCCGTGACGCGGACAGACGCCCTGACGGCACAAATTACACGGCTTCCCCGAAGAAGCAGATGAGCGCAAACAGCCCCGAGCCCGTTAAATGGAGTCTGCGGTGAAAGCCCTCCCACGCAGAACACTGCGCAGAGGCGGCCTCACGTGCTGGAGGAGGAGAAGCGCCAGTCACGCAGCTCCTCCTGGGGACTTTGGAGAGTCTGGCGCCCTGAGCAATTTGGAAGGCAACACACAAGGAAACGAGACAGGACCCTTCATGAACGCGGAGGCAGGAGCCCTTGTAAAACACGAGCCAGCCCCAGCCGCCTGCGCAGGAAGCGGGGCTTCTGGGCAGAGGGCCTGTCCCCGGGAAGGAAAAGCTGCTCTAACGTGACGACCACTTAGTGTAGTTTGTGATACGATACAGGAGAAAAGGCCTAGGTTTTTGCAGAAAAACACACTTGGCAAAATTCAACACCCACTTCCAGCAGCCTAGGAATGGAAGGGAAATCCCCCGGTGCGAGAGAGGGTGTCCATGGAGGTGACGGACGTCTCCTAAGGCAGACGGAAGCCCAGGGAGGGAAGGACGCAGTGAGGCCTTGGTGTTCGGGCGCTGACCGCGTGTGTAGGGAGCCATGGGACGCTTTAGAACGCAGTACTGGGTCTCTAGGAAGGGAGCTGATCAGGGCCACAAAGTAACAGGTCAGGATAAAACTGAATTGTGCTTTCTAAAAAACAAAATTCTTACCCAGCCCCTACATTGCCTTGAGAGGGGAAGGGAGGGGGAGAAGCAGCGATTGGCTGCATCCCGTAGGTGCCCGGTACGGGGATTGAACCCACAACCTTTCGGTTAGAGGATGATGCTCCAGTCGACTGCGCCGCATGGCTAGGGCTGAATTGTGCTTTTATGTAGTAGCAACAAGCAGTATAACAGCATCTGAAATATGAACAGCGAAACATATGTCATCGCTGAGGAAAAACACAGACGATCTAGGTAAGCGGAAAGCTAGATCCCACTCACGGGCTGGGAGACTCAGTACTGTCAGGACACGAATTACCCACATCCACTCTGCAGACCTCACGCTGCCCCCACCAAACCCCAGGAGGCTTTTTGTAGTTAACCATCTAGTTTTCATATTTACATGAAATGCATACAACTAAGTGGCCAAAAGTAATTCTGAAAACCATAAAGCTGGAGGGCTTGCACACATTCCAGACGACTGCAGGTAATGGCTTCTGGGTAATGAGGGGCCGAACAGAGGCGGCCTCACACGAGAACGGTAGTGGACGCGGTGAAGGGGCCAGTGCAGCTCCCAGCGGGGGTGGGGGGTGGGGGCAGCCACGGCAACCCGTGGGGCCGGGACAGACGCGCCCGCCCACGGACGGTGAGGGGACCTCGCCTCACACACAGAAATTGTGCAAAACTCAACTAGAAAATGGAGCTGCCACATGACTCAGGGCAGGGAAACATTATTTTAGGTTTTAAAAGTGACTTATTTTTTAAAAAGTTAATACTTGCCTATAATAGGAAACTGAAAAGCACAAGAAGCAGGGAACAGAATCATTCAGAATCACAGCCAGTTTACCGTTGAACGTGTCTTTCTAGGTCCCATGTTCCTACAGCACTAAGGCTCCGTCTTCAGGTAATTAGGATCGCACACGTATGCGTCACGTTTCTTCACAAATGAAGTTACCGTTTCTAAGTCTCAAATCTACATGAGTGTTTTGTTAACAAGATACACTGTACCAACTGAATCTGGGAGAAAAATGTAATCCTGCCTTTCTTGGCAGCAAAAATTTCATGAAGGACAAATATAGCAACAGGGCTCTAGATACAGTTGTTATTAGAGTCACGATGAAAATAGTGCCTCCCCTGACGTCCGATGACAGACGAGACGCGCGCGGATGCTGCTGACGCACGACGCCCTACAAGGAGGCGCGTTGCCCCTGAAACTGACCGACGTGCACGCAGGGGTCGCTGTGGCAGTGCCATGCACACGAGCACACCCGCACCCTCCCTGGTCCCTGGGCCACCAGTCTTGGGACCTGTCCTGACGCCCGTTGGAGATGGTGTCACAAGTCCATGTCTGAGATGAGGCAAAGACAACGCACAAGGACTAGTCAAAAAAGATGCATGAATTGGGCTTCATCAAAATTAAAATCTCAAGAAACCACTGAGGAAACAAGGTGAGCCGCAGACTTGCATCCAGAGCGTATCAACAATCCCTGAAGTTCACAGACACACCGGAGGGGAAGGGGGATCCATGATGATGGACGGAGACTTGGGGTGGTGAAATCACAGAATTGGACACCTGAAACCTGTATAATTTCATTAACCAATATCGCCCAGTAACTTCAGTTTAAATAAAGACAACCCGATTTTTAAAATGGACAGAGTACTTGCCCCTGCTGCAAACATGTCAGCGGCTCAGCACGTGGAAAGGGGTTTGTTCAGTGTCAGTCACCAGGGACACGCAGATAAAACCACAGTCACTTCACACCCACCTGAACGGCAAAGGGAAGACTGACCTGGACCCTGAGGCGGCGGCCGGCAGGGATGCTCCTCCGGTGTGGACCTCGCGTCTTCCCCAATCGGTGGCCGTGTGCGGCGAGCAGCCAGCCAGCCAGGGGGACGGGCACAGCAGCCGGGTGACGGGGTCACCTCCCGATCTCTCAGACGGCGGGCTGGGGAGACCAGTAGCTGTTGACTGTGTCACTGACAGTGTGGCAGAAGCGGGAGGAAGGGACGGCAGCGCTGCTGGTGGACGCAGGAGGAAGAGAACCCCAAACGGGCATCTCACCAGGAAACGGGGCGGGCAAAGCCGGGAACAGCCGCTAACGCGGGGACGTGCTGCTGCAGCGGGGGCGCGGGCAGAGCTCCTGGCTCCTCTGAACTGACACTCAGCCCCAGGGCCCTTCCCGGGCCACGCTGGCCGGTGGGCATGGACAGACGGAGCGGGACCGGGATGCGTGAGAGGAGGGAAGGGAACCCTCGGCTGGGAGGCCGGGCCCCTGGCAGCGGCCCCTGCGCTGGACTCGCGTCAGGAGGGTGGGCTCGGGGGTCAGCACAGCTGCTGGAGCCCCCCATTCCGCTCCCGCCCCTGAGTTCAGGAAAACCGACGTCTGGCCAAATGAGCAACAAGGGACCAAGGTCAAATCTCACACCAAGTCACCGTAAGAAAACAGCTCTCCTTTCCCGCTCAGGACACTTCCAATGCTTCCGTCACCAAATGTGTGGGTTTCCCCAACGCTGAGCAGTTCTCGGCAACACCAGCAGGGTGACCCCCACGCCAGCTCCATTCTGACACTGTACGGGGGGACGGCGCCAGACCCCACAGGCTAAGGACTCAGTCCCCCTGGACTGCGCCCTCCGCCCCTGACCCCCTGTCAGAAGCCCGTCACCTGTGCCCTGCCCTCAGGTTTGATTCATATGAAAATGTCTCCCCGGTGGAGTCACTCTGGTTTGATGCCTCTATCAACCTGATCAGGTCCCCAAAGCAGGAGCGAGTGGCCTCAGCCCCGTGGCTTCCTTTTTCCAGGCGTCAGAGGACAAGACTTGTTCTGAGCCCCTCGGGATGTGACTGGGACTGGACTGTCCGCATACATGACGTGACCCACACTTGCATTCCTTTGGGCGCAGGGACTGGTCTCCCTTCACTTACACTCGGGCTTTCCCACCGCGGGAGGGACGTTAGGCTTCTCACTCCTGCCTCGAGTTCAGGCAGCAGCGCTGACCAGTGAGCCTCCCCCTCAGCACGCGGCGACACGGCTGCGCTCGCTGGGAGCCCCAATTTGGCCGAATGGGGTGCGGGTCCGTTCTGCACCATCAAGCCATCAGTAACCCTGACAGAGAGGCTCCCCATGAGAGCCCTGGTACCGGGGGCCCAGGCCGTGGGTGCTGGGTCAGGCGGGGACCGGACGGGAAGGCGACGCGGGAGGAGAGAAGGAACCCCAGAAAGATTCTCGCAGGACTGGTCCAAGCTGTGACCCACTGGCCCAGAACACGGTGAAAGGCCTAAGTGACCGGAAATGACGCCATGAAGCAGCATTTGAAAACGGAAATGTGACAGGACTCAAGAGTTAGAAATGTTAAAAAATAGCTTTACAAGTGCCGAGTGAAAAGGAACGTGGGGCAGAGACCTATAACTAGGGCCTTCAGGGAAATGAGATTTGATGGAAAGGAAAAACTTTACGTCAGAAAGAAACGAGAAGAGTCCTGCTTTTGGCCAAGAGGGACGCGCCCTCCTGTGGCAAACAAGCAGAGCAGAGGAGGAAACGTGCAGCCACGCGGGGCACGGGGACACGGGACGGAGCCCAGAGACACGGGAGCCGGGACTCAGCCCGGCTGTGCGCTCACCGGCCGCAGCTCCGCGAGGGGAACCCAGAGAGGCTGGTGGTCTTGCTGGACAGACAGGCCAGGGACAGGGAGGCCCCCGAGGCTGGAAGTCTCAGCCCCACGTGGAGGAGAGAAAGGGCCCAGAAACGTGCACAGCGGAGCGCGATTCCACGAGACGGAGCCCAGAACACAGTCCGAGGAGACCCAGTGCCGGGAAGCTCTGAACAGCTGCCCGAGGACATGTGAGCCAGTGTCTCCCCACCAGGGGCCTTAGCTCATCGCGGGCCTCAGTGGGACTCGTCCGAAACACGTTTAAAGGACACGCTTCAAAAGGAGGGAACCGGTGCTCGGGGAACTTAGCTGCCCCAGAGTGAAGTCAAACACCCTTTACCGAACACCGCAGTTCAGCACCCAATGCGGAAGCCCCGATGGCGGGGGCCAGGAGACGTTCCCAGTGACGGGACAGGCAGGAAGACGCGGCGGGCCTGTTACCAGGTCAGCCAGTCACTCCAACACGCCCAGAAACGAGAGAACGAGCAGACGACGTGTGAAAGAGCCGTTACAAGGATGTCCAGCGCGCTAAAAATGTCCCAAGGAAAACGAACTCATGACGAGGAAGGGAACTGTCGGCCCTGTCAAGGTCATGAAAAGCGAGACAAACCTGGGTCCCTGTTGCACACCAGAGGAGACTGAAGGAGACACAAGGGCCCTGTGGTGTCCTGGGTCAGGTCCTGGAACAGAAAAAGGACGTTGTTGGAAAACCTGGTGACATCGGAACCACGTCTGTAGCTGACCTAAGGGTCCTGTATCGATGTCAGTGTCTTTGTGTGACCGCTGCGCCCCAGCTACGCGAGGGGAGACCGTCGGGGACCTGGGGACAGTCTGTATTATCTGTGCTTCTCTGTAAGCCTGAAGCTCACGTAGGGCCCGCCCCCGGGGCCCCATCACGGCACCGTCTGCGAGCAGAGTCTCTGCTCCCTGGACGGCTTGTCGGGTTTCCTTCTTTGCCTTCCCTCCCTGCTCTGGGTCGCTTTTAAGGGTAAATATGGGTATTTTAATCACAAAACATTACTGAGTAGTTTTACACAGTATTACGCTGTTGAAAGTAATTATTTCAGAAACCGTCCTCCTCTTGGGGCCCGCGGGGGAGGCACGCTGCTTGGTTGCTCACCTCTGAACCGGAAGGGCGTGAGGCTGGGCCCACCCAGGCCCCCGAGGCCCGGGGGGCGCACGTGCAGGCGGGTGTGGGGGTGCAGCTTCCCCAGAGCAGGCGACTGACACGGGGCCTCCGCAGCATCCGTGTGGGAAGGAACCCGGGCAGCCCCGGGGCCGCAGCAGGAGCCCAACCTGTGGCTGTCGCGGGCAGGCGGGGCTGCTCTTCCTCCCGGTGGGACGTGGGCCCCGTTTGAGAAGGTCGCGGGAGTCACCAGGGACCTGTCCGACCAGCAGGCAGCGCCCCGGCCCCGGGCGCCTGCCGACGGGAGCGGCCAGGACTGCCCGCCCTGCGGCTGGGGAAGGGCCAGGCCCTCGGTACGCGGCGAGGAGCCTTCAGCTTTGCCGAGGTCGGCGGCTGCTCCTTGCGCTGCGTCAGGAGCCTGCGCGCCCAGGTTTGCGAACCCCAGGCCCCCCTCAGCTGTGGTCACAAAGCGCCAGGCGCCACCCAGAGAGAGGTCCTGGGTTCTTTCCCGTGTACTTAAGCAAAACACTAAAACTGCTTAGCTGGGCCTTCCCGGAGGAGGCGATCTTTCAGAAGGTGTTTTCCAGGTCGATATTACGTTGATTTTTAAATAAAAACAGGCCAGGCCAGCAGGAGGGGGAGCGAGGGGCTGCAGCTCAGAAGGCCATTGAGCAGGTGCCGCACAGGACAGCCCGGCTGCTGACCCCACTGTCCCCAGGGGGCCAGCCCCGCTCTGGGTCCGGGCAGAGCCTGCTTGGCCCTCCTGTAGTTGTCTCTCTGCACCATAGCACGCGTCACCTTGGGGAGGTCAGGGTCACGGGGGCCCCTCCCCTCACTTCCCAGGAATCCCTGCAGCGTGGCTCCGGTTTGTGTGTGATCAGAGCTTCTGCCCGTGTTCCCGCTGGGCTGCCCCCAGCTGCTGGGCCTCGTGTCTGCGCTCTGGAGGCCTCGCCCGTCCCTCTGCTCGCAGCTCTTCACTCCTCGGGGCTTTGCTACAGCGTCCCCCAGGGAGGCCGCTCCTGCCTCCCAGCTCACCACGTGAGAGGTGTCCTAAAAAGCACCTGCTTTTGTCTGTCTCTGGCCGCAAAGAAGCCCTGCGACTAAGGATACAAAGAGGAGGCCACGCTGACGCTAGTTGGGAGGGGCTGATGCAGAACACGTGTGGTGGATAAAAATCAGGAGGGTGCCCGGCTCTGGGGGTCCCCGCTGAGGAGCGAGGAGTCCCGGCCCCACCCTGGCGCCCTCCAGCCGGGGCCTGGTGCCCCGGAAGAAAAGTCCCCAGTGACGGTCGGTGCTGAGGAGCAGCACATGGTGTCCCAGAAAGGCAATGGCCTGCTATGGATGTAGGCGCCGAGGGTCTTGGGGGGTCAGGCACAGATCCGCTTACAGACTCACCCGCTCTGGGCTGGCTCTACGGGACAGAGGCCCCCAAAGCGACAGGGGCTGATGGGGGGCGGACACGTGTTGACCAACTTCAGGGCAGGCCCTGGAGAGGCTGCAGTGAGGGCAGCTCTCAAGGACACACGTACCGGCCGTGGTTCCTCTGTGGGACGCCCCGCCTCCAGCCAGGCACAGGCGGGGCCAAGTCTGAGTCTCCATCAACCTGGCCAATACCACTCAGCGCCCCCCGTGCTGGCTCCCAGGCCCTGCCCCACCAGCTCACGGCTCAGCTGGAACCTCTTCCAGCAACCTCTCCACACAGCAGGCAGCCCAGCGCACTGCTGACTTTCCTGAAACCGCTCAGAGGCCCACAGCCCCGAACAGGCAGCAACCAGTTGCAGATCACGTGGGATTTATTCCTAGGAAGCAAGGCTGGTTCAGTATCTACAACTAATGTGCCTCACAGCGTCAACAGAATGAGGCATGAACTCATATAATCCTATCAACAGATGCAGAAAAGCATCTGACAAAACCCAGCACTCACTCAGAGTAACAACTCAGCAGAGTGGGAGCAGAGGGAACATAATTCAGCATAATGAAGGCACGTGATGAACCCACAGCTGATACACTCAACAGGGAAAAGCTGGAAGCCTTTTGTTTACGATCAGGAACAGGACGGGGGTGTCCACTTCCCCCACTTTTATTCAACACGGTCCTGGAAGTCCCAGCCACAGCAATCAGACAAGAAGGAATAAAAGGCATCCAGATTGAAGAGGAAGTAAAAAATATTTGCAGATGACGTACTAGAGAACCCTAAATATTCCACTGAAAAAAGTTTTAGAATCAAACTATTACAACTTACATAACTCAACGCCCAAACAAAACAAAATCTCTGAAAAATGGGCAAAGGCGTTCAATAGAGCCTTCTCCCACGAGGCCACAGAGACGGCCAAGAGGCAGGGAAGACGCTCAACGCCACTAACAGGGAAACATGAATCGGAACCACAGTGAGACCTGGCCTCGCCCCGGCCAGAGTGGCATCGTCAGTAAATCAGCCCGCAGCAAGTGCTGGCGAGGACGGGGAGGAAGGGGAGCCCCCGCACCGCGGTGACTGCGAACTTGTGCAGCTGCTGCGGGAAGCAGGAAAAATAGAACCAGAACAGCCTTACGACCCAGCAGTTCCACTTATGGGCACACGGCCGAAGAAGTCAAAGCACTAATTCCAAAAGCTGTGTGCACGCGTGTGTTCACGGCGCCGTTACTTCCAGTCGCCAAGATATGGAAGCGACCGCAGACAGGCGGACGGAGAGGCCGCGGTGCGTGTACACACTACTGCGTGGCCACAGAAGAATGAAACCTTACCTTCTGCGGCAGCGTGGGTGGGCCTAGGATGTACACGCTACGTGACGTCAGTTGGACAGAGAAGGAATAATACCGTTTAATGTCACTTGTATGTGGACTCTAAGGACCCAAACAATCGAACAAACACCACAAACCTGGGGGGTGGGGGTGCAAAGGTGACAGGGTGAGAAGCACCAACTGCCAGTTATAAAAACAGTCACAGGGATGTGAAGTCCAGCATAAGAAGTGCCATCAGTCACACTGCAGGCACCTTCCAGGCTGTCACGCTGCGGCGAGACTTACAGGGGTGCTCACTGCCTAACATGGTCACTGCGTCGTATGCCTGAGAGTAATATAATGTTGCATATATCAACTGTAACTGAAAAATAAAAATTAAAAAATAAAACGACTGCAGTTCCCATTGTACATAGATTTTTTGCTGGAAGTAGAGAAAATAAACACATAAAAGGCCTCAGGTTTCTTCAGAAATTGTAATAAGCATCTCTCCTAAGGTAAAAAAAAAAAATCTGGGGGGGGATTCTAAGCAATTTTAAGTCTTAGTTATTTCCTTAAATTAAATATGTTTAATACTTTTAGTATCACAGACCAAATCAAGTCTCTCCCATAAGCGGTAAATCTAGGAGAGCAACTTAAAAATTAAACAAAAACAGACTTTACACGAGGGAAGAAAGCACAACACATCTTAACGAGAAAATGAAGTTCCTTTCACCTGCAAGGAGGGGAGCCTCTCTGTGCAGAGTGATGAACCCGCATGCGGACTTTTTCAGAAGAGAACCAGGCTGATTACGCCAACGTGCCAGGAACCTGGACGGTGGCGCAGACGTTGGTGAATTTCAAGCGGTGATCAGTTTCAGAGCTCAAACCGGGACACGAGCGCGGTGAACAGAGACGCGGGGGGCTCTTCTAGATGTAAAATATTTTATTTGTAAATGGTGATCTTCTAAATCTGTGTCCACAAATTCCAAAACCCATAACACTCTGTATACTTCAAAAAATTCAATTTTTGCCAACATTAGATACTATTATACAGAACAGAAAACAAAACAAAACCCGGTAGGACAAATACTGGTAGGATGTCAGGATATTGTACAAGAGAAGAAAAATATTCAAGAAACAAATTTCATACAGCTATTTATCAAGAGAAAAATATATACAATTGATTTATTCTGTAAGATAAAAATACATCATGCCATGTACATTACAGGCCCAGAACTGCCTCACTGCAGGTCCCAGCAGCCTGCAGACCGCTTGAATTGTGCACACAAAGACTTCATCTTATACTCAGCCTGCGAAGTGTCAGTACCAGAATCTTAAGTACAAAATAAAAAGCTAACCTGGTTCAAAATGCTGATTAAGTTTCTACAAGCAAACACAGAACAGTGTGTTCTTTATTAAAGAAATGTAAACAAACAGTCCATACAAACACATTTTAAAGTTACATCTTCCAAAACCCTTTCGCCGGGTCCTGCAGCTGCGAGCGGAATCACGTCCATCCTTTTTTTTTTTTTTTCTTTCTTTTTTCCAAATTTTTGTGTTAAATAGAAGGCCAGAGAGTTAGAGCCGAGTGCCTGCTACGTGACTCTAGTACGTTTACATGATTCTTTGTGGCTTCAAACGAAGTTCTAATCAAAACTACTTTTGCTGAAAAAAACTCAGCCTCCATTTGGGTGTCTTTTGAAGCAGTTATTCACAGTTATCACAAAGTGTAAGCACAAAAACCTGACTGGAGGGTAGGGATGCAACAATATAACAGCAGAAAATGAGTCCAGATTACCAAAACAGCTACAAAAGGCGTCGTCGGGGCCATCCCGTCGGCAGGAAGGCGTACAAAACGGTGAGTACTAACTGACCGTGGTTTCCAAAAATCCCCAAACACGCTAGGTCGAAATTTTGGTTATTACATAATTATAATGGCGTATTTAATAACACAAAATTATATTGTAACATCCCTATGAACGTTTTATGAGCACCCGAGCTGCTGCGGAGCCTGGTAGCATTTGGTCAACGACTATTTTTATACTGTACTTTTTTTTCCCTCAAAATATTTACATATTTGTACAAAGTAACAGGTTTTGTTAGTTCTGCAGGTATCAGCAGCAGCTTGGCTTTCTTCTAACTTTTATTTAAAAATAGCTTCATTCACTTATTCAATAATAAATACAAAAAGTTTCTCTTATTTTACAGAAATCAAAAACTACAATAAACTGACTCATGGAATCAAGTATTTTAAATGTATTTTAGTGCAAGTTATTACCCCTTAGCTCTATCCCTAAGGAAGTCATTTCAGTACATTCCTTGTTCAGTGGTGTCTACTTTATTTAAAAAACTTTAAATTAGAGGGCCTGCCCCTTCTCAGATAAGGCCGTGGCCAGCACTTTGGACGTCTCCCTCCGCTGGTGAGTTCAGTCTTACATTCATAGGAAGGCCCTGCCCGGGGCAGGGCGGCCGGCGGCTCTTTGCCCCAGTAAAAGTTTCTCCTTAGTGAGACTAAAACAACAAAACACAACAAAACCCACCCACAAACAGAAAAAAGAAGGAAAGGAAAAGAAAAAGTGCTGGACCGCTCTGCAGCTCTGCTCAGCCTCGGCCGCTCAGGCCGGCGGCGCGCGTGGGCTCCGGTGCCGCCCCGCCGGGAGGGCCGAGGAGAGCAGAGCTCCCAGAAGCAAGTTTTCAAAGTCATAAAACAGAAAAAAAAAATCTCTCTGCTGCCAAATGCAAATGGTGTGTGGAATCGCTTCTTCCTAGGGCCGGGCCGCGCTCAGTTCATCCACTTGCGGCAGTTGACGGCGCCGCAGTGGCAGGGGATCTTGTGCTGGTCGTCTTCGAAGTCGAACTTGTAGTCGTAGCACAGCTGCCCCAGAGACACAGAGTGAGGGCGGGCGCGGGGGGGCTCCCGGCCCCCAGCTGCCCCCGTTCACACCAGCACACACGGGTGACGTGACGGGAAGACCCGCCTTGTCGGCTTCTGCACGGGGGGCCTGGGTCAGGGCGATGGGGACCTCGAGAAGTAAAGGAGCAACCTCCCCAAGGGACAGAGGAAATGGGGGGCTGGGGGGCAGCCATGCTTTCAGGCTGAGCCCAGTAAGAAGGGCGCCAGCCGGAGGTGCGGCCCCACAGCCACTCACCATGTGGCCCGGCAGGGGGACAGCTTGGCGGGGTCCCCGCCCCGGAAGATGGGGCGCCTAGGTTGGGCAGGAGGACCCCCTAGGCCACCTGCCTCCTTCCTCCTCCTCTGCGCCTCACGTAAGAGCACGTCAAAGACGCCTTTCTACAGGGGTCACCGAATCATTAACATCTCAGAGCAGTCCCGCTCTCACGCTCCCGTGGTACACGGATGGCGCCCCGCTCGTGACGCCCCGGGGCTCACTGGCACCGCGCCAGGCCTCTCCCACACTCGCTCTTAGTTACCCACCCAGTTACTTCGAGACACGCAAAATGGGCCTTGAGTCAATTCTTGATTTAAAAGGGGGAACTCCAGAAAGACCAAAAAACGCAAGCAGGGCCACATGGCTCTGCTCACGAAGGGCCTGGGGCGCCAACAAAGACCCGCAGGCTCCCGGCACCCCAAGTGGGGGGCCCCTGCGCAAGGCACACACTCAGCGGGCGCCGGGCAGCTACCGCCGGCTCCAGAGCCAGGACGGCCTTGCGGCGTGCGGACCGCTTTGGGAAAGAGGCAGTGAAGGCTCAGGACATCTCAAGTGTCCTCTGTGAGACCAAAGAGACAAATGTCAGGACCGGTGTTTAGCATTTTGAAGAAAGGGGAAAAAAGCAGCCAAACTGTTGGGAAACCTGTCCATGTGCTGCCCACGTGTGAACGCAGGCGACCTGGGGCCGAGGCGGCCTGGCCCTGCGAGCCTGGCAGGTGGCCACGGCACGAGGGGCTCTGGTCTTTGTCCAAGGCCAGGCTTAGTCTTTGAAGGAAGGGGCCCTGCCTCACTGTGCCCAGCGTAAGGGGAAGGGAGGGCCCCACAAGGAGGAGGGAGCGTGAGCAGGTGGCAGTGAACACGCAACGCTGCCGTGTGGAGGAACGTGACAGGGTAGTGAAACGTGGCTGCCACGTGAAGGCTGCCGCTGGCCGTGGTGACCTGGACAGCCGCTGAATGAACCGAGTTGGGGCAAAGACCGCGCCCGGCAACCCCGCTCCCCCCTGCTCACCTCCTCTCCTTTTTGGATTCTCCGGTTGGAGCTGATGATGATCTTGTGCCCTCTCTCGAAAGTGACCACTTCAGCCACACAGTTCGGGGCACACGAATGGTTGATGTACCTGTAAAACACCATTTCAGAAAATGGTCAGCCGCTGGAAGAAGCTTTCAACACCTGCGCTCAGGGCCCACTGTTTCCTGCTTCCATTTCTGCTTGCCCACCGAACAAGAACAAACATATAATTTTAAATGAAACTCTGTGAAACTTATTTGCCCTGAATGTTTAACCCCTGAGGGCTACAGTGGGGACCCCGACCCACTGAGCAAGGGACTGTCCCCGATCAGACGGCGGCCTCACCTCGCAGGCCCTCCCGTGAGCGTTGCATCGATCACATGGTCGTTGTCCATTCGGAACATGTACACGCCGCGGTTCTGCAAGAGAAACACCCAGGGTTCCTCTCCGCGGCCATGCCCACACCCGAGGCTCGGCGGAGGCGAGCGGGTCGGCCACCGCCTGCCAGCCAGGCTGTTCCCCTGCAGGTGTCTGTGCCGGGGACACCGACTGAAAGGAAGACTGAAGGGAAATGAGGAAAAGACACCTCCAGAGGTGACTCCTGTTCAGAAGTGAACCCAGAGTGACAATCGGCACCGGCCCTGCCTCTCCGGCTGCCTGTGGCCTGAGGGCAGGGCGGGGGGTGGGGTGGGGGACTGTCCCCTTACCTGAGCCTCATAAAGTTTCTCTTTTCTGTTTGCTACTTCATTCCGAATGATGGTCCCAATATACTCAATGACCATGGTGTGCTTCTCGATGTCTCGAGCCGCATACAGGCCCAGCCCCTGCAGGAAAGAGCGCGCATCTCAAACCCGCGGACAACACACCTGCCCTGGGCAGGGGCTCACAGAACAAACCGGACGTTTCTCAGCCGGAAGGCCGCGTGGCTCCAGGCTGGGAGGGCTCACTCATTGTGTGAGGAAGCCCCAAAACTAGTAAGACCCCGATGCCGGCACATTTTTCTTAACTGCCCAAATATCAAGAATAAAGAAGAGGCCCTGGCTGGTGCGGCTCAGTGGATTCAGTGTTGGCCTGTGAACCAAAAGGTCGCCGGTTCGATTCCCAGTCAGGGCACGGGCCTGGGTTGTGGGCCAGGTCCCCATTTGGGGATGCGCAAAAGGCAACCAATTGATGTTTCTCTCTCACATCAACGTTTCTCTCCCTTCCCTTCTTCCGCCCCTCTCCTTTCTAAAAAATAAGTGAAATCTTAAAAAATAAAATAATTACAGTACAGAAAACATTGCAGCTCTTTCAGAGGAGGGAAAGGCCGCAGAGGAGGAGCACGGCGGCTTCTGAGTGGGGCCGGAGGGGTGGCGGGCGCTGGGCAGGGCTGCGGAGCCGCGGACAGTGCGGAGGGAGGCCAAGCCCGTGGCTGAGCCTCAGCGGGGATCTGGTGGCAGAGTCCAACCGGGACCCCCAGGGTAGTCGCTGACGAGGCCTCCCCCGGGCGGGCTGGGTCTGTGGCCCGGGGCGTGTGGATGGCGCGTGAACACGTGAGCACGTTCACACACGCGGCCTGGGCGGGGCCCCACAGGCTGTCCGCCAAGGGCGCACGATGATCTAGGAAGAAGCTTCCAGAAGATAACCTCCAAACTGGGAGCACCCTCTGAACGTATTTTCATTGGACTGTTGTCTCAAGTGCTGAAAGTGTTTACGCGTGTGCGGAGGCCGGGGCCAGCCGTGGCCTTAAGCAAAGGGTGGAGTCCAGCGCGGCCCCTCCACGCGTGTCCGGGTTTGCTCGCGTGTGTGAGATGTGGCCCCATCCCACCCGCGCCAGCCGGCCCCTGCCCAAGAACGGTCCCCCACCTGAATCCGGGACCGGGCCAGGTACACGTTGGACTTCCACTCGGTCTTCATCCTCCGGTACTGCGAGGACTTGGAGTGGACGAACTGCTTGCTGTACGGGGCGTTCAGCTCCCCGGTGACGGTGCTCTGGAAGGACTTGGAGGTGCTGGTGCTGTTGAGGGTGTGCGGCCTGCAGACCAGGGCGCGCCGACGGGGACAAGAGAAGCAGGAGTGAAGACCTCTCCGAGCCCCGCCCACAGGCAGGCGGGCGCGCGCCCGCGACAGAGCACCCACGGAAGCCGCCTAGCGGAGCCACACAGCGCGCCGCCGCGGCCGGGCCACGGCCGGGCCGGCAGGGTTGAAAGCAGCAGACAGATGGAGCACAGACACCACTACCACGCCTAGAAACCCTGGGCTGTAACTATGTGAAGTTAAAACAAAATACCTTAACACAAACCTCTTGACATGGGCACTCATTTTAGGTTCAGACCGGGCACAACCTGTGGGGTTAACGGCCAGAGGAAGCTCCATGAGAGGGTTGCGGCCGTAGCGGAAGGTGTAGTTCTCGCACGCCTCCACCCCGGGGAGCTGCAAGGGAGCAAGAGAGAGAGACACGCTCGCTTAGCCGGGGCTCACCCGGTTGGGACGCCAGGTAGTCAGTCCTGGGCTGGCCAGCCCGTCAGCGTTTTTAAAACGTAACGTAGCATGCTAGGCCTGCACTCGGCGCCGCCGAAACGCAGACGCCCAAGGCCAGCGAAAGCAGAACGGGAAGAATCCAACGTGCGGGCCGCGACGCCACACTCTCAAAGTGGGGGGAGCACATGGATCTGCAGGTAGCTCTTTGCCCCAGGTTAGCGGCAGCTCTGTGCCTCTGGAATTTGAAGTCAGGTTAAAGATCGCTGACACGGGTTAGTTCCGTAATCACGTGTGGCTTCTCTCCCTCCGACTGTGACACGTGTCCCGAGTGCAGGTGTTAAGGTCTCCCTGTGAGGTGACCTGCATGTTACAGGTCTGTCCTCGATAGATCTCGTGCGGGCAGGGAGCACCTGTTCCTCAGGGCGTTGGGGTCTTTGCGTCTCCTAAGAAAGCCTGCCCGCGAGTCCTTGTTCTTGAAAAGAAGGCCTTAGAGCCACGCAGTTTCCCAAAGCTGTGTGTGGACTCACTGGCAAACACGCTTGTGACCTTCAAAGGTTACCAAGAGAAGACGTGACCTCTCCTGTAACCCGACAGTGGCCGTCAACACCCCGTGTCAGGGACAAGCACACACATGTGCTGAAGGGCAGGGGAGCTTGGGGCAGCGGGGAGATGCGACATTCCTGGCGCCTCGTGACAGACAGAGGAGCCCGCTGGCCCTGCCGCCCGCGTACAGCGGCCTCCCCCGCCACCGACGCCCAGGTGCCTGCCCTGCTCGGCGCTCACCGATTCTGCGATCCGGGCCACTGCGGATACGGTCAAGCCAAACAGGTCCTCTCCTTTCAGATACGCCGGGAAAAGCTGGAGCATTTCAGACTTTTTTCTCACACACGCCACAGGCTCCAAGATTTTATCCCAAACACCTACATAAGGACAAAAAAACAAAACAAAGTTTGTGTCACAAACTAGCTACAGAGAGGCAAGCAGGCTGCAGCCTCAGAGCAGAAAGAAGGCCGACCCTCACGGACGCCCCAGTCCCCACATACTGCCCGCGGGCAGTTATTTTAGACCGCGAGGAAAAGAATAGGGTATATTAAGGGTATTAAGCAGTAAAAGTGAAAACATTTAAAAATAACAAATTTATGTAAGTAGTTAATTCATTTCCATCCTGGCCATGTAACATACTAGATTTTAATATGTCCAGGAGTTACTTTCATCTCAGACATAAATTAAGTCATGAAGTTGATATTTTTATTGGAATCATCTTTAGAGCATTTTCACACATTAAAAAAAAAACCAAATACCTCTAATCTTTAAAAAAGGCAGTTTCCCAGTATATTTTTAAAAATTTATTGATTGATTTTAGAGAGAGAAAGAGGGAGAGAGAGAGGCACCGATTCACTGATTGATTCCTGTATGTGCCCTGACCAGGGACCAAACCCGCAACCGTGGTGCATCAGGACGACACTCTAGCCCACTGAGCGACCCGGCCACAGCACCAGCACATTCTACATCAAAGCGACAGTGACCGCTAGGCTTAACCCTAGAGGTGAAAATTAAGTGGGCAATTTTTAGCTCTAAATGTGTAACATCTGATGCTCCTGAGAAGACAAGCTACAGAATATGCTTTGCAGACGGAGTGGCTTCTGTGTGACATTAGGAGGGTCCCCAATCTAAATGACAGGCAACCTTTTATCAACAAAGTTTTCTATTTATTTTAACAGCTCTGTGCTTGACTCTATGTTCTCATTGAGAGTAAGTCTGGTCTGTGACCACAGCAAAGCGCAGGGTCCGACCACACAGAAGAGGCTCCGATCTGCGTCTGGAAATGAAAATTCCACACCTATCACGGAAAAGTGCGAAACGAACACGAGAAAAAGCACAGGAAGCCTGGCAGGAAGCGTGCGCAGCCCTGCTGGGGCCCCCCCTTACCTTTGGGGGAGGAGTCGCTGAGCACGAGGTCCTCGTGGCCCTGCTCCACGACCCTGATGACGAACACGGGCCGCCCGGCCTGCTCCTCGATGGAGCACAGGTAGCGGCAGCGCCGGTTGGCGTAGCGCGTGCTCCAGTACAGGCGGCTGGCCTCGTAGCCCACGGGGAAGAGCGCCTTGGGCGAGTGGAAGGCCTGCATCTGCTGTGGCAGCAGCTGCCCGATGGCGTGGAAGATGAGGCTCCCCACGCGGAAGGTGTGGTCGCGCTCCCCGCGCCGCACGACGCTGGCGACCTGGCGCACCTCGTCCCGCTGCACGTAGACCCTGCGGAAGACGGCGAAGTGGCTCAGCTCCTGCTCGTGGAGGCCCTTGGGCTTGTGCAGGGGACACAGCATGGTCTTGTCCTTGAAGAACATGCACTGCGCTCTCATGGCGCAGGTGAAGTGGTAGACGCTGGCACAGCGCAGCCGGTGGCACCCGCTGGTGGCGCCCGTTTTGTGGCAGAAGACGCACTTGACGTGCAGGCCCCGCCGCAGGGCGAGCTCCACGTTGATGAGGGCGCCGGCCTGGGTCTCGTAGACCTCCGTGGACCACAGGGCGCAGTTCAGGTGCACCCAGAGGTCCAGGTCCAGGTTGAGCAGCCTCGCGGGCCCGTCCGTCAGGCCGTCGCCCTCCTCGTGGCAGAAGCAGCACTTGCGGAAGTCTCTGGGCACAGGGTCGGGTCTCAGGGACGTGCCCAGCTTCTTCAGGAACTCGTCGATCTCGGCCTCGCAGGGCGGCTGGAATGTGCCCTTGGGGATGACGATGTGAACACCCCACTTCTTCCACCGCAGCCCCCGCCACTTCTTGTTGGCCGGCCTGCAGTCCTCGAACGCGCCGTGGACAGTCCGGAGCCGAGGCTTTAACTTGACTGTGACCTTAAGCTCATCCGGCTTCGCCTCGACTTTGGCGGCTTCAAAGGTGGGCGGGAACGTGGCGGGCGGCGAGGCGGGGGGCGAGGCGGGGCCGCGAAGCTGCGGGAGGCAGTGCACGTCCAGAGCGGAGGTGTTGGTGCTGTAGTGGTGGGGCGCCCGGGACGGCGCCTCCCTCCCGGGCGACGGGGGCAGCGGGGGGACAGGCTCCTGGCGAGAGAACAGAAGCAGTTCACGAGCACTGGAAGCAACTGTGGCTGCGACGGAAAGCCAGGCCGCACGGCTCCCAAGGGGCCGGCCTGAGAGCGAGCGGCGGAGCCCCGCACCCTCCCCGGACACGCCCGCTGCGAACGGTGAGGCCAGGGAACGCAACGCCGCAGGGCGCTGGTGGTTCCACGTGTACCGCGGGACAGTGCGCTGGTTAAACCAAAGGAGCACGTTGCAAAGGGCTCCCCTGAGCCTCTCCCCAGTCTCTGAGCGTCCTGTCAGCCGTGACTGCGTTCCCGGCGCGCATGTGGTCGAAGGGCCGTCCCTGCCAGTGCGCAGACGAGCCTGCCCCTGAAGCTCTCGGGTTCGAACGCAGCCGTGAAGGCGTCGAGCTGAGAGCGAAGCTCCAGCAGCTGCTTTTAGGTGGAGCAGACCCCCAAAGCCCCCTCCAGGCCCCCTTTCCTCGTGCGCCCCCATCCTGCAAGCTATCTGAAAACAGACACACCCTGCAGAGAGCCCAGAGCAGACAGGACTGCACGCGGCTGAAGAACCTGGCGGGGAGAACACCCCTTCCCTCCCAGAAGCTAACAAGCCAGGTTAAAGCCTCAGCCCGCGGGGCAGGCAGCTCAGATTTCAGCGCACCGGGGGCTCTGCTGCCCGTCAGCAAAGGAAGAGCCGCAGGGCGTTCGTCCAAGGGAGACACATGAGAGCAAAAGTCGGGGAGCTAGTGATGGGCAGTGCAGTGCAGGGGGACGCTTTCCTCCACGCAGTGACGGGGAGTCACTGTCCACCCCACACCCAGCCAATGGACACAGGGAGAGATGCACGTCGCTCAGCATCAGAGATGCGAATTAAAGCCACAGCGGGACACCCGCTCACGCTGGTCAGAACGGCCGTCATCAACAAACAACAAGGGCTGGCGAGGACGTGGATAAAGGGCAGCCCTGCTGCACTGTTGGGGGGAACGCGGACTGGGGAGGCCACTGTGGGAAGCAGTGTGGAGACACCTCAAAAAACTAAAAATGGATCTGCCTTTTGACCCAGTGATCCCACTTTGGGGAATACATCTAAAGAAACCCAAAACATGAATTCTGAGGAACATGAGCACCCCTATGCTCACGGCAGTGTTATTTACAATCGTCGAGACACGGAAACAGGCGGGGTGCCGCAGGCAGGCGTGTGCACACGTACAACGGAGCAGGACGTGGCCATGAACAGAGCCCGACACCCTGCCCTTCGCTACAGAGTGGGCAGACGTGGGGGTGTTAGGCAAAGTCAGGCAGAGAAAAGACAAATGCTGTATGACCTCACTTACACATAGAACCCTAAAAAACAAACAAACCCCAATATAAACAGAAAAAAAGCAAAGACAAAGACCAAACTGATGGGTCACCAGACGGGATGAGTTTGGGGTGTGGGCAAAAAGGGAAAAGGGAGTCGGCGAGTACAAATTTCCAGTTATAAAAATATTCACGAGGACGTAAACATGGTGCTCTGAGCAAAGGGGGTACAGGCGGTAACTGTAAGGTACTGCAGGGGCCCTAGACTTATCGGGGCTGTAAGTCTCTAATCACCACTCTGCACACCTGAAAGGAACACAGCATTGCAGGTCCGGTGTAGTTAAAAATACAAATTTTAAAAGGTAATAGAAACAGATACAATTGTTCCAGAAAAACAAACATCTGTATCAACTATACTCTTAAGATACTTAAGCAGACCATTTCCACCACGGCAGGAACAAAATAATCTCCCCCCAAAACACATGAAGAGACGTAACTTGTGTTTGTGAATAGGTCTTCCCATTGGGATAAGATCAATGAAAAGAGCGTTCGATAGTTGTAATGAAATTAAGATACTGTAAGTAAAACAAAACACTTCAGTATTAGTGTTCTATTCAATTCTCAACTTTTAAGATAGAATTCAGGGCTACCCACGCAACAAATAACCGATTTAATCTGCAGCGGCAACGCAGACGGAGAACTGCCGGACCCTGCGCGGCCCGCCCCGCCCCCGCCCCGGACGCCGGAGCTCGCTGCGGCCGGGCGCGCTTTACCTTGCTTTCCGAGAGCTTCGCTTGTGCCGCCGATGAGAAGAGAACGAAGCAGTTATTGCTACAGAAGACAACGTCCTTCTCCACTCTACCGCAGCTCTCACGAGAATCCTGAGAAACAGAGAGAAATGAGTGGGGATTTTAAGTCGCGATTTAATAAAAACAAGGTCTATACCAGCGGTTCTCAACCTGTGGGTCGCGACCCCTTTGGGGGTCGAACAACCCTTTCACAGGGGCCGCCTAAGACCGTCGGAAAACACATACATAATTACCTATTGTTTTTGTGATTAATCACTATGCTTTAATTACGTTCCATTTGTAACAATGAAAGTACATCCTGCATATCAGATATTTACATTACGATTCATAACAGTAGCAAAGTTACAGTTATGAGTAGCAACAAAAATAACTTTATGGTTGGGGTCCCCACAGCAGGGACTAAAGGGTCTACTAAAGGGTCGCGGCCTTGGGAAGACTGAGAACCACTGGTCTATACGACGTTGGTTTCTATCTTATGTCGAAGGCCAAAGAAGCTTCCTGTCATAGAGTAAAAACAAAGCTGTGTCTGCTTAGCCTATCATGTAACCAACAGAGAAGACGATACACTGAAGCCCTGGCTGGTGTGGCTCAGTTGGTTGGGCACCATCCCAAAAAGCGAAGGGTCACCAGTTGGATTCCCAGTCGGGGCACAGGCCTGGATTGCGGGCCAGGTTCTTGGTTGGGGCGTGTGAGAGGCAACCACACAGTAATGTTTCTCTCTCCTTTTTTCTCCCTTCCCCTGTCTAAAAAATAAATAAAACCTTCAAAAAAATAAGTAAACTTCACTATCCACATCCCATTCTATGTTAAAATGCACTTTCACTCGATCCGCTTTAAGGCTGCCGCAGCTACGGGGTTTTCAGCGCCGCCGGGCACGGGCAGGTGCACTGCAGGAACACGTGTGCCGGGCAGTCCCCGGAGCGGCCTCTCCCCAACGGGGCAGCACAGAGCTGCCCCGGACCCTTGCAGTGGGCGGAGCCGGGGGGTGCGCTGGAGAAGGGACGTCCAAGTACCTTGTTCCCGAAGGCCAGGTCTCGGAAGGATTTCCGCACACCGCTCCCGAGAACGACCACTTTGCAGTGGCAGCACCACTGGGTCCTGAGGGCCGTGCCCTCTGCTGTACCATGACTAGAATCCTTGTATCCAGAGAGACCTGCAGGCGAGAGTCCCGTCAGTGACAGCAGTGACCACCCCCCCGGGCGGTGACGGTGCGCAGCTGCACCCTATCAGCTTCTCACAACGCCTCACTGAACTGACCAACGTTATTCTCTGTCATTAACAGAAACCTCATCTTCCAAGCAGAGGTGACAAGGCACCTGTGCCGTGCGTGGCCCTGGGGGACAGAGGAGGAGCACGCCTGTGCTCCGGCAGCTGGGAGACGCTGCGGCTGGTGACGGGCACATGGCCACCCAGCCCGAGAGCAGGGAGGCCGGGAGAGAGGCGACCTTGGCCTGAGGGTTGAGGTGACACAAAGGCACCCTACAGGCGATGAAGGACCTGCACAGGAGTCTCAACTGAGCCTGATTTGGACCAAGAGGGATAAGAGAAGCCCCAGAGCTGAGACAGAACGCCCGGACTGGCTGGGCGTGGGGGCAGGGTGCCAGGAGCAGGGGAACCGGGCGGCTGAGCCCGAGAGGCTGGGCTCAGACCCCGCCGGGCTGCTCCCGGTCAGAGCTCAGAGAGGGGGGCGGGGGCGGGCCCGGGTGGCACGGGCACACCCACGGGCGCCCGGTGATGGAGGGCGTGGGGGAGATGGCACTGAGGACACAAGCAGAGGCCCAGGCCCCTGGCGCTCGTGGGCGGGATGTCTGGGTGCGCAGGGACAAAGGATGCTTCCGGGCACCCTGCGCAGGGGCGGCGCTCGGTCCCTCTCTGCTCCCCATCCCCAAGCACGGAAGGGCAGCGTCACCCATGGCAGACAGGGCACCTGCACAGGGCGCCTCTCCTGGCGTCTGCACACCCACACGCCGCCCGTGACTGGTCACGAACCAGAGCACAGCTCAGAGCGCCAGCCCGACGGAGACCCGGAAGCCCGCTCACCGTTGCTCGCTGGAGGGAAGGGCACACCGGGCGGCTTCAGCCGGTATGAGCCTGCTAATCGGGGGGGCGTCGCAGGTCCTGGTGGAGGCCCACGGAGAAACACATGCTGTCGATGCTCCACACCTGGGTTTACTCTGTGGCCACTGACCAAACCCACGGATGGAACGCCTGGAGCAGTACTAACCTCGTAGCTGTCGGGGACTCGGACGTGGAGCAGGTCGGAAAACGCGGCCACGACGCTGCTGACGTTCTAGAACAGAAAGGCTCGTAAGGATGTGCCGCCCCCGCCGGGGAGCAGCTCGGACCCGGGAGCAGCGCCCCAGGCACGGGGCGACGCGCGCCCACCCTTCCCCCCCCCCAGCACCTCAGGGACCCGCGTTAAGGGAATGCAGGCAGCGGTCGCCCGTGAGCACTGAACGACGCAGGTCCCTCCGCGTCAGGCAGGAGCACAACGCGCCAGCGCGGGGGCCCCGAGGACGCGGGCCCGGGACGCCTGCGTTCTGACCACCAACGTGTGAGGCTGTGGGACTAGTGTGGTCGCCGATAAAATGTCCTCGCAGAGCGACAGGTCACAGAACAACCCCCCGCTGTCACTGGTGTTCGGTACAAGCAGCTGCCCTGAACAGCCCTCACACTTCGCTTTTGTAAAACCCGTGGTTTCACAGAAACCCCAGCAGCTGCTGCTCCCTGCTCAACCTTCTCTGCGCAACCGCCACCCAGGGGCTGGGCCTCCGGAGGCCCCAGTACGCGGCCGTGGGGCCGACAGAGCCCTGGGACTTAGGCTGCGAGACACCGAGTGACTGTCCCCGCTCACACGGCAGCCGGGGCGGCAGGGTGACCCCCGCCCCCTCGTCCTGCAGGCCCCCGCTGGGCACACCGCTGAGAGCCGCCCCCCACACCCTTAAAGGGGGTCACGTTCTGCCCGGGGGAGCCCTACCTCAGCAGCTGTCGGATGCAGAGTGATGGCCACGGATATGAGGCCCGACCGGGGGCCGTTGTGGGGGGGCCCACAGGGCGGCGTGAACAACAGAGTGCCCGGCTCAGTTTTGATGTCTTTCCGTCTAGACTCTGAAACTAAAGGGGGAGAACACAGAAGGGGGGAGGGGGGAGGAGACGGGGAAGATGGCGCGTTAACACTTTTAGAAACCCAGGAAGGAGCCTGAGTGAACCAGCTCCGTCCCAGGTCCAGCCACGCGGGGCACGCCCCTACCTTTCCCGGCGTTGCTGGGAAGAATGGGAATGACGGGGGATGGCACAGGCTCCGGGGGCTCCTCTTTGACCGACGACAGGTCTGGGTATCTGCTCACTTCTACCCCCACCACACTCTCGGGAGAGGACGAGGGGACGAAGCTGTCAGGGCTGTCGCGGTCACCGTGGTCCTGCACCCTGCCGGCAGGAGGAACGCCACATGTCGGCATGAGCAAGCCCACCCGGGCCCTCTGCCAGTGTGACTGTGAGGGCCTCTGGACACGGCAGTGACGTGAGAAGCTGGAGGTCACCAAGGTGACGGATTAGAGGGTGACTGTGGTCTCAGGCCAAACGGTGTGGGACCCCCAGGAGCCGGGGCTGCCGCCCCTCCCAGAGGCACTGCCGTGCTGAAGGAGGCCCCCAGAGGCCAGGCTGCCCCCCTCACAGTGGCTCTGAGTCACAGGCTCTAAACCTGAACAAGTTCCTTCTCTTTGGTCCCCAGCTGTCTCGTGACTGAAGTAAGAGACGAGAAGACGTCTCATCAAGCGGAAGGGAGTTGTCAGCTCTCCTGAGGTCGTGGGCGTAACTGAACGGAGCAGGGACGCTCCGCTCCTGCACCCAGCGGACTGCTGCGCGACCCTGACCGGCCCCAATCAGATCCTTGGGACCAAAGACCCGTACAAAGAAGTCACAAAACTCTGGATGGACAGTCCTTAAATTCTCTCCCCCAAGAGCATTTCTGATACCTGTGATGAGTCTGTTCCCGTAGACTCTGCAAACACCAATAAACCCAATCAATCACGTCGACAGCTTAGAAAGGACCACGATCTCTGAGATGCTTTCCATGGTGAGTCCCAATGCCTTAATGTCTATTTCATTATTTAACTTCCTGTCCTCATATAAGATTTCAACCACTCACAAACTAATTTTATTCAGTAGCAAGAACGTTTTATAAACTCGAAATTTTACCCCTTAAATGTCTCTAGAGGCAATTCCTACAGATATGCCAGATGCACTTAAACATATGTGATAACTACAAAATATTGGTGAGACACAAAACACAACGAGAAAAAGACCTACCTTAGCTCCTCCTGGTTGTTGTGAGGTGGGGTGGGAAGGGAAGCTGGGACGTCAACGGTCTTGGGGACTTGAGCAATGGCTCTGGCCAGCAAGTCGTCCTGGGGCCGGAATGGCAGCGGAAATGGTTTAGGCCCTAGACTTTTGGTAACTGGGAAAGTGAACACAACCAAGCATGAAGACACATGGTCAGCCACTGGGGGGGAGAGCATCCCACGCGGGCAAGGCGTCCCTTCGGAGGTGTCTCCCTCATACCTTCGTGGGCCACTAACACTCCGGCTTTTCCAGCGAGCTCCTCCGTTGTCGCAAAGCCATTGGCCATCTTCTGACAAGCCATAGGAGGTGGTGTAGGAGGAAGAGAGGCAGGGGGTGTTGGAGGATTACTTAAATTATTCTGCTGCAGAAGACCAAAAAATTTTAAATTACATGCTACTGAGCAAATAAGCCACGACCTTGCTAAAACATAGTTCTGCGAATCTTTAGCACATGGGAGCAAGGTTACCGAAATGCAATCAAGATGCCTCTTCCTCTCTAAATCACACCAGAAAGAGAAATAAAGATCCGAGGCCAAGAAGCGTGCCGGGGGGGCACACACCCACTCAGGAGGGGAGGGCCCGCGGCCACTCGCTTCTGCGGCCCCACCTCAGGGCTCAGCCTCCAAAGAAGCGAAGTCGCCCGGGGCCTGATCCGAGTCTCCACAGCTCTTTACAGGGTTGCTGTAGCCAGGGAAGGACAGCTTGACAATTCAGCCAATAAGTTGTAAAAAGTTCTCAAAAATTCCTTTATTAAATTCTCATTAAGATATGCCCCAGTTCTATAAAAAACTTGAGAATTTGTGGCCCTATTTCTATCGCTGCAACTCGCACCCTAGACACTCGGATCGGACTGTCCGACCTCCGAGAGAAGTGGAAGCAGGCAGAACGGTGCTGAAACGAGCCATTCACGCTGCGCCCATCGCGTCTCCCTGCTTCACCTCTGCCACCGGGCGTCACGTGCTTTTCATGGGGGGAATCTATCAAAAACGGCATGCAAATCAAGTGCACGGGGAGCTGCAGACCTGGCAAAGCCCACAGGCGCCCTGAGGACGGAGAGCCTGTGCCGGGGAGAGCTGAGCCAGAACGGGAGGCGCTGGCGCGCGGTTCCCCCCGCAGAACAAAGCTGGCCCCGGCGGGGAGCGCAGCAGCACCGGGGAGCGACGTCGCGGTCCCGTGAGGAGCGTGGTCCTCGGGGCGGCTGGTGATACTCTCAAATGTTATTGCAAAAACGGTCCTCTTACATAAGTCAGAGGCGAAAAAATGTCCAGGAATGTTATCATAAAACTTGGTGTAAAAAATAACGCCAGAAGATAAATTTGCCTTAATGTGGCCTTATCTTAGTAGTCTAAGAATTAATGCACAATTGCAATCAGGACCTAATTAGACAAAATACATTTTTTGAGATTTTCTCATTTAATTTTTCAAGGCAGATTCCTAACTACAATTTTTATCCTCACGCTGTACTATGAATTTCGATTTGTTTTAGACATTAATGAAGATTAGAGGGAAATAAATCCAGGGCAGGGCAAAAGCGGGCCGCCGCTGTCCCTGTGGAGAAGACGGCAGCGGTCATGACTGACCGCGTAGGAACGAACTCGCTCTGTGCACGCACACCTACGGCCCGCCTGGGCCCCGCCAGGATTTCCTCCACCAGGGGGACAGAGGGACGTTTTTCCTACAATATCTGTTCTCTCCTATACAAAAACTTCCGGTGTCCGCGTTGGAAACACGTCACCAGTAAAACGTGAACCTTCTGGCTGAGCCTTGGAAGGTCTGATGGCAACTAGACGGAAAAAACACCACGCGCTCCGCCAACGCTGCTGCGCGTCCAGTGAGGAAGCGCGGTGACGCTCTGGCGAAGGAACATACCTTGTAGATCAACTGAGAATAGTAATCCGAAACCCCGTCAAGGGTAGCACTGCCAAAAGCTCCTAGAAGCCGGCTCCCACTATTAAATTGGCCACTGCCATAAGGAAGAAAGTGCGCAAAGTTCACTCCAATGATTGGTTCCATTAGAGGGAGCAGAGAGAGCTGCTATTGAAAAACACATTTGAGAGTAACGTACATGGTCAACAACACAGGGCGATTCTCAACTTTTCTAAGACCCGAGGCAACGTGTCAAACAGGCTTGAGAAAAATCAGACTTAAAATGTCCACACATTAAAATGCTGGAATAAGTGAGACTACAGAATCTTTGAGAGCTACTTCAAAATAAGCTCGTTCTCATCGGGGGCAAAGAGGTGCTGCCGGGCTCTGACAAGCAAGCCCCTTCCTTCTCTTTGCTCGGCAAGAAGCAGGGTGTGCCCGCGGCCGGGCGCCCCCCTCCCGCCGGGGCCGCACCGCGACGGCGCGAGGCCAGAGCTGAGTGTGGGGAGACGCGGGCAGTCTCTGGGTGCGACCGCCCCCTGCCCCAGCATCGTTACTGCCCTTTGGGGCCAAGGGGACGCGCTGCAGCTCTGCCAACAGGAATGCCATCAGGTTCCCGGCCGGGCTGTGTTCTATCCCTGTCACTCGCTACTTTCGGGCTGAGTAAGCATTGGACGTTCTCACGCCCCTGAACTTCAAAGGGGGCTAAAGGAGAGACTCACCTGCTTGAGGTGGGCGAAGGAGTCAGGGCCCGAGTACACAGCCTGCTTCTCCTCCTCCTCCTTCCTCCGCTTCTTTGAGCGGGGAGCCGCCTTCTCCCCCGTCCTCGGAGTCCGTTTGCTCCGCTGCTTCTTGGTTTCTCCTCCTGCGTCGGCTCTGGGCAGCTGGTTGTTGCCACATCCAAAACCGCCTTGCGCTTGGGCCCCCAGAGTGTGCTGATGCGATCAGAAAGGTTAAGACGTGAGTGAGCTGTTCACACGTGGGTTTTCAGGCCAAGCCTATCGGTTCCCCCCCGAACACGCTCCTGACGGGGAACGAAGCTCGGGAGGGCAGGCGTGAGCCTCGAATGCAACCGCCGCTTCCTGAGGACATCACCCCCGCTCCCACATCTGGGGGCTTTCCCTCCAGGGGAAGCTGCAGGGAGGTGGCCTCTTCTCAGGGGTCTCGCTGGGTGACTCGGGGGGGCTCCAGAAAAGCCTCACCCTCTGCACCTCTGGTCGAGAGGAAGGGCCAGCCTCAGAGGTCAATAAGAACAGCCAACGCCGGCCATTCAGGTCGGCTCACAAACACATCGGACTGAATAATACCCCTGTGCGCCCAGAGCCCACGGGACAGCATGTAACCCTGTCGCCACTTCCGTCTCTGACTAGTGAGAACAAATCGGTCCTCAGAGAGGTTTTTAAGGGCAGTGCTAGCCACACCTAGAATACAGGAATATATCTTAGGACCATCATTCCCCAATCTGATGGCTGAACTGCTACGCAGGCAGCTACAGCTGAACTTATTTTAGTGAATTCTGTGAAGAGGCCTTGAGGGTTTTAAAGATTCAAGTTTCCAGTGAAATTCTACACGGCCGGCACCTGGACGGCATGGCTGTTCGCAGAGAGCTGAGCGGTGACCGCGTCAGGCTCCGGAGGCCACACACCACCTGCTGTGATGACCGCGCTCTGCCTGCCCTGCGGGGCTGGGCTGTGTCCCAGTGGAACTTAAGCTCATGGACACCGAACCTTGATAGGCTGGGATTGTCACATGGTGAGAAATAGGACTGTCCTTTGGATTTTTCCCACCCATTTAAAAATGTAAAAACCAGTCCTCGCTTATACAAAGAACAGGTGGACGCAGGCTTGGACTGCCCACCGGGGGCTGCAGCCACGGCCCCCCAGGGCCATTGAAGCTGTAGAGCGAGCACGCTGGACTGGCTAGAAATGCAGGCGCTCTGGTCCCCCCAGACCACCGAGTCCCATGCCGGGAGGGAGGCACCAGGGGACTGTGACTCACTGCCGCCAGGGGCCAGCAGCCGTCCTGGGCGCACACACCGTGTGGGAAGAACCTGGGACTTCGTGGGTAGGTCTGGGCTGGGCAGTGAGATCCTGCGTTTCCGCCACAGCTCCCGCCTGAGGCCGCACTGCGATCCCAGGACCTGCAAGGACCTAAGACCCGCCACTGGCTTAGGAGAGACCAACAGTGCAGTCGCCCAGGGGGGGTGGGGGCCCGGCCCAGACACCACCTCTAATCCTGCAGCTCCCCTAAGAAGCTGGCATTGCTACGTTACAAAGAAAACCTTTAACTCCGGAAGCGCGGAAGAGACTGACTGTGCTCGGAAAGTCCGCCTGAGACGGCAACAGCCCACATTCAGCGTGCCCGCCTGCGGTCTTTCCCTGCACCCGCGCGGGTCTTGTCACAAACACAGCGGCCCGCGCTCTGCGCCGCTGTTTCGGGGGCTGCTCGGTAAGCCTGGCAGGCTCCCTGAGGCGTCGCGTGGTCGCCAGAGCAGGGATGTTTACGGCTGCCAAGCCCCTGCATCCCATCCAGACTCAGGGTCGCTGAACAAACAGGCTAACCAACAGCTGCTGCCGTGCGTCCAGGCCATGTTCTTTCTCTCCAGGAGCAGAGACAGGACCTCAGCCATTCCCATAGTTACGTCTCTGCACGTATCAGACTCGGACACTCCTGAGGCCGGATTCCTGACTACAGGACGGGCAGGTCACGGGTAGGCGCCTGTCCTGTTGTGAAGTGTTACGAGCACCGTGGGGGACTGCGCCGCTGGGATCCTGGTAGCAACGCCACACGGCGGGAGCATTACTGATCCCGTCTGACAGGTGAGGAGGCTGAGTCCCCAGGCAGGACTGCCCAGGCCGCCCGCTGGGAGGGATGGGGCAGGGGCCTGCTCCACGCCGAGTGGCCTCTCCTGCCCCTGCCCCTCATCCCAGCTGAAACAGAACAGGCTCGGCACGGAGAAACAGCGCGTCAGCCCGACGACGGCCACGGTTTAGCCTCATGTGGGGACTACAAAGTACATGAACACCATCAACTATAACCTGGGGACAAGGAATGAAACCTCAGGGCAAGTGCTCAGTAAGGCCTGATGCCAGGCTGTGGGGAGGAGCCGCTGCCCCTGGTGGTGGTGCCTCTGCTCCCGGCCACCCCGCAGCAGACAGGAGGACATGGGACAGAGTCCAAACGGGTACACACACACCATTAATGCTGCCCCTTTTCTGAGCGAAGCCCCGATTCTTTTACATATGATCGCCGGCATTAGGGCTTCAATGCCCGAGGACCGGCTGTAAGCTAAGGAATGTGCTGGGCACTGAGCACAGAGGCACGCCCTCCAGGGGCCGTCACAGCGGGCGCCGTGGGCACAGGGCGTCAGCGCGGACTTGAGAAAAGCGCCTGGAGCAGATGGTCCCAGAACCGTTTCCAAAGGACAAGATACTGGCTGGGATGTAAGAAAGAAGGGCAGCCGCGCTGCAGAAACAGCAGCTCACGGAAGGTGGATCAGAAGGACGCTCAGGGACTGGGCGTATCTGCTGGTGACGAGCGTGGTGCGGTCAAAGTCACAAAAGCCACAGCCACCTGCTGGGGCAGCACCCCCTCTGCTGTGCGGCCAGACAGCTAAGGGGGAAGGAAGTGGAAGCCCGCACATGCTACGAGGACAGCGTCCTGCCCCGAGGTGCCGTTCACCCGACAACACAGATATCACAAAGCCCAATGCAGAAGCGCAGGCCGGGGGTGGGGTGGGGGGGTGGGGGGGGCAGGGTGCGCTCTGGAAGACGCAGCAACAGACCCACAACTGCTGGGAGACAAGGAAGCAGGCACCAGGCGGGGGTGCCAGAACCCCAGGCTGAGAACCGTTTCCAGCAGGTTCCCAGAAACGCGGGGGTGGCCGCTCATAAAGGTGTCTTTACAAGGAAGCCCTTTGAGCAAATGAAAAACAAAAGCAAATGCGAAGAGCAAACCACCGATACTCGAGACGACAGCGGTCACCGAGCACCCATGGGGAGGACGCGTCAGGGCAGGCGGTTAATGCGCTGTGACGCGGGGCTCCCCGCCGCCCCCAGGGGCCCCAGCGGGTCCCGGTGTGGGGGCCGCTCTGCCCTGCATGCTTTTTGGCAACAGAGACACAGATGTTTACATCTCTGCTTGAGTTAGATCACCCTGGTGTGATAGATCAGCTGACAGGCCCGTCACACACGAGAAGCACCACTGTCCGAGCCTGAGCATGAACGGATCACTCCTCCGTAGAGTTTACGGGGTGAGTCAGGGCGCTGGGCCCACGGACGTAGAAACAAGGGAACAGAAGATGGCCCTGCAGAGCGCGGGGCTGCGGCACAGGGTCACAGCTGCGCCGGCCGAGCCACACTCACCTGTCCCTCGGCCGGGCTCGGCCTCTCCGCCGGCTTGCTGTCCTTCGCACGGTTGTCCTCCGCGCACGGAGCGCCCTCCGGTCTCTGAGCCATGAGGGCGGCTGCCTTCTTGTTCTTCAGCAGGTGCTTCAGGAGCTCGTTGCCCGAATCGCCTTTGCCAGCAGGAGCCCCAGCAGGAAGGGGAGGGCTCTGCCCTGAGGGGGCCGGATGGACCGCGGCGGCCTCAGCAGCCTGACCCCCCGGGTGCCCCTCTGGCGGTGGGCCCGTGCGGCCCTGGCAGGGCTCGGTCTCGGCTGTCTCCAGTCTGTCCGCTTCGGCGCCCACGGGCCGCCCGTCCGCCTCCGCGGGGCCGCGAGTCTGGTGATGCGGAGTTCCCTGGGAGAACTCGGCGGGGGGCAGGCTGGGGTCCAGTTCCGCGCGCTGCTGGCCGGCCACTGCGCTAGGGGCCGAGGAGCCCCCCGCCTTGGACTCCCCCTGTGGGGGCGGCTCGCTGGGCGTGTGCACCGTGGGCGTGGAGGTAGCTTCGGAGACACTCGGGGTCGGGGGAGCAGTCACATCCGAGTGCGGTGTGGACGGGGCCCTGGCGGATTCTGCATCGTCCTCTTTCTTCTTCTTTCTTGTTCTCTTCTTCTTGCCCTTCTCCTCGGGGATGATGTCCGAGTAGAGCTGAATGAGAGACGGGGCGGAGCCAGGGAAGCTCTGTCCGTGGGTCCCGGCGGGGTCTGGGCCACAGGGGAGGCTGCCGTTTGCCCCCGGCGGGGCTGCGGCCGAGGCAGGTGCGAACGGCGGCCGCGCGGGGGACTGCGGGAAGCTGGCGCCAGGAACACCTCCAGGCGCCTGCTGACCGAGGTGGAGGTTCGGGCTCCCGCCAGGCACCGATGGTGAGTCCGCGACAAACGAGGGGGGTCCGAGCTGCCTCCGCTCACCGGTCGGCAGGAACGTGGGCACGGGCGGGGAGCCGCCAGCGCCCGGCGTGCCCTGCTGCTGGGGAGCCTGGCCCGCCTGCGGCTGGTGCTGCGGAGACTGCTGGACGGGCCGAGGGGGCTGCAGGAAGTCACAAGGCAGGTCCGGGCTGCAGAATGGGCCCTGGGCCACGGCCGCCCGCCCACTCATCCCCAGCCGCTGCTGCAGGGCCCGCTGGCGGCCCGCCTCCTGCAGGAGCTGGAGCCGCTGCCGCTCCTGCTGCTCTCGGAGGCGCTCCTGGCGCTCCCGCTCTTGGAAGCTCTCGCTGAAAGGGTTGTTGTCATCGAACTCCACCCGTGGGGGCGGGCCGCCCTGGGGGTTTGCCCCGGGCACTGCGTCTGGGGCCGGCGTGCACGCTTTCACCGGTAACTGCTGCGGAATCCGGGCCGGGTTCAGGGAGAGGTGAGCGGGGGCGCCGGGGGGCTGCCACCCAGGTAAGCTGGGCATCCGCGCGGGGCTGGCGTGGCCGGGCGGGACGGCCGCGTGGGGCAGCGGCTGGGCCGCCAGGGGGAAGCCGGGCTGGCCCAGGACGTGTGGGGCGGCCCCGGGCACGAGGGGCGGCTGGGGCGGCCCGCCGGGCGGGGCCAGGGCGCACTGCTGCTGCTTCATGCGGTAGTCCTCCATCAGCTCGGCGTGCTCCTTCTGCTGCTTCCGGATCTGCAAGGGGGGCGACACGCACTCAGGACGGGCCCTGCGGGGGCCACCGCGCCACAGCGGCCCAGGGCTCTGTGGTCCGCACCGAGGGCCGCTCCGTCTTGTGCAGGCAGACACGGGTTCCTTAGGCCACGGAAAAAACCACAACACGCTGGGTTAGCACGCACTAACTCACGACTGCCAATCTTTCCTAACAAGAGGAGTTCCGTAAAGTCACCTGTAAAACATGTTTACATGGGGAATACCCAAAGCAAAGCTGGTATCTCAGGAAATGAAGTACTTCAACTACAAAAAGACACGGAACAGAAGCTACATAGGAATCCGCTCACTAACATCCCAGAAGCCGCACTAATACACAAGGCTAGAATAGCTGAGGGTTAACCCAAATCGCACCATTAGACACCTAACATTTCAGTTCTTCAATGGACAGAGTGGCACCTCCCTCCCCTTCAGGCTAAAAAGACCAGACTGGAAGACGCCTTGCATTTAATAGCCAACACACTGAAGCATCTGAAATCCATGGGAGCGCTAACATAATATTCTGCATAGTTCCTAGTGTGGTCCTGACTGACTGGTGTCAACTCATTCTAAAGCCTCTGTGCCCAGGGCGGGTGGCCCAGCCTCCCCCAGGGAGCCGGGAGGGAGGCGGCTGCTCATGTGCCCATGCTCCGAGGCCACCCCGTCCGTGCACGGGTGGGTTTCAGGCCTGCAGTCCCCACACCTGCCGCTCCCTGGGCTGACCGGCAGTCTCTGCGCACAGCGGCGCTGACTGGTCGCAGCAGCTGTGGGACTCTGCCCTCCCTTGCATTTTCGGACCAGTTCACTGTGGGGAACCAAGGAGTCCCCACTGGGCGGGGGCAGTGGGAGGACGACACCTGCAGCACCTAGAACCATGTCTGAGAAAACAAGGTGGCGTCCCCGCCTTCCCCACGACACTCAGAAGTCCTTTAAAGCCGTCGTCACGACCGCGTGTCCTACTGAGCTCGCACGGGGCTGCAGGCGGTGACACAGAGCAGATGCCCCCTTTCTGGGCGTGGCACTAGCACCTGCACAGGACGCCCCCGCGGGCACGCAGCGCGAGACCCTCGGCGTGGAGGCCTTCCGGAACACACCGGAGGCAGCCCAAGCGCTCAGGTGGCGTTATGGGAAACGTCCACGCTTCAGAGTATTTCCTCGTAATCAACACAAACCCAGTACATTTACAGAGAAAAGGAACCTCTCATTCTGGATCAGTCCTGGCTTCTGTAACAAATTACACTTCAGTCCCCTCACTGCTGGCACCTGACTGCGGTGGCTACAGCGTGGGGACAGGTCACCTGAGCTGGAACCCCTCGTCCACAGGCAGCCTGGCGAGCGCGTCGCCTGCCTCTGCGATGATGCACCGGACTCTTCCTGGGCACAGTGGCGGCCACACTGGCGTCAGGAGGCTGTTTCCTAGCGCCCGCTGCCAGGAAGCATGCCGGATTCTGTCAGCATCCTCTGAATGGCCCCCTTTCTACTGCTAACATTTACGGGGCTTTTCAGCTTTACAAATTGACAGGAACCAAGGTGACTTCTGGGGCGTGCAACTCGATGAATGTTAACACACGCGGACGTCAGTGTGGCCACTTCACAATAAAGACACAGGACTCCCTCACTGCCCTGCTTTGTAGTCCTACTTCCTGCTCCAGCCCTGCGTCCCGGAAACCACTGGACTGCTGTCCAGCTTGATGACTTTGTCATTTCAAGAACGTCATACACGTGGAATCGGCAGGTAACATTTCAGGATTAGCATCCTCTACTCAGGATAGAGCTCTGAAGATCCATCCAAGCTATTCGTTTTCCTGGCTACATAGTACTCCACTGCACGGACAGGCTGCCCTCTGCTCAGCCCTTCACCGCGCAGGGGTACACGGGCTGCTTCCAGTTTTGGTGACTATGAATAGAGACGCTATACATATTCATGTACAGGTTTTTGTGAGAACCCAAGCTTTTACTTACTTGGGTAAGTACCTAGAAGAGGGCTCTTAGCCCATTTTGAACACTGTCATTGCTTTATTTTATTGTTTGTATTGATTGTAGAGAGGAGGGGAGGGAGGGGGAAGGAGAGGAGGGAAACCACCACCGGCTGCCCCCGGCACGCGCCCAGAACAGGGCCGCCTCCCCGCACAGGCGCAGGCCCAACCAGCAACGGAACCTGCAACCGCCTGGCTTGACGGACGGTGCCCGGCCAACTGAGCCACGCCAGCCAGGGCTGCTGCTGTTGCATTTTAAATAAAATTTTAAAATTTTACTTCTTTTTAAAGTGAAACTAACTTCAATATGGGCTCTCTGAGAAACAACTGGGTGGTAATGGACGGTAACAGCAGAACTGTTCCATGGTTTTAGGAACGAGTACTCTTCACAAAAGACACCAATGTATTTTAAAATGAAAATACTGAGAGCAGATGTTAAGAATATACCATGAAAAAGTCACCAGAATGACTCAAGTGCTGTATCTGAGCGTCTAGCCACTACTCGGAACCAGGGAAGGGAGGTGATGGTCAAGGAAAGGTCAGCCCAAGGGAGCCAACACGTCTCGGGCCCCGTTCTGTCCCCGCTGGAACCCTGGGTCTCCCCGGGGGCTCCGCGCTCAGGAGAGCCGAGGCCTGGGCAGGGGCAGCACCTGCGTTTCCCCGCCACGGCGGCTCCCTCCCAGAGCGTGACGCTGTTCCTCTGGGTCCCGACCGAGGCTGGACCTGCTCAGTGCTGCGCCCCGGGGACAGGACGCGGCTCTTGCATGGCGACGGCTGTCCCCGCCGCGCGGGCGCGCCCGTTACCTGCTCCAGCTGCTTCTGGACCATGCTCTGCTGCTCGGTCACGTGCTTCAGCTGCTCGGCATCCTCCTCCGGGAACTCGCGCCCAGCCTTCTTGGCGGTGCGCTGCTTGGCCGACAGCGCCTTCTTGGACTTCCTGTGCGCACCGATCTGCTCCTCCAGGTACTTCTGCTGCATCTGCAGCAGCTGCTGCGTCTCCTGCAGCCACTCCTCGTACTGCTTCCGCTGCGCGTCATCTGAGGGGACACGGGCTGCTCAGCTGGGCGCCTCCCCCAGGGTCCCACACAGAGAAGTCCCACAACCCCGTGTGCAAGGCAACGCCCTTCTACCAGGACCACGGAGCAGGTGTTGTAAAGCACGTAATAAACAACAGACCGGCTCGGGGGAGGAGCCTTCAAAAAAGTGTATCTGAGAGAATCAAAGAACGCACATGTTCAGGTCATGGGTTAACTTCATACTTATCAAGACTATAAATCTAATCTTTGAAAAGCAGAAGACTTTTATCTAATAGATAAAAAGAACCTACTGAACTAACTATGTGTGTATATTATTAAGTCAAGTTTATAGACTTCGAAGACACAAAGATCCCATTAGGGTCCTGAGCATGGATTAGGAACCATTTCCCATGCTAATTTTCCCAAGTTTGTACGGTTTCCCCTGTTTCTTAATAATGAAAATATGTCCTAAACTGAGAGGGAGGAAACACAGGAAGGTTCAGAAAGGACCAAGATGAAGTCTGTTTTTTGAAGGCAATCTGTAAGTTAAAAACACTGGTAATCTGTGTGACTTTTGTAATTTGTACTTCCGTAAGTAAGCAAAGACGGGGAAAAATTAACCACGTAAATCCCTTTCTCCTTCTATGACTGTCCTGAGTATCTCCCCCAAATAGTTACCTCTCTTCATCTTACACCAATAGTCCTTCTCTGTCCTTTAGGGGCACTTTACTTCCCTGATGCCAAGTCAAAACAAAAAAAACCACACCTCATCGCATGTAGCGAAATTCACAGTATACCTGCTGACTGGCTACGGGGCAAAGAATGAATAAATACTATTCCAAGAAGGACTTCAGCTGAAAAACTACATCAGCGCAACCAGTGTGTTGTCACACAGTAAGAATACACCGAGCCAACGGGCAGAGCGCGCCAGAAAAAGCCCGTCGGTCACCGCGGTTTGCTCGTTTTCAATGCGCATGTGTTCAGATCGTGACAACAGTTAATGCCGGGGTCCTTTAAAGGGTCAGACTCGGGGTCTGCTCCTGGACCCAGGAGCCCCCGCGCACACGGGCGTGGCATCGCGTCTGCGTGTGAAGGGCGCCTCCCGAGAACAGGCTTTTTCGCAAGGTTCGCAAGTGCTGCTTCGGGTAGAGTGAGACCTACCGCAAGGAAAGCCTTTCTGGTTTCTGGAACCAGGAGAGCAGAGGTGAGCAAAACGAAAAATAACGGTGAAGAAAAGTTAGCTAGACAGTCTGAAGAGGTCAGCAAGGCTCAGTCTGGGGAGAACGTTACACACTATCCTGAACCGCCGGGGGACCCCGGGAGACAACCAGGCAGGACTCGGGCATCCACGCTGCTACCCCGCTGACTTCTAAGCACCTTCCCTAGGGTGTCCCCAGTTAGTGTCCTGGTCCCTGAGGCAGACGGTCACGAGAGCAAGAAGAGGTTTAACTCTACAGATGGTTAAGTGCCCGGTCTGTATATATATGCATTAAAAAAAAAAAAAAAAAAAAAGCAACAACAATAATGAAGAGAATGGGGAAGACGATTTTTCTGTATTAACATATTTATCTAATTATAATTCTTCATGCACAGAGAAAAAAAAGCAATGAAAATCCATGCCCGGAGGAAAAGACGCCTAAGGCTTCACAAAGGGTGAGGGCACTGAGACGGGCCTCCACACACCTCCTCTAGCTTCAGACCTCAGAGCACAAACACAGTGCAAACAAGCAGCCCCCGCAAACACGTAACTCGTTGGGTTTATACTTACTGACGAAGCCCGGGCCGAAATTGGGAGGGTTGGGCCTAGAAAGCTGGTGTGTTATGCTGCCGTCCTAGAACAGGTAAGATTTACAGAGAGGGTTATTCCACATTGCAGTTCAAGGGGAAAAACAACTTTCAGAAAGAGAACAAGAAATGGAAGGACTGAAAACCAAAAACCAAAACCCCTTTCATTTCCTAAGATGTCTTTAAAACTCTCACTTTAATAAAAAGTAGAACAAACTGAGTGGTGACAACCTATTTTCTGAAAATCTTAGACTCTGTCTGAACTGTTCTGTTTTCTGGATTTCAGGTGGAAAACGACGCGTGAGGGAAGGGCTTATCCACTGGGAACACAACGCAGGGCAAGTCAGGCGTTGTCAGCAGGGAGCTCGTGATCACAGACCCCCCTACCCCGTTCTGATGAAATCTGTCTGCCTTCTCCTGCCATTGAGACAAGCATGGGTCCTGGACTGACTCAGTCCCCTTCCACAGCAGTTCTTAGAAACGAAGACTGAGTCTCTAATGTGCACAGTTAATAAAGCAAACGGACACCGATCAAACACTCAGCTATGAGGCCCATGCCCTTCCGCTGCCTGAGACGGGCTCTCTCAACAGCAAACAGAGGGCCGTCAGCAGCGTAACTACCCGGGAGCACACTGGCTGGCGGAAAGGAAACTCCACAAAGGTGCGTGGTGGGCAGCCCAGCAGGTCTCCTCTTCTTTCTAGGCAGACACTGCAGGGGACGGGCAGGTCTCCTGTCTCTAACGCTGCTTGACTTCAAATGTTCATACTCAAAGCTGGGTGCTACGGATGGCGAGTAACCAAATAACTAAACTCTCCCACGGAATAAAGAGACAGCAGAACGCGGCTATCTAAATAGACTGGTTATAATCAGTATTTCCTACTGGTTATAACCATTTAAAAAAAATAATGAATTAAATCCAAAATGCAGGACACGACTAAGTCTTTGTGGAGTTAAACATAAATAAAAGTGACACCACCAACCCGAAGCATTTGGTTTCCACGCGTTTTCTACCCTTAAATATACAAATCCTTTACAGAAACTAGGGTCAGCTTTTAACCTTACTCTGCCTTTCCCTTAGAAATTAATCAGAAAGCCTTCCCTTCTGCTGAGCTGGTCCCCAAGGCTCCCATTGCTGCTGGAAGCGGCCCCCTCTGCAGACGAGGCTGGGTGGGAAGGGAGTGTCCCAGAGGGACAGGGGGTGGAGGGGTGGGGGTGGGGGGCGATACCTGTGGAATGACCTGCGGCAGGAGAGTCTGGCCGTCACTCGCTTGTGCCCCGGGCACTGACTGGCCCATGAAGGGGAACCTGTGGGCAGGAAGCACCAGGAATCAGACGTCACGCCTTTAGAACTACAATGACGAGAAGTGCTTAACAGTGTGCTTTCTCTCCCAGGGAAAGGAGGGTGCCAGTCTTCATCACCACCACCATCAGCTCACCCCCACCTGCGCCCCTCCCCCCGAGTCTCTATGAAGTATGAACTCCTCCCTCTGACCTGACTTGGGGTGAAAGTAGGAGTCAGAGCAAGTCACTTCCCCACAGTCACCCGGGCGCCGTGATAAGCCAGCCGGGCCACCCGGCGCTGTGTTACACTATTACATGCTTCATTGCAACTTAAAATAAAATGAAGTCAAGTCTTTTAAATGAAGTTTTAAAAAAATCTAGTGAAGAAATAGTTTTATTACATAAATTCTAAGATTGTTTCTTCCAATCTTTATTTAAAAAATACCTTTTCTGGGCGAAAAACACAAAAATCATAAAAGTAACTGGAAACTCGGCTATTTTGTATTCTGAATAAAGAGGTACGTCTCTATTAGATGTTTCACACATTTCGGTACATTTCTATATCTAATGTTAAAGTAAATTAAAAAGTGGTTACTGACCGAGAAAAAGTCGATAAGGTTAAAAACATGAGGCCGATACTCAGACTCACTGACCCCCACGCCCCGACAGCCGGGGCTGGAAGGATCTCTGAGTCCAACATGACCCATGCCTGTCACCCTCGGCCGGCCCCGTGCGCCGCTGGAGGGGCCCCGTCTGCGTCCTCACAGCACAGGAGGAGAGCAGGCTTGATGCCCAGCACGTGGCCAACACCTCAGTCTCCCCCGGTTCCCAGAGGCAGGATGCCGAGTCAGCAGGGGCTCCGATAAGGGGGGCCCTCCTTTCAGACCAAGTGCTGAATGCAGTCTGGCCTAATTTCCCTCTGTCTTAACTGGAGACAGCAAACTACGGTCTTATTAGCGGCACCGTGACTTCGGCAGCAACAAACCGGATCCTGTAACGAAAGCTGCTGCATGTGCCTAGTACGGACCATCTAGCTTCTCTGCCACTTAGAAGTCAGGGTAATGATTAAACCTCCTGCTGGGTTGGTTAATGCATGAAGAAGCAGGTACACCATAATCTTTAAATTTAAACGACGGTTCAAATACAATGGGTTTCCTCTGTAACACAGTTTCCGGTCTGGGACAGGCGGTGCTCTGGGAAGAGACCGAAGGCCTTGCTGGAGTGTGACAGGCCCTGCGGCTGCGGGGCAGCGCTGACTGCGGGGGCCGCCGTCTCCACCGGGACCCGACAGCGTCGCCCCCCCACCCTCAAACCAGCCCAGCACATAAGCCTGACCTTCAGCATTCCTAATTCACATGCGGTCTCTCATTTATTAAAGTCGTGCATTTTTAAAAAAATTTTGAGAGTACAGTCCTGAAAGCCGGGGATGGTGAGACAGGACAGGCTTGGGAGCGGAGGAGGGACAGAGGGGACTCTGCGGACAGGTGCAGGGGTTGGCCTGGGCCCTGCCGCCGCCGCCCACTGCTCTCCCGGCTGCGAGAGTCCCGAGGGTCCTCAGGCCTTAGGACGTGGTCCGCCGGGGGTGGGGGGGTGGGGGCGCAGGAAGGGCAGTGGCGTGCTCCCAGGAGGGAGGGCTGCAGACATACGCGGACTTTATATTCAGTTCCATGACCATCCTTCCCACACAGAGTTTGTCAGTGAGATAATGCGGCCACCCTGAGGGTCGCTCCCTCCCTACTGACGGAGGCTGTCAAACAGCCGTCTGCCTAAGAACCGCTCACGTGCGTGGACAGACCAGCTCCACCTACAGACAGTCTGATGGGGTAGGTCTGCGTCACGGTAAAGGAACACGTATTTAAAAAACAAAACAAAAAAAAACTACCGCATTAATTCTGATGGTGGTCTATGATCCAGTCTGAAGATACTGCCCTGATGTTAATGCCCCTCAGCGGATAAATACTCTTGACTCTAGAAATTTAGAAGGTCAACACCCTCACAGTCTTCTTCGATGCATCATTTCCATTTTCCTGCTAACAGTGGAAGGGTGTACACATTCTCCCCTGGCTGCAAGGGAACCGGCAGGGTTGGGCACGGGGCTCATGCCATTTTTGGTTAAAAACTGCTGACACTCAGCAGGGTACGGACAGGCACGCCTGTAAATCACCCACCATGAAATGGGCCAATGCGTTGAAAGTGCCTTTTTAAAAAATGCGCTGAAGCAGAACGCAGCCTCTCACAATGACACCAGGTGGTGCATTGATACAGATGGTTTCCTGGGACTCTCACCTAGTAGGGGAAGCCTGTCCTACAAGGGGCCCACCCCCCAGTTTCTTCCGGAATTATGTAGTTTTTTGAGTTACTATATAGTCTTTGTAGGAAGCAGTAATAATTTCATGCCCTTCTTGACACAAAGGAAGAACGAGACCCGTGTTCACCTACCTGCTCATGACCATCGGTGGCAGGCCCATGTTGCTCTGTGCCATGACTTTATTTATGCCTTTAAGGGCTACCATTTTGGCTTTCATTATGGGATCCGTAATTGCATCAAAATCTAAAGAAGAAATACATTTGAAAGTTACTTGTTTCATAGTGCCTGGCTCAAGTCACACTTAAGATGTAATACAACTATTCTGCGTTACTTAATGTACAGACTCTTTTTCACTATCACTTAATAACCTCTATTACAGATTTCTAGACCAGGCGGGGAATTCTGAGATGCTAAGAACCTGAGTCTGATTTGAACGCATCCCAGTGGCCTGTAACTGAGGCAAGCTTTAATACCTCAGTCCCGCAAGAAGGAAAACAAGAAGCCTGGCAAACATACAGGGAATTACTGCAATAACCTAAAGCCATGGAACTCCTTTCTGTCCAGGTTTTCACATTCTAATCAGAACTGCTTCTTCAGTCTTGGTAACATGAGGAAAACTGGCATTACTTCCAATACTAAGGAATTCCACTACATTAAGTTATCATCCTTAAAGAGAAACACAGATCAATTTCTTGAGAACATACCCTCTCAATAAGGATAAGCTACAAGAAGAGACCTCTCTGCAGGTAGGAAAAAAGAAATAGGCCAGTATGAAAAACTGGGTAATGGATAGAGGGCAGAAGGCCAAGTTCACTGTTCAGGAGAAAGCACCTTTCGAACCGTGGCCTCTGACGCCTCATTCTCACTGTCAGAGGCGCTCCGACAATGTTGCTGAGGTGCGGTTTCGTGTCCCTCCCCCCCAAAATTAGTAAGCCACAGGAAATGAGTTAAATAGGTTTATACAACAAAAAACTGCAGCCATTTACTGTACAGAAATGGAAATAAGATGTACATTTCTATCCTAACTTCTTTAAATTCAAGGCCTCTGAAAATACGTGGTAATTACGGCTGGAAGGAAGGACTCAGGAAGAAGACTCTGTTTCTGTTAAGCAGCACCCCAGCCGGGCCTGGGCCAGTCCAAGAGTTTGAACCTCTTGGTTTACCTGGGAGGGACCTAAAATTCTTAACTGCTTTCATCTTCAAGTTGGAGGAGGAAGAGGAACGTGACCCCTGGTGCTGTAGCCCATGTAACTTGAACCCTGAAATCGAACATGCACCCCGCACGCGACCCCGACGCCCACATGCGAGGCGGCGCCTACCGATGTTGGGGAAGAAGGGCTCCGACCGCTGCCGGATCATGGCCTGCATCTGCCTCTGCTGCTGCTGCTCCTGCCTCTCCTGATCCAGGAGGTCCTGCAGGAGCAGAGGCTGTTCCTCCAGGAGCAGGGGCCGCTCTCGGCCCTGCTGGGCCAGCGCCGGGGGCACCATCAGCGGCGGGGGGCCGGACTGGCCCGGGAGAGGCACGGTTTGACTGGCAGGCTGTCCCGTCCCGAAGCCATGATTCACTGTTGACTGGCCCTGAAGGAATCCCGGGTTCACCGGCAGACCCTGGGGAAAAGTGTGGTTCACCCGAGAGACGACGGCCACGTTAGAATTCACGGTGTTATCCAGAATGTGGCCCGGCGGCGTCATCAGAGGCGGCGGCAAACTTGACACGTGGCTGGAAGGGGAGGCCGGCAGAGCCGGCGGCGGAGACCCCAGCGGCCTCATGTCCGAGGTACCCGACTTCTCACTGGCAAGTAAGCTGGGAAGGGCTGGCGCGGGGGCGGGAACGCCACAAGCGTTGCCTGCGTCGTCGGCCGGCAGCTGTGGGGGGCCGGGAGCCCCGCTGGCGCCGGGGGCAGCCGCCTCGCGCAGGGGCCTGCCGTCCCGCAGGTCTGCCTCCCGGGCCTGCAGGGCAGCCCTGTCGCCCCCACCTGCCCCGTCGGGGTGCGCGGCAGCCTGGGCGCCGGGAGTGTCAGCGCGACCCTTACCGTCCTCGCTTTTCTCGCCTTCGCATTTGGTTTCCCCTCTAGGGTGCGGAGACAGCACTTCCGTTTTTATCTCCCCGGCCACAGTAGCGTTTCTCCACGGAGAGCGTTTGTCGGAAGGGACCCCGGCTTCACCTTCTTGCTCCTTTTTTTTTGGTTCTACAGACACACACTGATTATCTAACTTATCGGCAATTGGGACGTTCAGGTCCAGCTCCTCGTTAAACACGCCTTTCCTGTCCCCCAGGTCCAGCCCCGGATCCGTGTACGCAATGATGTCGAACTCCCCCGACCGTAAGAGGTCGTCCAGGTTGGGGTCGCTGGTTTCTAAGTTTCCTAAGGTGTCCAGTTCGTCCCCCTTGCCGTCCTCCGCATCTAGATTCAGATTTTCAAGGTCTTCGTCGTCCAAGTCTTTGACTTCCACCCCCTCGAGGTCTTTAACATCCAGTTCTTTCACAGACGGGTCATCAGAGTCGAGTTTTTCTTCAAGCGCGTCAGTAGGCTGGGCGGTTGCCTGCAAAGCATCAGGTGGCGCTTCCACCGGTGCAGGTGTTTGCAAAGGGGCCTCTGCGAACTCGCCGCCTAGGGGGTGACTCAGGGACCTCGTGACCACAGAGGCATGGACAGGGTGACCCTGCTCCGGGTGCGGCAGAGGAACCTGCTCCGGGTGCAGGCGCGCAGGGAGCTGCTGAGGCAGACCCTGGGAAGGCCGTCTCATGGGGTCTGCGTGTCTGGGGCCGGGGAAGTCCGGACGGGGGATGAAGGTCCCGTGCCTCGGGGGAGGGGGGGCCTCAAGGGCGCCCCCAGGACAGGCAGCGAAGGGCAGCCGGGGCCTCCCCTCGGGGGTCCTGTGTCGCAGCTCGATGAACGCCTGGCCCAGGATGTTGTGCTGCTGGACGGGCAGGCTCTGCGGGGGGAAGTGCTGGGGCAGCCCCACCGCACTGCTCATCTGGGGGCCGCCAAGAGACCTGGCCACGTCCACAGACATCGATCTTCTCAGCTGCGGAGGGACCCCCGGTCCTTGGATCTGCTGAGGCGGCACGAGGAAGCGCTCCTGCCCTGGCAGCGGGGCGTGACCGCCTCCTGGAAACCCAAACCTGAGCGGGGGAGGAAAAGCAAATGGTTAACGTGAAGTGTTACGTCACATTGAGAGTCAGGGTGAGAAAACGAGCAGTTTTAGGTTAAACTCAAGACACAAATGTTGCTAAATACAACGACTTAGCAAAGGAAAAGGTAATCACGCCTAGAAAGTACTCATAAACTCCCCACACGCAAGCAGATTCTGCTACGTACCCCATAATGAACACGTATCTGAGCTCTAAAGGGACTCTCCACAAATAACACAAACAAAGACAGGGGAACCGTCTCTGAGCAGATGGGACCCACTGTTCAGAAAGAGGCCCAGGCTGCGGGGGCTGAGCCCGAGGCCATTTCCTCCCTCCACGCTGAGGGGGTCGCCACGGAGGCGGCCGAGGGCGCCAGTGCCGGAGTGAAGGCAGCCACCTCGCAACCCCCCTGGGTTCCCCAGGCCTCTGTGCATGGCGGGGAGCAGGGCCCGACGCCCGCAGGGGCCAGCCTCTGCTCCTGAAAGGGGTGCGAGCCGGAGGAAGGAGGAGATGCAGGCCGATCAGTATTAACCGCGAAGATTGAGCAGATGAGTGCACGGCAAGGCCGCCCTTACTATTTGTATTTTAATATGTCATATTAACTTACAAATTAATACGAAACAGAACAGGCATAAATTAAAGTTAAGGAGGAAGGAAAATGGGAAATAAAGGTACGACCGCTAACATGGGGGAGGCCTTGGACTAAAGAATACGCCTGGGGAACTGAGAGGCTCCGAGGGAGCCGGCGCCCCAGGGGCCCGGGCGTGGGCCCGGCTCTCAGCTTCCCTGCAGCCACCTCAGGAAAAGAGGAAAAGGCCCACGAGCCTCAGACGCCGCCTTAGCACCCCGCGCTGCCGAGGGAAACAGCCTCCCGTGGTGGGCGGCTCCACAAACACCCACAACGTCCACTAAGGCCCAACCCGGAGGCCGGGAGAGCCCCCACGCGGCCCAGCGGGGTCCGCCCGACGCCTGGAGGGCCGTGGCTGTGACGGGACCGACACACTCAGTGCTTCGTAACAGAAGGGTGTTCAGGGTCTTCAGAGCTGTTAAAGGTGAAACGATCTAAAACCTTACGTTATCTGAGAAAATTATTTGCAAGAAGTCCAGCTGTGGAACAGGTGGGGTGTGCAGCCAGGAACCGTCCACCGTTCCGAGAACCGCCAGGTCAAGATCCCTTCGTCAAGGGAGCCCACGGTGTGGACCTAGTTCTAAACCTTCCAAGGAAAGCACACAGCACGCAAGACTGTCTGTCCTGAAAGACTTCGCTACGCTTTACTTTGATTTCTATATAATTAATTGTAGTCCTTCCTGACCTCAGAGTCCAGAAGTCTGGACTATTTTCAAACAAACAAAGTCTTCTTCCTCAAGGTAACAAGAGAAAATGAGGAAGTAATTTCCAAAGAGAAAGGAATATTTAAATGAACACGGCATTTTTTTGTATTTTTCTATCATAAAAAATCATTCCATATTAAAAAAAATAAAAACCCAAGTAACAAAAACATACAGCACAAAGTATCAACTTAAAATTTTCTGGTAACCACTAACCTGTTGGCTATCATTCAAGTCACAAATAAATTTGTTTGTAATCTTTCTTATCCATTATTAAAGCGCGACATTTTTCACGGCTGCCTTGGACGCGACAATACAGATACACCGTGATCTATGTACCCAATCCTTTCCTGAATCTAACGCTCCTCAACCTCCAAAATGAATATATCTGAACCTGCCTGAAGATTTCCTAAGGCAAAGCACCCCAAGTGCGCGGAACAGGGCGTCACGCCGAGCAAACGCTCAGGAAAGGGGAGTCACACTGTTGTTACGGATGGAGAGCGAGATCATTTCTACCTGTTTTGCTATTTGCAACCAATGGTTAAAAGAATAACCCTGAATGTACTTCTCTGTGTCTATAAACTCCTACTCAGCGCCGTTTTCTGTAGGTCAAGGGTGGCGCCCCGCTGCCCCCGGCTGAGCCACCGGCACACCCATCAATGTGACAGCGACCCATTTTTCCGATCACCGGTCCTTAAACATTCTCCAATCTAAATAAAACCCCAGAGCTTTTTAAAGAACCCGTGGCCTCTCGTTGGCGGACACAACACTGGATATGTCTCAAAGGGACGGAGAAGCAAAAGCAGTCACCCGGCAGGAAGCTACGGCATTACCTAAATCCGTGCGGCCGCATCCCCACGCCAGCGACGTCGGGGGCGTAGGGCCCACGCGGGTCTTTCGGGAAGACAGGGTATCGCGGTCCCAGTGGAGGCACGGCTGGCGGTCGGCTGGTCCCGGGGTAGGGCGGTGGGGGTCTGGAGAAGGCCGGGCCGGCGCCCTCGGGCAGCCAGTGCTGCAGGCCACGCGGCGCGGTGGCGGCGGGGTCCTGGGGCCCCTTCTCCTGCCGACCCGCCAGCTTCTTCTGATGCTGCTGATGCAGAATCATCTCACGCAGCTTCTGCCGCTGAGGGAAAGAAACTGAGATCACTGGGATTCCCAGCAACGAGTGGTGTTCGAGACCCTAGGCCTTCCAGGACGCGACCACGGTAACGTTCAAGGTGCCTTAATGCTGTCAAGTCTGACCAAGAACTAGTCACACGTAACTATTCAATAAGCACGGTCTGATTATTTGGGGTCCTGCCCTTGCCCGGAAACTATCACGGAACTGGAAGCTTTCACGTGTAAGGCCTCCCCTAGAAACCCTCGCACACTGAACGCAGACAGAACAAATCCACCCCGTGGTCATCGGGCCACTTCCACGTTTCTGGTTTGCACATGACAAGTTCTACAGAAGACAGATGTTAACATCTGTGTACAAATTCCTCAGTTTGATGAAATGAGCACTTTCTCACATGACACACTTAAAATACCTGTGAAGGACGATGCGCTTACCTGTCTCAACTTCTCCACGTCCACCTGGGACACGGTGACGGTGCCCTGCGGGTCAGGCACCCCTGAGGCTGGCACCGGCCCAGGGAGCTGGGAGACGCTGGAATACTGCGGGCCTTGTGAGTTCAAGGGGGCCACGGAAGGAGCACTGAAGTTCCCCTCGGACCCGGGCCGGGGCTGGTCAGCAGCGTCAGGACCCACTGGACTTGTCCCAAAAGCGTCGGCCTGCGGCCTCGGAGTCATCGGGGGCTGGTCGTAGGGGTCCCGGGCAGCCGACGGGGAGATGCGGCTGAAGGCGTCTGTGAGGCCGGGCCCCAGCGGCCCGGGCGTCTGGGAACAGGCATCGGGCGACCGCCCCGCAGCGCCGGTTAAGGCCGCGCCTCGATTCGGCGCCGTCTGCAGGAACGCGTCCTGACTGGGCACGAGGACAGGCCTTGTCACTGAGGACCGGGCGAAAGCCTCCGAGACCCTTGGCCTTGGTGTTGCTGGAGGCTGAGCATAGAAGGCGGGCACCCCCGGTCTCGGCGTTCCCGGAGGACGCGCGTACGGGTCGGGATGCCGCTGAGTGGCCGCAGGGGAGATGAATAAGTCTGCGTGTGCGGGCGGCCTCGGAGTCGGTGGCTGCGGGCTGTACGGATCGACCGTGGCGGGCCGGGGGGTGCCGGGGGGCTGAGAGTAAGGGTCCGGGTTGGAGCACGGTGGCCCCGAGGGCTGGGCGTACGGGTCCTGAGGTGCCGGCCTCGACGCGGCTGCAGGCGGGGGAAAGGCCCGAGAGGGGCGGGCGAAAGGCTCCGGCATCGCGGGGTGCGGGGCGAGGGGCGGCTGGCCGTACGGCCCGCTGGGCTGGCTCTGAGGAAAGGCCTCCGCGGGCCGGGGCGTCAGCACGGGCCTCTCGTACGGGTCCGCGGGCAGGCGCCTGGGGGCAGGGGCCGCCAGCCCGTGCGGGTCCTGGGGCGGCGGCGGCTGCAGGGGGGCCTTGAAAGGTCCGGGGCCACTGTCCAGGGGCGCGGGCGTCAGCAGGGGCCGCGCGTATGGGTCGGGGAGCCGCGGCCGGGGAAACCCGTCGGCCCTGGGGGGCGGCTTCGGGAAGCGGTCATTGGCTGCGGCTGCGGCAGGGCCTTTGGCGGCCTGTTCCGCCACGACCGGGGAGCGGGGCAGGCCCAGGGGCCCGGGGAACGGCTCTGCCATCGCAGGCCGGGGCGTGTCGGGAGGCTTTGCATAGGGGTCCCCGCTGGCCGAGGAGGACGGACAGAGCTCTCTGACGGGAGATGGCCGACGGGCTGTGCCCTCGCTCATCGGAGGGGGCCTCGCGCCTGAGGACAGAGACCCACAGCTTTCCACCAGGGCCGCAGAATTTCTTCTGGACAAGCCATGGCCCCCGGGAGGGGGTCTTGGGGTACCAACCATTTTCGCGTACGGATCCATTGGAGACAGAGGCCGGGAGTGAGCGGGCCCCGGGGAGAAGGCCTGGGGCGGCGGCGGCGGGGGCAGGCCCTCCGGGAGGGCAGCCCGGGCGGGCCCGGCAGGCGGCGGCGGGGCCTGCGGCTTCACGAACACGTCGTCAGCCGACGCGGAGGCAGTGGCGCCGGGCGGCGGCTTCGCAAACAGGTCTTTGTGGAACGACGGGGCAGGAGACAGGTTCCCGCTGCCCGGCTGGGGGGTGGCGGGGCTCTGCGCGCCGCTGCCGGGGGTGTCGGGGCCGGCGGGCGCCGGCGCGGGGGGCGCCCCCGCCTGCTGCAGCTGCTGCTGCTCGCTCTTCACCTGCTCCAGCTTCTGCGAGGCCTCGATCTTTGCCTGCTGCTTGCTCTTCTGGCGCATTTGCTGTTGGGGGCGGGAGGAGGAAGCGAGCACGCGGTTAAGGGAGAGCGGAGCTGTCACGGGGGAAGGCTGCTGGCGGTCTCTTGAAATTAGTTCTTAGCTCTGCTGAGAATTAATTTGCTCCAGGTCATCAGGCCACACCCACCTCGGGGCCAGACCCCCGGAACTACAGATGGCATCACCGCCGCCCCCTAACTCACGGCCGGGCCAGCGTGCATCTGCAGCGACCCGGAACGCCCGACGGCTGCTTATGCGCCCTTTACTGGGAGAGGGGAGTCTAACTTTAACCACGTGCTCACGTTCTGATGAGACATATACTCTGAGCTGACATACACAGCCCTCTTTAAGCAAAAAGGCAAGTTTTAAAAAACTATTAAAAAAACCAAACACCCACACACCTGTCTGAATTTCCACTCCTGCTCGTGCTCCGACTCCCTCTGCTTCAGGGGGTCCTTGAAGGGCTCCGTGTCGGCCCGCGCACCGGGGTCGCCACCGTCCGGGTGCTGCTGCTGCCGCCTCAGGGAGTCGTTAGACAGCTGCACTTTGTTGATGCGCAGCGCGGCTCTGTTGTCTCTGGCTTTTTGCTGTGGAAACAGGAGAAGAAAATCATCTCCTAGTCTATCTTACCAAGTCTTAAGAAATAGAAATAAAGTAAAACTACGTTCATCTTCATCATAGAAAAGCAAAAAAAGGTCGCGCTGAATGGGACAGAACCCTCCAGCCCGGGCAGCCTCCCATGCGAAGGATGGGGACAGCGCCCACCCACGCCCTCCTGCACGAGGGCGACCGGCCGCCGCGGACACAGGCTGCAGAGCCCAGGTACAGCCCGGTACCCACCACCCTCCTTTGCCTCACAGGCCCGTCCCCAGGGGGAGGTGTCACACCTCGCTCAGCTTATGGAGAAGAAAACTACCAAGTCGATTCTCCAAATCTAAAATCTGAAACTTGAAGCTCAGCATCCAAGAAAACTCTCTCCGGCCTGCCGCTGCCTGCTACGGCCAAGGAAAACCAAAACGAAGCCTGTGGACACACCCAGGACAATTCCTTCTCCAGCAAACGCTCACTGTCACTGACAACGTGTGTGCAGAAGATCAAGTCGGAAAGTGACTGCATACGCTTTTCAGAACAGTTGCTTTAAAACAAACGCAATACTGGTGTCCGACTGATGATCTACACTGGGCCCTTCGGGAAATAACTATCCACCGTCTGCACTAGGGATCGAAGGGATCCCTGAATGACCCTGGCAAAGCGTAACGCCCCGGAGAGGTGTGCAGGCATGTCTCTCATGTGACAGGACCATTTCCTGCTGAACCCAACGCAGAAGCAGCCTGTTGTGAACGCCAACAACGGCCCCTTCGGGCAGCCTCAGAAGGCAGTGCTTTTTTTTGAAAAGATAAAAACAATTTTGAAGTGACGTGAATTAAACACGCTCCTAAAACAACTGAGTTCAGTCCTCGACACCTTGGTTCTATTAACTGGCTTCTAAAATTGTCACACTTCATAGTCAGAAACAAAGAACGAGGCAACCACTATAAACCCACCGCTGTCGGTTAGCTGTGCAAGTCCTGATCTACGTTTCCGCAATGGAAGGTCTCTGTGTTGTCTTAAGCCCACAGAAGTGCGGCCCCAGGGACCAGGCACCGCGACGGGAGGCGCAGGGCTTTGCGTCGGTACCTACCACGTACGGCGCTCTCTCCTGGGAACTGGCCTTTCTCCACAGCTTGGCGATCTGCTTCACGCGGGTGCTCCAGTCTGCAACGGAGGAAAACAGCCCGATTTTCCTCAGCACGTGGCCCTGTGTTAAGTTCTTAGTACAGTACCGAGTTTGTAAAACACGGTAGGCTAAAAAAACACTTTCTGAATAAAGCGCTGCCTTATTAACAACCTGATGTGCAGAATTAGGATGTTTCTGTATCAGAGGGGCTAAGCAGCCAAGATAAATGTAAGACAAACGCAAGAAATTCCCTTAGCCATAAAGATGTTACCAGCACCGAAGATAAAAGTTTTGTTTAAGATATCTGCACTTGAGAAAAGTCTGTCCTTTTGACCAAGAGGAAGTCAGCATTATGGGAGGTGAGCACGTACGTCACCAGCATCTGCTCACAACGGAGCCACGGAAAAGTGACGCGTTCCAGCCATTCCTATGAAATTCAGGGCCAGGACAATATCAGGGCCGTTCGGGTGAGGTGAACAGGCAGAAATAGTTGAGTCCGAGTTAAAGGACAGGAGGGAGAGACGGAGGGACAGAGAGAGGGGAAAGGCTGCTGAACATGGAGCCCCGCCCACGGGCCCACAGCGGTCACGTGCTGTGTTGTGAGGGTCTAGCACTGCAGTAAAACCGCTGGAAAACACTACAGGAAAGACAAACGACCTCTCTGCTCTGAGGACAACTCGCGTCAACACAGAGTGACTCAATCCAGCCGAATGTGGCAATGCGGGGACAGAAACCCCCACAGGGGAACGGCTGGCTGCTGCTGGCGGGGAAGGTGGTGCTTTTTCTGTCCCTTTAATGAATCAAGTGCCACAAGGGAGCTGAACCAAAAAAGCGCCCGAGCAGACAGGGGTGCCCTGAGCAAGGGCGCTTGCCGGCAGGCGGCCATCCCGCAGTAACGAGGCTGCACGGGGACAGCTTGGGGGCTGCTGCGGGGCTGGTGCGTGCGGCCTTTCCGGTCCCGCCGCCTGGCAACGTGAACTCAGGACAGCAAACCAGCTCTTGCTCACAAATGGTCTACAGATGCCACCCCACTAACCACAGGGCGCGTCCTCTGGTCCACCAGAATGTCCAAAAGGGCACCACGGGGTCATATGCTAGTCTATTCACTCTGGCTGGACAGCTGGGGGAAGGGACGGCAACGGGGAGTTCTGACGGAGCGACGCTCAGAATTGGGTCTGATGCAGCCCCAGTACTGCTGATTCTGTCCTGGGAAAACTCTTGTAGTTACACACGTAACCCAGCACTGACTTCCACACGGTTAGTCTCTCAGAGCTGCAAAACGGACTTCATCCACTTAAATTAGCTTTTGGGGCGCAGGCCACTGGGCCGGGTGCTTCCAGGTACCGAGGGAGGCCCCCCGCCGTGCACGGCCCTCCTAGGGGCCGCTCAGGCCGCCACACAGGCCCACCACAGGCCCACCGTGGCAGGGAGACGACCCCGCCCCGCCCCACGCCACACACCCCGCCTCACCCACGGGCGGGAGCGGGCAGCCCAGGCGCCACCAGGACCCACCTGGGAACTCATCCTTCAGGCCGGGGAAGTTGACATTCGTGTAGAGGACAGGCGCTACGGTGGCCATGGCGCCCAGTGCCTCCTCCTTCTCCCACTTGAGGGTGCTCCTCTGGGCGTTCGACATGGTGTCGCCCTCCCCATCCGCCGTGGGCGCTGCGGGGGCCCAGGCGCCGTGGGGGTCACTCGCCATGGTATTAAATGCTGCGTTTTTATCTCTGGCAAACAACATGAAACGTCCGTTCATAAACACACAGTAACCCTGAAGCACGGGCTCGTTAAAACCCGCCCAACAGCGACAGTGTCCGACGGTGCTGAGCAAAGGGCGCAACACGAGTCCTGCAGTCAGACACCCCCAGTGACAGGCAGACACTTTGGGGACAACGGGCGGAGACGCGCTACGTACCTGGCCTCGGGGTACGGGGCCTGCGGGACGCCGGAGAACGTCCCCAGTCCGCCTCCGGGAGGCAGAGCGCCGTGCGGGAGGTGGGGGCCGGGCCCGATGAGGCCGTTCATGAGCGGCATCCGGGAAAACACATCTGAAAGCAGGAGTTCCGTTTGCACGTGGCTCAGAAATACTCAGCAGGCAACAGACATGTTCTAAGTAAAAACCTGCCGTGCTCTTTACGGAGGCTGGGCTTTCCCCATATTATCCTGCAAAACGTGCTTCCAGGGTGACTGGTCCCTACGGTTCTGTTCCCTCGTCACACAGCACAGGGGAGACAGCGTGTCTGGCGGCTGACTGCCCGGGAGTGTGCGTCACCCCTGCTCCTTGTCAGAGTAGGACCAGGCGCTACCAGTGGGACAGGAAGGCGCCCTGTACTGTGGGTGACAGCGTGAACGCCAGGGCTCAGCCTGGTGAGTGACAGCTGCTTAGTGCCCGTCAGCACTGCAGAAGAGTAAACCTAGGCTGTCTTAGCAAACCCCTTCCTCTTCTTCATTCAAAATGTAAAGCAGACGTTCTCCTGGTTTCCTGTTAACGCCAAGCACCTTCTGTTATTCTTAGCCAGCGCCTTCTCCGTCACCAGTTAGACGGCTGCGGCTGAGGGTACTCGTTCTGGTTCCGGCCCGATCTTCCTCACTGCAGTTCCAGCCCCAGGTACGTTTGGACTCTCACTCCGGTGCATTCACAAGCTTCCACTACCTCATCATCGTCCTTCTAAACGGACACTAGGCAACCCGGAGTAAGGCCCTGTGTTTCCCCAGAACTCTCCTTAAGCGGGTGACGCACACCCCGACTGCGATTGTCTGCAGTTCCCAGCAAACACACACACACACACACCCCTTCCCTACAAGTGTCCCCCAAACCCTCCCAATTTGGAGACACTCTCAAGCATTAAATCGATGGCCTCTGCTGTTCTGACGCTCGGGGCAGCCCCGGGGGGGCCGCGTCCCCGTCACCAATGACTGCAGAGTCACCGCACTGGCTAACACCCAGCAGACCTGGTACAACAGCGAACCCCGAGCCTGGTGACGCGGTCAGACCACTAAAAGGAAGGACCCCAGCGCAGCACCTCGCCCATGTGACGGCCGCTGCCCTATCCCGTATGGAGCCCTTGCTCATGACAGCACAGTTCTGAAGCTCCGCGTCCTAAATGTCCTCACAACCACCCTATGGAATGAGTTCTTCCACGCAGCTCATTGAGCCACGAGACCCTCAGAGGTCACACTGACTCGTTCCAGGGCAGCATGGGCCAAGGGTGGCGACGGGCATGAACCGAGGCAGCCAGGGGCGAGGACGCAGTTCTCCCGACGCCTGGGTCAGGGTGAGCTGAGACGCAGGGTGTGCAGAGGGGCGGCACCGCAATGCGCTCCCCGCTGCTGGTAAAGTGAGCGAAAGGACCCTGGCCACGACGTGGGTCACAGACTGGATGTTCAGGGAAGTAAGTAGGTGTGTGAAGATGGCGAATTCGGAGATTAGTGTTTTCCCATCGTCGCAAAAGAGGGCTCGCCCCTATCAGTCTGTGCGTGCCGTCGGGGCCAAGCCCGCCTCAGTGAACACGCGCGCACGCACACAGCAGGCCCCCGCCGGGGTGGCGCCTCAGGGTGACTTACCCTGGCCGGGCATGGGCATCAGAGGCGGGGCAGGCGGCGGCGGCGGCGGCGGCAACGGCGTGGGCTGCGCGGCCACCGGGCTGAGCACAGCCGTGAACAAGTCTTCCACGTCCTTCCCTCCGAGCTCTGCGGGAGCAACCACGACAACAACACGGTCACGGTCAGTGCCAGGCAGAGGGCACACGCGCCAGGAGCTAACAAAGCCAGAACCCCATTACCTGGAATCTTATACAGCTTCCCGAGAATCGCCCCTGGGACGGAACAAAGACAGAGACGGCAATGGTTACCACTTTGGGGCACTGACACAAAAGGTCACGTCACAGAAATCATCAGAACAGCAGTGAAATGACACAGAAGCATGCAGAAATCTTTGAAAGTCATATTTACTCATGTCTTTCAGAAAGCCTAGGTGAAGGGCAAAGAGTTTACCATCTGTGACCATTTTGTCTAGCTCGGGACTAAGGATCCCGTCCAGCTGCTCCGCACTCAGTGGTCGTGAGCTCTGACTGACAGGCGGCGGAGGCAGAGGGCAGGGGTCGTCGGCGAGGGGGCCGAGGTCGATGGCGGCTGGAGGAGCAAGGGGAGAGAGAGCAGCGTGAGTTCTGGACACACGCGGAGGTGCACGGCACCGTCCGCTGGCATTCACACACGCCGTGATTACAGCGGAGCCACGGGCGGTCTGGGGCTCGGGGCTGGTCAGGATTCGTGTGTCGGTCTGGACGGTCAAAGTCAGTAAAGGTCAGGCACGTGTGTTTGTAAACTAGGTGCCGCCTCGAGCTAATTTCATCACAGCATTTTCTGAGGAAGAGAGGAACACTTCTGGTCTAAAGGGCTCAGGTCCACACGCCCTCAGCACCATGTAAAGCACACGTCTAAGAGGATACCCTACATACAGGGTGCACTACACAAATAACAGCCTTAGGACTTGGAAATGATGGTTCCGAACGCACAGCTCCACTCCCATGTGCACACGTGGGACAGAGGGGTCCATTCCACGTAAGTCAATGAAAAGCTCTAAGACTCTCCATTGACGTTCTGTAAACATTATCCTTGTAATTTCAATCATAGGTAATATTTCTGAAACAGTCTGTGGTCCACACACAACATACAGACCGTGTGTGCGTGTGATAGGACAAGACCCATCCCACACAAACCGGCTTTTAAAGCAGCACACTGAAAAGTAGTCTACGGTCCGCCATCTAATTTCTTCCCCACACCTTCTCAAAACTGCCATGAAAAAGTAAAATTCAGTCTGCTCTACATAACTTTATATTAGAAACTAACTCTATAACATTTGGGGGAAACTATAAATGACATATTAATAAAAATAAAACCATTAAAAAAAAAAAAAAAAAAAAAGACTGAGGAAGTGACCCAGAGCCCAGCCCAGCTGTACATGCGTTAGCAGCGCGCACGCAGGGGAGCCGAGTGGGGTTAGTGACACGCCAGCGCAGCACAGACACGCATGCACCTACGGGTGGCCCAGCTGAGAGCACGAGGGGACGGCTACGCTACTCAGCCATCAGCCGCTGCTCAGTGTCTTACCAAACGGAAAAGGTGAGCTGTCAACCTGGAAAGTGCATAAATCAAGACCTACAAGACCCAAACCAAATAAAACGGGTGGTTACCACGGGAGCGGGAAGCGGGGGGCAACGCACACCGAAGACACGGGACCAGCAAGACTGACTCAGGGCCACCAGCCTTCCACGGGCGCCATAAGGAAGACAGCGAAGGGGACTCGCTCACTACCCCCCTCCTAGAGCAGGAGTGCGAAGTCACCCAAGAGACAGGACGGGGTCTTTGGTAACGACAAGAACCCGTTTTCAGTGTCAGCGCAAAGACAAAGCGGGGTCCCCACACACACACCCCTCTCTCATCCTGAAATAGACGCGGGGCAAAGGGCATCCAATATACCTGAGTGATCAACTGACTTTGCAAGGTCATCTGAAATTATCCCAAGGATGTCGTCCTCTGTGTTTAAAACTTCAGATATATCAGCTAGGGGGTCGTCAGCAGTACCTAAATACAGTAAGCACATTTTTAATGTCTCAGTATCTTCTGAGACATCAATCCTAAAACAACCGTACTTATTCAAGCATTTATTACGTGTCTCTGAGACAAGTCCTGGAAAGATAAAAGTTTTCACAGAAAAGGGACTCCAGCCTTTTGAATAGAAAAATGTTGAAGATTAAAGACCTGCAGGAAATAAAAGTGAAATGATACACTGTAAGAAACAAAGCAGAAAAATTCACTAAGAAGGTGACGTCTCTGAAAACGGAAGCTGGGAAATACTGACATGGAAGATAAATATGATATGAAAGACAAGCCATGACTTAGGGACTCCCCGCCAAGGGTGAGCCACAGGCCCTCTGGTTGGCCCGATGCCGGTCACCGCCTCACGGTCGCAAGCCAGACCCAGACCCGAGACCCGCGCGGGCGCGTCTGCGGCCTGTGTCCCCTGGCGCCATGCCGGCCGCCGGGAGCGGAGAGGTTGCCGGCACCACGGACAGGCCCGCACGTCAGAAGTAGGGCGGGGAGGGCTGTGACAACGGAGAGAGGACAGGGACTGAGGACGGGCGAGGCACCCGGGCAGGCGGCCGGGGAGGCCTTTCCGAGGGACACGAGCAGGCAGGGCGCGGCCAGCACAGGAGCTGCGAGCTGTCACAGGACGCCGCCGGGCGGGCAGGCGTGGCAGTGCAGGCGCGGGAGCCGGGGCGCCCCTCGAGAGCACGCGGATCGCGAGGAAGCTGCTAGAGGTGGAGGTGCAGGTGGGGGGGCTGGCGAGACTGGACACCCAGGGCCCTGTAGCAGGCTGCCGCCGGGTGAGCACCGGTCACGCCTGCGCCGTGGGGGGCCAGAGCGGGTACAAGCAGCCACGAAGTGTGGGTGTACAAGGTGGGGGTGAGACAGCAAAGGTTAAGGAGGGCGCCAAGGGTATGTGCCCCAAGGAGGAGGAGAACGTCTGGCCAGCTTTGGTAATTACAGTCCCCTTTCAACTCAGGGAACATACGACTTGTTAAATCCCTGTGGGACACCCAGTTTTGTCCCATTAGACACATACTGTCTGCCCTGGCTGGTGCGGCTCAGTGGACTGAGCCCCGGCCTGTGACTTCCCAGCCAGGGCACACGCCTAGGATGTGGGCCAGGTCCCCAGCTGGGGGCACGTGAGAGGCAGCTGATCCTTGTATGTCTTGCTCATGGAAGGTTCTCTCCCTCTTTCTCCCTCCTACCCTCTCTCTAAAAATAAATAAATAAAATCCGAAAAAATAAACACATACTTTCCAATTAGAGTTCATACAGAGAAAAATAAAAATTTTCAAACCAAAAGGCAAGAGAAAGTTTATGACCAAACATTCATAAAGTTTAAAGACACATGACATTATTTCAATGGTGTAGTCTCTAAACAACAGGCCACGTGAAAGGAACGCTGGGTAATTCCTTCAGGGGCTACCCGGTGGGAGTGTGCTTGTCTGAGAGCCACGGAATTCCACATGCACGTTACGGTATCTTTTAAAAAGTCTGCCCCCACATGAACAGGTTTTATACCTCACCAACTGATTATTAACGTTGCTGGCAGGGACTATACTGTGAAATGTAAAAGGCACTGAAAGGAAGCCATGACTTGTAAACGTCTCCTTACAAAGGCAAAGGCGTGCCTCCACTGCAAAGAACGTTACGTTTAGTTTCCGTTCTGAAATGTATCTCCGTCCAGCCCTCGTGTGCTGGCTTCATCAGGAAACCATTTCTCTTCAGTGGTTTTATGAAAAATGAATGACACATGGTAACATCTTCCCGGTCACAACACGGCTTCTGTCCCATTTCGGTTCTCTTCCCAATCAAACCGCAAGGGCAGATGATGTGTATTTAGTCTGCACATGGCTAAGCATGATTCTTACAAGAGCACGCGGCTTGGACAGGCAGGGCGCCCTTTGAAGGACCCGAGGGCCTTGGGCTCCGTGTTATCTTTGCCCCACGCTGATGTGGGTGGGAGTAGGTGGGAAGCGACCTGCGCCCACTCACGAGCAGAAGCACGGCTCTCGGGACCACAGTGGAGGGGCGGGCATGTCCGTGCACAGGGGTGGGGGTGGGGGGGGGCCCGAGAGGGCTTCCAGTGCAGTCGAGAAGTTCAAGTTTCCATCCAGGAAAATGCCAAGTGAATAAAGCTGTAAGGACTTAATGTACCACGTCGTCTTTAAAAATTATCTGAGTAACAAATTAATTGTGGCAAAAAGTGCGTCAGAAGAACATAATCGGTAACTGTTAGCAAGACAGATCGGGGAGTGGGGAGAAACCCCGCGGTCCCGGCTCCCACGTCCCCGACCCTGTCACCCCCCAGGGCCCTGCGGGTGTGAACGTCCTACTGTCTGTGGGTGAACACGGTTGGTCCTCAGTCCCCCTCCGATGCTGCCTAGTCCCCGTGGTCACTGCCTCTAGGGCCGTGGTGCTCCCCGGGGGGGCAATTCTGCAGGGGGCAGGCAGCAACACTGGGAGGCATGTCTGAGCATCGTGACATCCCGGGGACAGAGAGGCCAGCAAGTATCCCACATGGCACAGGACCGCCCCCCGCCCCCCACAAGGGTCCGTCAGGCCCGCATGGCTGGTGGTGAGAAACTGGTCTAAGGCGATGGATCTCACCCGTCAACGAGGTCTGTGCGCTGAGTCCCCTCCACGGCATTCTTGCCATCCTCTGAATCTGGGGGCTGTGTGGTCCCCAACCATCTATCTTACTGAAGCTGCGGACCATTTTATCTACCAACCACGGACACCTTGGACGCCCTTACATCACCCTCCGGTAAGCGGAAACCTGACATTTTCTCGGCAACTCTTTTATTTTGGTGGTCGTTACACGGATAAATTTATTTGCCAAATATTATAGACCTGTGTACTTTAAACCGTTACACTTTCTAAATTCAAGTTCCATTTCAATAAAGCTGATTTAAAATTGCCTATGAGGCCAAACTTAAAGCATTTCGAAGGCTGAATTAAAAGGAAGATGGATGTCCTGTGACAAGAGAAGATGCCACGTACCATGAGTTCCAGGTTTTGCTGGAGCTGAGGATGAACTCAGGAGTGGATCTAAAGAAGGATCCAAGAAATGCGTGTTCACGTTTGTTCTGTGCGAAAGCAGAGCCGTGTCTTCCGACAGATGATCTAAACTCAGCCTGCTTTGTCTACTGGTGTCAAGAAGATCTTTTCCAAAGAAAGCTTCCTAGACAGAAATAAGCGCATGTGAAAACAACTGACTTAGGAAATTATGAAATGCCAACAGATAATTCTATCACCATGTCTGACGAGAACACAGAAATAAATAACAGACAAGCTTGGTATTTAACAATACAGAGACTGAGTATAAAAATAAATAAACAACATAGAAATACTCCGTCAATTATTATATAAAGATTTCCCTTATTTTAGAAGTACAACTTTTTGTAGTTTTACTAGAAACAACATTATGCAAACAATAGCACACAATTCTGTCCAATGTGTTTCTAGTAACAGCGGTATAATAATTCAATAATTCCAGATTAGGCTACAATTAAATTTGCAATACTATTGGCACCTAAGTCATGGTATGAGAAAAACTCAAGCTTCATGAATATTATTATTATTTATAGACTGCATGCAGAGACGAGCACAAAGTTTTGGTCTACAGCTTTAACAGGTACAAACCTGACAGGTCAGGAACCCCGTATCGACTCATAAACATGTTATAAATCTGAAAGGGGGTTTTGTAGCCATTTTAATTTTACTATGTGCACAAAATCCACTTCCCTTACATACAGGCTTTTGGCTTTTTATTCATTTACCCCTATGACCTTTGCCCCGTTTCAATTTATGGTCCCTACTTTAGAGACCGATGTGTTACGTGAGGTTCCTTCCAACTCAAGGACCAATAGAAAGGACAAGGAAACACTAGGGACCCCCTTCCCTTCCTTCACCCCAACAACCCTGCTTCCGTCTACAATGTAACGTGGTCGGCCTGGGAGAGGGGGCCTGTGCAGAGGGCACACTGCGGCGCTTGTCCACATTCAGTGCGTCCTTCCCACAGGAACACGCACGCAAAGTTCACGGCAGCGTTTGTAATACCAAAGGGTGAAATCTGTCTTGATGTCTATCAGATGCATATAACTAAATAAGTTATAGACACCCAGACAATACAGCCATTTTTAAAGAGGGTACAGAGCTGTGCTGTCAGAGAAAGGCACCAAAACACAGTGTCGATACAAACCAAGACTACTAGGGCTGAGCCAAAGTAAATGATAAAAGAATTTATAGAAGAACTCTGTGGAATGTATCAAAGCACAGGAAAGCGAACGTTAATGTTTACGAGCCCCTGGGAGGTTAAATAGCATTTATGATAACTAACAAAAACGACAAGCCCGTTTTCCCAAACTCGATACATTTCCTTCATTAACCAACTCCATAATATAATGTAAGGCAGAACGTTACTTGTAAATAGGCAGGGAACGTTTCTTCAAGCTTGTTTTTCCTCTTCCGGTACCGCTTCTTTATCTTCTCAGGGTTTTCAGTAACGGAAGCAGACTCGTCCCCCGCAGCGTCTGGTACCTGCTCACTCCAGCCTGAAACAGCCACCATGTTGATGAGCACGGGACACTTAGAACGTTCAGACAGTCCACCCGAAGGGGCAGCGCAGCTCACCGGCACACACAGCTCCCCATAAGTCAGCCTCTTCCTTCCAGTTTACGGAGCTGTAACTGACGGGCCACGCTGTCAGTGTGAGCCGCACGGCACGACTCAGCACGCTTCCCACAAACTCTCTCAGAGCGAGTGAGTTTATGCAGCATCGTCAAAGCGCGCACTTCCTATGTATAACTGGCGTGTTCCCCAGAGTGTCTTACTGAGCACTGCCCTGCTCCCGCAGCAGAAGGCTGGTTTTCCGAACCGCCACGTTTCGTTAAAAACTACACCAGCAGACGCGCCCGGCACTCACGAGTCTGCGGCCATGGCTCCTCACTCATGACCAATCCAGCAGGTACAGCCTTTCGGGAGCGTTCACTGGGCACGGCCAACAAAAGGCTTTTCAGAAACACGTGTCCTCCCACCCAGCTACTCCAGCTTCCGGGGTTCGTGGCACACGAGTGTGTGTAATGCAGATGCACTGGAACACACGACTGTCTATGAATATGAGCACCCATGTGCGAAGGTCACTCTCAGAACAGAAGCGGAAATAAACCTGAACTGTGGGTTAGGGAGTGAGCCAAGAACTCCTCAAACTCAAAGCAGGCAGGGAGCCCTCACGGGGCAGGCACCCTGGTGACCTCTGCGTCCCTTCTGGAAGTCAAGGGGCACCTTTGTTGTCTGATACACAGGGAGACTGACTCTTCTAAAGATTAAAAATAGTGGATAAACATTTTTAAAACAATCTGTATTTTAATACACTAATAAATAGTCTAGCCAGAAAATGAAGAATCCTCAAAGACCAAAAATTAAGGTAAAATAAGAATCACAGAAACTAGGAAGGAACAAAATAAAACTAAAACTGTGCTAAAATCCAGGGGCCTTGAACTCCGGTTTTCAGAGCCTTATGAGGACTGGGGAATAGAAGGGAAAACAGAACATCCCTCTCCCAGGTGGAGATTAACCAGAGGCGCCGTGCAGGACGGTGGGACCCTGAGGGACTCCTTCATGCTCAGGTGGAGGAACAGAAACTCGCCCTCTCGATTCCCCTCCCGCGGGCATCGCTCATCTGCCCGCCCCCAACAGCAAAGAAAACCGCTTGTCATTTGTCGTGGCGTTTGGTACTGGGTAGAAAGGCAAAACCTGAAAGTCTTCCCTGTGAACTCCATATCACCCTAATGCGCAAGAAACCTGAACTTATATAACACAGGGGGACCCTAAGAACGCAGCTCAAGGACGTCCTTGGGTGGCATCGCCTCACGTTCCTGGATCTGACAAACACAGATGTCCCCTGAAATAGCCCTCCTTCAGTGCAGTGCCCAGAAAGCTCACACAGGCTCTCAGGAACATGCACTCGCGGCGACATACGATACGTGCCCATGCGTGTGCAGGCTCGATCACGCAGCTGTGCAGGGGGGACTCAGACACAGCGCTCGGTACACCAGCCGGGCAGACACAGAAGAAGGGAAAGACTCGGGAGCAGGTGGCGAAGAGGGGCCCCTAACGTACCAGAGGCGGCTCAGAAAGGGGACGACGCGGACGGATTAAGAGCACCGCGCTGACACAGGGCGGTGCGGGGCACGGAACTAAGAACCGCAGCTGTCCACAGGAGGAGATGGAGACAGAGTGGAGAACCCAAAAATGTTTTCATTACACGCACCGCATTTCTTACGCAGGGCTCATTACAGCCCTTTTGGAAATGTCTTTAAAATCACTATCGGGCTTCCTTTGGAAAACGTGCAGCCATTTCTGAATGTTATTAATTCACAGGTCAAAACCCCATCCCCTCATAATGGAAGTGCTCTGTTTGGGGCACATGCGGAAAAGTGGTTTTCTTCCCACCTACGATACAAGCAATTAAAATACAGAAGCGCACGGATCCCAACTGCGGGGATCACGTCTCCACCAGAACTGTCTGCTCAGGCCACGGCTAAGCCACGCTCAGCTTTCTTTCAAACTCTAAATGAAGACAGAAGATTAACTGGAAGATGTCCTTCTAACACATTATATACCACTCTGTTAAAAGGGTTGGGGTACACAATCACTTCCAACTACAGTCTACAAGGCTCCAGCGTTCTGTCGAGCTGCTGAGGCCGTCAAAGGCAGGCCTGTTGTGAGCCGGCCACAGAGGGTCTGACGTGGGACTGAGTGACTCAGCCCTGGAAGCACCTGTCTGTGATACAGGAAAGGAACTGGTTTAGAAAACCTCAAGGGAACAGCTTGCTGAGCTCCGATCACTTGCGCATCAGCCCTCGCCCTGCATGCCCGGCGTGCACTCGGCAGGCACTCAGCCCTCGGATCACACGCAGTGGCGAGGTTAGGACGCTTCCTTTCAGGTGTGACATCAACCAAAAGGGGTGACATTGAACACATCCCGTACCGTCATCTCTGCCAGGTAACTGCTCGGAAACAGAGCCTGAGGAATCCTTCCTGGTCACACATCTTTTGGCCTTTCCTTGCCCGGTTCGACTTCTTTGCCGCACCATAAACCCGCCGATACCTGCCGGGGGGGAGAAAACAAGGGTAGCCTCAGGCATCACCGATTCCTCCCTGTGTTTCAACAGTAACGACGGCGAAACTGCTCAGCCGGCGAAGCATTTTACAGAGTCAACCTGGGCTAACTTAAGTGACCTCATTGTTACGTGAAATTATGAGTCTGGAGATGCAGAAATAAGAGAGGCTGAAGCCACCGCTACCTCATCGCTAACAAGCCAAAACGGAACGGAAACTCCCAGGACGGCAGGACCGCGTGCCCTTCCTCCTCTGAGCAACGGCAGCGTCCGTTTCCCTTACAGCGTCTTACAAACATCAGTGACGCACACATCACTGCCTAACATTCTTTGTATAGCAGCTGAGGGAGAACAGAGACGGCATACAGGCTAAGCTACTAGAGATAATCCGAACAAAATTCCAAGGACCTGGAGGGGAAGGCGCCTGGCGACTTCTCATGACGGCCCCCAGACCCCGGCACAGCCCGTGCTGCGGGTGAGGGCAGGGGACACTGGGCCGGCTGCTACCTGCCTTCGGGCAGCCGATTTCAGTGTTCGGTGGCTGACAGCCCTCCCTGGTGGAACAGGGATCGTGGAAGGACGAGACAAGTTAACAGATGGAAAGTCTTGGAATACTGCCAGACACAGTCTGACGCCATCAGCTTCTGCCACATGATCCAGAAGTCTAGCAACGCACTCTGTGACTCAATGGGCCGCGCAGAGCGGCAGACGCCGTCCATGTCAGGCAGAGAGAGGGAAAAATAAGTTCCTAGAAGGAATGCAGTGTCTAAATAAAATGAGTAAGTATACTTTTATAAGCCCCATCATGAGGAGGAACTAAAAGCAATTCCGTGCAATGGTTTCGATGGTGCTAAACTGGGCCCGCGCAGGGGTGGCCTGGCTGTAAGGAAGGTTAGCTCCTAAGGTCCTGCAGGGCCCAGACACAGTGCCAGGGTCTCCCCAACACGTCCCAAGGCAGTCTGATTACTCTTATCGATAATATATGCAGTCAGAAAAATATAAAGATTAACTGATTCAAGTTAATACCTCACTGATTGGTTAAAAAAACCCATTAATAAACCGCCTCGAGAAAGCCTACGAGTTCTACATTGCAACCATTTCAATGTTTTTTCCAATAAGGCAAATAAAATCTGATGAGCAAGACGGCTCTTTTCTCTGCCCCCAAGGCAAAAAAAAGGAAAAATCTTAGGAGGCCCAAGACCCCTCAACGCTACCTTCATATTGTATGTTTACCGTCATCCCTGCATCAACACTGAAGTAAGTATAAGAAACATAAAGATGGTAGGAAGGTGTAAATAAAAGCCATGCTGTAAGGCATTTAATAAAATGGGTAACACCTGGGACGAGGCACTAAATAACGGCTTATGGTGACATAACTCACCTTCAGCCTAAGGAACCTGGCACCTAACAAGCGTGTTCCCACGTCCAGTTATGTGACTCGCACACACAAGCTTCAGTCCGGAGAGTGGGCGAGAAGCCCGACTGCCACCGGGCCGATTACTGTCCTCGAAGCCCTGGCGGTCATACTGTCCTCAAACCCCGGTTCAGGGCCCGCACCTGGTCTGTAGGGTTTCCTTTTCCTCTTTTTGACGCCCTCGGCTCCATCGACGCCCTTGGCTTCCTCGTCCGCAGCTTCCCGCTCGGGACTCGACTCCGACTTCCCGTCACAGTCCATAAGCTCTCCTTCTGGGAAAAGCAAACGCACGGATAAAGCTGGAAAACCTGTCAGGCGCACGGTTCCTAGGGAACGGGGACCCCAGGGCGAGGCGGCCGCTGAGCCCCGCAGTCAGGTGCCCGGCTGGCAGGGAAAGTCCCCGGACGGCGGGAGAACTCGCGCTACTTACTGCGGCGGCCTCAGGAAAGGCTGCTTCCCTGCGAGGGTCGGGGAACCACAGGGAGACAGCGCTCGGTAAGACATCGATGCACCCATGGGCACTGACCCAAGGCTTGCTCTGTAGCCTGCCCCTCCCTCCTGAGATCCAACTCCAGCTACGACCAGATCGGATTGTACCCAGTTCCTGGACAACTTTATGTCCAAAACCGAACCCCTGATTCAAGACAAGCCTCCTCTGTGTCCAGGTGTCACCGTCCTTAAAAGGCACAGGCATGCAACCCAGGGGGAGCCCGATTTCTAACCTTCTCTCCAATCCAGACGCTGCTCTCTCAAAAACGTTTTCCTTCTCCCGACTCAGTCCAGCCTCGACTGGCCTCCTGACCGGCTTCCCGGCCCCCAAACGTGGCCTCCTCTCAAACGAGTCTTTAAATTGCAGCCTAGCGAATCTTTCTGTCAACGGGGACCAGTTTTCTGCGTCCAGTCCTGTAACGTCTCCCCAAGGGCCTCAGAGTGAAGCTCACCCTGCGGGGCCCGTTGGAACAGCCCCTGTGACCTCGGGCTTGCCCCCGTTCTCTGACTGCGTCCACGATGCAATTAAGTCATGAACATGAAAGCCCAGCTCTTAGGGAAGAGGGCGATGTTCACATGACATCAGTTGATCTTTGCAAGCTGGATACGACGACTTCCACTTCCATGGGAAAGGGAAGTTATCAAATACATTTAAGGTTAAAGTTCACCTCTTTATTCACAGTTCAGTGCTCCACGCGTTTCCTACAATACCATTTCCTGAATCTGTGGATTTGTTGTTGGTACTACTAGGTAGATCCTGGAGGCCAATCCCGCTGCAATCTAATACCTGCTCTGTATAGCGAAGACTAAGTACTGAAAAGAAAGGTTCACTTCCTGACACTTAGCAAGCACCAAGGACATTTTCAAAAAAAAAAAAAACACCAATAGTCTACCATAAAACAAAACACCCTAAGCATTTATGGGGGAACCTGGGTTAAGATGGCAGAGACTGAGTTCATTGTCTAATCTCACCGCCCTGACACCCTGCTAAGGACAGAGTGGAGCAGCATATTTGAAAAAAATAAACCCACCAAGTGAGAGCAGACAGGAAAGGAGAGGTCACAGCCTCAGAAAAAGAAGGCAGGGACGTCAGTGGTGGCCGACCTGGCAGGTGCACATCCTCGGATGCGAGCGGGGAGAGCCACGGAAAAGACCCCAGCTCACAGCCCGGCCCTCACAAGGCTGAGGAAGTACGTGATCCCCCAAACTTACCCCCCGCACTCTCTCTCAGGACCAAAATGAGGGTGCGGAGGCGGCGAGGCGGGACAGGAGGAACGCCAGGCCGACTCAGGGGACAAGAGAAGGGGCTCCAGGAGGGCAATGAGGCAGGGACGCAGAGCCAGTCCTGCCGGCGGCCGGCGCCCTGACCACATGGCGCTGGGACACAGCCCTGGACAGCACACGCCAACGGGGCCACTCTCACTGACGAGGCCGACGGTGCTGCCCGTGGGCCTACGGGCTGAGATGCACAGCACAGGCCGGGGGTCCGAAGTGGACGGGTGTCGGGAGGCCCGGGTCTCTGCCCGGCTTCTCATTCCCACCGACAGCCGCGACTGGTTACATGCGACCGTCAGGGAGCTTTCCTCCAGCCCCACAGCAGTGTGCACGCGTGGCGAGGGCCGCAGAAAGGGCCGTGGGAACAGACCGCGACCCATTCTCCCCAAGCCAGGACTGCAAGTCACCCCGCTCACCTCCTGCCACGGCTGCAGCCGAGGGCCCCTTGTCACATACTGGGCCGGCCAGAAAGTGCGTCCGGTTTTTTCGCACATTGGCGCTAGTAACGCTAAGTTGTCTTTAACGTCATTCAAAACAGTTTTGTTTGACTATATTGTGACAGCTGTCATATCAGCGTGCATTTTTAAAAAAAACATCAAAATTGGTGAATTTTTGTGGCCAATTTAATATTTCAAGATGGAAGAAAATAAGCAACATTTTCGGCATATTATGCTTTATTATTTCCAGAAAGGTAAATATACAAAAAAAAAAGATTTGTGCCATGAAAGGAACAATGTGCTGTGACTGATCGAACAAATCAAAAGTGGTTTGCGAGGTTTCATCCTCGAGATTTCTCGCTGGACAGCGCTCCACAGTCGTGTAGACCAGTTCAAGGTGACAGCGAGCAAATCGAGACACTAACTGAGAACAATCACTGGTGTGTCATGAAGGAGACGGCCGACTTACTCAAATACCCAAACCAATGAAGTTATCATTGAAAAGGGAAAGCGTGTCTTTCATGCTACGGAAAACACCATTCGGACACTTGGCCGGCCCAGTAGGGACAAGAGCAGACCACGGTCCTCGCCGGAAGCCTCCGCCACTTGCAGCTCTAGGGAGAGCGCCACCCTAGGGTCCCGTGGGAGGCTCTGAGTCACTCCCATCCCCGCCCTCTGACCGCATCACCTCCTGGTATGCCCCCTGCTCACCCTGCCGGACACGCTGGTCTCCGCCACTCTCCGGCGTGTGCGGGGCAGCCTCGGCACCGGCTTTCCCGTGTTCCGCAGGCTCTGCCCGCAGACAATCGGGTGGCTCGCTCCCTCAGCTCTTCAAAGGCTGAGCTCCAATGCTGCTCTAGTCTCCTGACCCCTCACCCCACTGCATGCACCCCCAATTCCTCTCTCTTCCTTTTCTACTCTGTTTCTGGGTCAACTGAAAAGAAGTCACCACACCACCCTAAAAATAAGCCAGCCTGTGGTCATCCGCTTCAAAGATACGCAGAACTACGACTCATACTGAATATAATACTCCTAAAAACTGTCCGGTCATCTCAATAATTCAGACAGAAGTCTTGATGTTAGATCAGAAAAACACTTATAAACAGATCGTTTATGATGAACCCGTGGACACCAAGTGACAGCCGGAGATGAATGAGCGTTTCCTTTCCTAGAGGGGCACGCGCGCTCCCGCTTGGCTCCGAGGTGACCCTGGCGCCCAAGCTCGCGGCCCGAGAGGCTTCATGCTGCCATCCAGGGCTCTAGGGTCCCGCCCTCCGAACTTTCCCATCGGTGACCCTCAAGCACGCGGGGCTCCGGGAAATTTCCATAACGTAGCTCTGTCACGTGGAAAGGGAAGGAGCCTGCAAAGGCAACACCCACGAGGACCACCCACTTAGAGAGGACAGGGCCCCAGGGAGGGCTCATCTAAGCCTGTGGAGTTCACCCTTAGAGAAGGCGTTTCCGTTTTAAGAGCTCTGATTCTTGCGCAACCGCGGAAAAGGAAATAAGTCCGAATTACCCCGACCATCGTCCATGTCCCCGTCCCGCGAGTGCTCGGACTGGATGTCTGGAGGGGTCTGCAGGACGGCCACGCTGTTCTGATTTATGATCTTCAGCTTCAGCTTTGGTTTGGAGCGCTTTCTCCGCGGGGCCGCAGCTATCAGGCTCTGGAGCTGCGTCATCCCCGACTCCGTCAGGCACACCCCATCCTGGGTGTAGGTCTTGGGTGGATCTAAGGTGACAATATCCAGGGATACAAATTAAAAGCCTCACTTTTACTCTAAGTGATAAGTTGATTAATGGCACAAAATACCCACGTCAAGGGAATGTAACTTTTATAAAGCCCTTATCTAAGAAATGCATGAATAATTAAGAAGAGTCCATTCAAAGTCAGTCATTGGTGAAACTTCTGTAAGTTATGGGCAGAAAAGATTCGTGTTTTTAAGAAATGGTCTTCCTGGCACTTCTCTGTCCACGGATCAGTACAAGGCTGTGGAGAGGAAGCAGCCACCCTCCAAGCAGCGGGGTTCAGCGTCTCCACCAGGAGCCTCCTCCCGGGGGCCTGTCGGACTGGAGGGCGAGGACCAGTTTACAGAAGAGAAACCCCCACCCACCAGACAGCAAAGTGTCAATATAGTCACTGACAGGGAGAGGTATAAATAAGAAATCCTACGGTTTTTAAATCCACAACACTGGTGTTCATTAGAACAAGTTCGGACCCTCAAAATGTTTCTGTACCAGGCGATATCAAACAGAAGTAAACAAAGAGTGAGAGCTTAATAAAAGTATCCATCACCATTCCAGGCTGATCTATTATAGGAAAAATGACAACAGATGACTGACTTAATTCTACAGGAACCTGTCTCCGGGGCCCCATTTTCTGCCGGCTGATGACAAAGCACAGTAACATGTCAGTGAAGACACAGCTGATGTGGAGTTACCGGTGGTTTTAAGAGCAGTTATTGTCACGACAGCTGGGGGAGGGTCACGGGAAGCCCGTCCCCTACAGCACATCAGCCACAGCGACGAGCGCCGCGCGCGTCTCGGGGCTGTGCCCGTGCGTGTCCGCGGCCCCGCCTTACCTGGTTCCTTCGCCTTGGTGAGGGTCTGCACGGCGAGGGAGGGGTCGCAGCAGTCCGAGGAAGGCACTGAGGAGGGCAGAACGGGCCGGGAGTCAGTTTTCGGAAAAGGTACAATACACTCAAAGATCTATAAACGATGAAGTTTCTATTTCTATAACCGTCTCACTTAAAACAAAGGTTTGCAAGCTAAATAGTTTCGGGCTGTTTTTAAAACAAGCCAATGGGAAGCTGGGGAAGGCCAAGCACTGGATTTCCACATCCTGCCAAAACCCCATGGCTGCGAGTTTTAAACGCAAAACGGCATTCCATACCTAAAACAGACACTTATCTTACGTTACGTTGGCAGATCGTTCTAACATATTACGTTGCGATAATAAGGGGCAATTTATAACAAGAACAACTTAACACGTTGCATACCGGGGTATTTAAATGCCTTTTAATCCTATGTTCCCGCAGGTTTTTAAGATTTAAATATGGTTATGTGGCTAATATTAATAAAATGACTTCATGAAATTAACAATTAAGCTACTACTATCCTTAATTAATACAAAAAAGCAAATGAAAAATTACTACTGAATGTCTAAATAACCTTATTTGTTTAAAATTACGCAATCGAATGACGAGCCTTCTCACCATCCGCACACAGCGTGTTAGTTCCCGTAAGAGGCTTGCTCAAACTACAGTTTCAAGACGAGGGAAAGGAGCTCCTCTCACCGTTTGACGCAGGCATGTAGGGTCTGCACATGGTGCAGTCAAAGCCGATGTCTGCCACACTCTCCACTTCCTCTTCAGTGTTCAAGTTCTGACACACAGCGTGCATCCATCTAAAGACCGTATTGTACATCCAAAAAAGAAATACAATCAGAATGGCGTTCTTCTAAAAACAGGAGTTGGCAGCCTCCAAACTTCCAGCCTCTGACCCTCCAATGCTCCCCCCACCCCCCGCCTAACCCAAGTGACCCTCTTTTCCTACTCTTGGCTACTGGCCCACAAAAATGATCAAAGCTGAAGAGAAAAGAAAAGGGATGAAATCAAGTCCTGGCAAGGAAGCCGAAGCACCCATGGGACGGGGAAGGGTCACGGTCTAGCGGTCACGCACTGAGGGCTTCACAGGCTCACTGGGGCACGGGCACCGGGACCCAGAGACCCCGGTGCTGCTGTGGCCTGAGCTCCCGGTGGGGCCCCTGCGGCGGAGGGGCTGCCGCACAGGGGACACTGCAGGGGCCTGGGCAATGGAAGGAGTCCTCCGCCTTAGAACGAAGCCCTGCGCGCGTCCTGAGACACCAGCGCCCCGTGTACAAGCTGAGCGCTCACAGGGCGCACCACTAATCCGGCCCCCATACCTGATCTTGAAGCTGCACACTAACTACAGAGGGGGAGTGGGAGCTGGCGCCTAGGACCGAGGTTTACTGTCTAGAGCTTTAAGGAAAGCAGAATGTGCGAGGTTCCTTTTAAAAATCGAGGACACTCAGAAACCCTCCCAGAAAAATGCACGTATGCGGGCACTACTCCTGCTGCCACTATTTTCAAGGGGTTTATAACCGCCCCCCCAGAAGCCCCGAGTTAAACACCGTTTCTCTGGAACTGAGCATACGGGACAGGATACCGTGACAGGGGTCCCGCTGACTACGTATCTGGGGGAGCGGAAGTGCTGCACCTGAGACCGAAGGGCTCCCATCGCCCCCCACCCCCTCGACGCCACGCCCGCGGGAGACGCGCGCAGTGGGCGGCCTGCCGGCCCGTACCTGTCACACTGCCTGCACTGCAGGATGAGGTCCTCCTCGCGGTAGCTACGGCAGCAGACGGGGCAGGAGGCCAGGCTCGCGCACGGGGCGCACTGGGTGTAGTTGTTCTGCCACTCACAGCGCAGGCCGGCAGATGTGGCCCCGCAGTGCCGGCACCACACGCACCTGAAAGCCAACACCCCCCCAGGGCGCAGTTTTATTCACCTGGGCACTCACACTCCCTGTAAACCAAGAAGCCACGCGTGGACAGAATCAGGGAATTACTGAACGCATATCTGATGCATCTGATGAGTGATATCTAACCACGGTACACGTGGATCATACAATTAAGCAGACGTGGCTAATTTTTAAAAACTCGGGTAACATGGGGCAGTTCTGCACTAAGAGGCGAGCCCAGGAAACGCAAACCCTGGGGTACCATTTGCACTTCCAGCCCCCCTTCGGGACGGTCTGCAGGGGCGGGTCCAGGCAGTAGGTGTGGTAGCTGATGTCGCAGTCGTCACACAGCAGGAGCCTGCCCGGGTCTGTGGCTTTCCCGCAGGCCTCGCACACCGTGCACTCCAGGCACCGCCAGCCCTTGCTGAGAACCACCTTGGTGATCTGCAAGGGAAGGGCGGAGCGTGTCACCTCGGCGGCCCCCCGCACTGCGCACACCCGATGGGCCGCGAGCGCGAGAGGGGAGGCGGCGAGCCCCAGCGTGGCCCCACTCGTGTGCTTTGGACCTACCAGACAGGAGGACAGAAAGCAGCGCCCATTTCAGTGCCCCCTTTAGGCCCTGTCACGACCCCCGACTGTGGATTACTGGCCCACTTTACAGATGTGGTGATGGGATCTTATGGAAATCGAGTAAACTCTCCATTACTGTGAATACAAGACTCAGAACGTATCCACACAGGGGGAAATGGTATTTCACGAACTCAGGCTTCTGAAACTTGTGTACAGGGCAAAGCGTGAGTTATACGGTATTAAAAACAGAAGAAGGGGAAGTACATCGTCAGTTCCCAAGGAGATTTTATGATGGTGGGTTTTAGCTCTGAAGGTCCCGCGACCCTCCTGGCACACTCTCTGCCACAAGGGTCAAGTTTACTCTGAGGATCTCTAGCGAAGTCTGAAGTTCCCTCTACTCATGAAAAACCCTTTAGAGCAGCCACATACTGTCATATTTTAAGATTCTGAAACCAACCGAAACAGCTCAGAAAACTAGTCACAAAGAACCGCAAAGGGCCTGTGTCACAACGAAGGAGGGGCGAGCACTGGGGACCGTGAACTTCAGATCGCGCCGCGCAAGAGCCTGGAAGCCGCCGGGAGGAGGGGAAGCGCCGAGTCGCGGGCCGACCCCCACGTGGCGTCGCGCTTTACCGCGGCCTCCGGGTCTACGGGGGACGCTTCCCAAGGTATGGCTCTTCACCAAGTCACCACGCAAACCTGTGTGACACCCAAGGGTTCACAGTGCAGCTCCCAAGTAGCCCGTGCAGTCGAGTCCCTGAAAGGCCCGAGGAACAAGAGGGAGGACGCGGGGTCCCGACGTGGGCTCAGGAAGGACGCCTGCCCGTGAGGCTCGGGACGACAGCGGGGCCACCGGCCTGGGGCAGGACGGGGACGGGGGACGCGCTTCCCAGGGAAGCAGCCCGGGCCGGAGTCAGCGGACGCGCCGGGCTCCGTCCGAGGCCACACGAGCAGCAGCGGCGGGAGCCGACGGGGAATCAGGAGGCACCGCCGTCTCCTTGCGGTTAAAACTCCACGGAAAACAGAAGAAAGCACGGCGCGCTCCTGAGACGCTCAGTTAACTTCCAAAATTAAATGGTCAGTATTATTATCCTCGTGAACAAAAACCCCGAGTGTGAGGACAGCCGCCTCAGCACGAAGGTTCCCGGGGACGGCGCCGGAGGCCTGGACAGGAGCCTCGGAGGGGCGAGCGCACCGCGGCCACGCCCCGCACAGCGCCGCCCGCGCCGGGGAAACGCACCGGGCACTGCGGGGAGGGCGGGGAGGCGGCTCTGTGGGGAGAACGGCGAGGCGGCCGGGGAGAAGCGCCGGAGTAATGCGCGCGAAGGCCTGAAGGGGAGACGTAAGAGAAACACAGAACCACAAGGCGATAAGGGATCAAACGGACCTGGGAGCAAAGAGCACGGTCATCCGAAAACGCACCGGGCGCGCTCGGGACAGGTTACACGCGCGGGGACGGCGCGCTCTGGGGACGTCAAACAAACGGACGCAGGAAGGCAAGGTGCCGGTCATCGGGGGAACGCCGCCCAGCCTCTCAGAGACACAGTGGGGGGCAGGGAGCAAACGGAGAGTATCTTGAAGAAACACAGCGCGATTAGCCCACGACGATGAAAACTGTCAACCTGCTGCTGCAAGCGGCCGACACAGGGCCTCCCGCGCGGGGCTGGGGCTGAGGGCCGGGGAGAGCGGGGGGGGTGGGGGGGCGCGGGGCCCGGGAGGCTCCCCGTTCTCGCTGCGTCCCCCAGGAGCTCAGCTTCCATCGCTAACAGGGTGCGGGCCCGGCCTCAGAGCCGCGTACGAGGTGTCTGCACATGAACCGCGGGCACGTGTATGCTCCACTTCCGCAAGTCAGGAGCGGGTCATACTCCGTCAGACAACAGCCTCACGCTGCACTTTGTCAGGGACCACTGACTAAAACGCGACATATACTGACGGCATCGCCGCAGGGGCCGTGACCCCGACGCCGGCCGCGCGCACGGAAGTGCCCGCAGGGGCCGTGACCCCGACGCCGGCCGCGCGCACGGAGGCGCCCGCACAGGGGCCGTGACCCCGACGCCGGCCGCGCGCACGGGAGCGCCCGCACAGGGGCCGTGACCCCGACGCCGGCCGCGCGCACGGAGGCGCCCGCACAGGGGCCGTGACCCCGACGCCGGCCGCGCGCACGGAAGCGCCCGCAGGGGCCGTGACCCCGACGCCGGCGGGGCGGCCGCGCGCACGGAGGCGCCCGCACAGGGGCCGTGACCCCGACGCCGGCGGGGCGCCCGCGCAGAACCCCCGCGAGCCGCTTACCTTCACGCTGACGCAGTA